>NC_050475.1:5611805-5932043 GCF_013373865.1 Monomorium pharaonis | reverse complement strand
TTATTCATAATTAATTGCCGATTTAATTTTCTTACTCATATATATCATAAAAACAATGGAACTAAAAAAAAATAAATAAATCTGCATTATTACAAAATTATACATACGTGGTAATGGTTTATAAAATTGTTGATGCATAAACATAAAATCTAAAAAAGGATTATGCGCAATTATAGGTTTCTTCAGAGTAACCAAAAGCTTAAATACTTTTGAAAAACCTATATATGTCTCGAGCAATACATTTTCTAATATAGAGTCTTCTTCTTGTTCTAACATTTTTCTCGACTCTGGTGGCACTTTAATCACAGTTACCTAAAAAGAAAGTTACAAGGCTAAAAACTTTTTGTAGGCTTTTCTAAAAAAAAAAGAAGAAGAAAACAGCATAATTGTACCATATTGTCCCCTGAGAGAGTCCAAATATTTGGAAAACGTTTTCTCAACTCTTTGTGCATAAAATACTGCAAAGTTGGAGTAAGGGATTCAATTTTAAATGAGTTTGTTCTATCACTAGCATTGTTCAGCCATTGAAATACTTGAGTGAGTGTATCTTTAAAATCATCTTCCTCTTTGTAAGAGATAGATTGCTCCACATTTTCCAGCAACATATTCTCCTGTATCTGTTGCCGTAAAATTTCCTCATCGATTTGATCAAGATAGGAAATACCTTCATAGGCAAGCTGAAAATTATTCATAAATTTTTTTATTCCTACAGAATAAAATATAGACATAATTTAAGAATCGTAATTTAAATTATTCTTTGTTAAAAAACGTAAGAAAGGAATATCTATAATATGGCTATACAAAAAATGCACATACTTTGTTGAAATCAAAGTTGTATACAGTCAGGAACTCTAACGATGAAATTTGCCAAAGAAATTGTCTATTTTTTGACGGTATGGATCTAGGCAATAGAAAGAAATTGAAAACCTCCGCGGTGTATGTATTTTCATCGTGAACTCGTTCAAATGCCGAGATACCGAATTGAATTATTATATGCGGCTGAATATTGCTCCTGTTGTTCTCGTAACATTCGTGTACGGCGTCGAACAAGCTGCAACGGCGAAACGTTAACTGTTGTTCATCTGTTTGTTGAAATGCCCGCTCGATTGCCGGAGCGTCATACTGTTGGGAGAGCACAAACTAACCTATTTTTCCTATCAATGCCTTCTATACCTGTGAATTCTCCATCGATCGCTACGAAACTCGCTTTTTTCAACGTTGCCTCCAAGTGCGGATACACCTGGTTAAAATTCTGATTCGTAACTTCGATCATAATGGTACTTTTTCCGCATGTGCGAAATAATCTTAAGTGTTGGATAACCTAACCTTAAACGAAACTCCACTGTACGAAGTCCAGCTATCCAGCACTCAGCAGGTCTTGCTGTTTGCAGTAGTATCGCCATCACGTTCTCTCATGGTGTACTAATCTGCAAAATTTCACCTCGATGATATACTTACGCGTAAAAAAATGCATATGCATGTGAACAAAATATTGATTAAATATAATTCTAAAATGCTATATATTATGTATTTATATTATGTAGTTCATATTTTTATTGCTATATTTAAAAAAATCCATTTAAATTTTAAAATATTTAAAATATGAAATATTTAAAATTTAAATGCAATATATCTACAATTTGTAATCGTTTATGAATCGTTAATAAATAATCGTTTATTTATGATATTAAATAATGTCGTTTTTAGTTTACCGAATAACTCAACTTTTTAGACAGTTTCGATATCGAAACTATAATTTTTTTTTTGTAACTTTAGAGATAATCTACACGATCAGGAGTAATTAACAAATTAAATCAATATAAAAAATTAACATATAATTTCAACATACAAATAACATAAAATAACGCTAGGTATTTATATGTTAATTCTTCTATTAATTTAATTATTCCTTAATTATTATACGATCTGCTCGTGAAAAGCGCTAGTTATGAAAGTTCCTAAGCGAGAAGAATACCATTGTCGGAGGGTCACGAGGTTCACGATTTCCCTGGAAGACTGATAGGTATCATACTTCTTCGGGGAGACATTCATACCCGCGTACAAGCCTCTCTACCGGCGAGAGACCGTAAACGGCACTGCGTACACGCTATACGGCTCCTACACTTAAAACTTCTTTCTTTTAATCGGGAATCGACTCTCTCTCTGGCAATGAACTTGCTTAAGCAAGCGCTAGTGTGTCCGCGGCTACGACACCGGACAGTCCGTACCTTTCTCGACGGCTTGCTTGGTTGGGTTGCTTGCCTTTTCCACGCTCTCGCGCCTCTCGCTATCTCGGCTAACAAGTCCCGATCCGTCAGGTGCACCATGCTCTTCAGAATCGGGATCTTTGTTGGCCTGAGCAGCGTGGTCACGACCATCATCTACCTGACGCCGACACCAGGTGAGTGAAAAAGCCACGTAGTAACAGAAATTAAGTAAATCAAAAGGGAAAAAACGTTCTATTCTGTATAAACACGAGATGAAGATATATCCTGCGTCTCACTTATATATAAGATTGTCTCATTCATATTCTTTCCTTCACCGCGCGAAGAATTCAGGTTGGTGTACAATTTTACAATCTCGGGTCAATTTAAAAGTGCATGGATTGTACAATTGCTTTTGACACAATTTTTGGTGACACTTGCAAGACAAATGAATAAAAATTGCGTAGTGAGTAGTAATGCTAATAGAAAACTATTGTATCTATTTCATTGTTCTTATCTTGTTTTAAAATTCTGTATTAATATACAATACATGAATATGTACAGATACTATATTTATTTAAATAAATTAGTTTTTATTCAAATTTTTAAATTTATTTTACTTCTTGGTTATAATCTATTTGAATATAAATTTAATTTTACATACAATATAAATATTCTGATAGTTTCTCACATTTTTTCTTTGATAAATAAGAGAAAGCACTTTTACTTAAATTTATTTATATGACATATTATATATATATATATATAATACTATCGTTATATTTTATTAAATATTTTTTAAATAAATCGTTATTTTTTATAAATAAATAGTTCGCTTTGACGCTGTAAACACATCGTTTCATTCTTGTTTTTATCAAATAAATATTAAACAAGGACAAGTGATGCATACAAGCATTGTGAGCGCTAAAACGAACCCAGCTTTTGTAGTAGACTATAATCTATAAGCTATAATCTAGAGGAAAGTCGCCATGACTTAGCTACTACTTTGTTTTTGAAAAGTATTGCTTAAACGAAAGTTAAAAGTAAAAATTTAAAAACATAAATACGAACTAGAAAATGTTTTTTATCATGGTATAGTCATTTTTATAATAATGTTTATAGTACTTTATAGTAATCAATGTTCCCGCAACATAACCCGAAAAAAATATCTGAAAAATTCTATTTCATAATTAAGATAGGCAGTAATGATAGAATTCAGAGCTCCGTAAGAGGAGTCAGATGTGTGTAATTATAAAATATGTGTGTTATTATAAAAGTTGGAAAATCATTAATAAGATATATTTTAATATATTAAACAACAAAGTTGGAAAGAAAAATAATAAGACAGTTAACTAAATTTTTTGGTTTTACAATTTAAAATAATGCATTATGTCATCCTTGTTTAACATTGATAAACAATAAGAATGAAATAATTTACTGTATCATACTGAGGTACTTTAGTCACGCTGTACAGCAATTTTATGTTTCACATGTATTATGAGAAAAATACGAAAGAGACAAATGTAAAACAGTTTTTAAAAAGCTATAAACATATAAGATCATGTAATATTATTAATAATGCATTCACGATTATTTAAACGATGCAATTTGCAAGAGAATATCACGCTAATTTTATTCTTGCTTGTAAAGAATTCGTTTTTAGTAGAGTTTATAGAAAAATATTTTATAGATTTTTTTTATAGAAAAAAACCATGAATGTGAACTATAGGTTTCATTTCTATAATTTTTTTTCCTTTATATTAACCTAGATCATGTTTTTATCAGTATTCATACAGTGCAGTGTTTAGTTTCTAAATGAGCGAGATAAGAAGAACTCACTTTAGAAAGATTAATTCATTGTCAGTATAGACAACTTTCCTTTATAATCCATAATCTATAATCAGTGTGGTATTATAATTATTTCTCGACTAATTTTAAAGTGATTTAAAGCAGCATAACACAAAAATATTATACTAAAAATAAGCTTTTATTGATATTTTGTAAGTATTAGTGTTTAACAAATTTTACTTTTTTACGTGCAAGTAAATATAAAAGACTAAAGCTATGGAAAAATAACAAACATTCTAATATGATGGAACGTGTTGACTTTAAATTAATTTAAATTTAAAATACGCATTGGGTGTATAAATTCGTATGCGCACATCAACATTAATTATATTATAAAGTTACTTTTTACATAAATTATATATATAGAATAGTTTAAAATTTGTTTAAACTTTTAATATAAATTTTAAATTTAAATTAATATAAAGTTAACACGTTCCATTATATTAGTATGTTTGTTATTTTTCTATAGTTTTATTCTAGTATTTTAAATATATATATATATATATATATATATATATATATATATAATGTGTGTGTGTTACTTTCTATTAATGAAACTGTTTGTGAAAGGTTTCCATATTGCAAAGAATACATAAAATCTTCTTTTGTCTTCTAAAACATAATCCATCCCCTCCACTTTGTAAAAAGGAGATGTTACCATTGTATTATTGCCGCTTTTCCGCGACGGTGATTGGTTCTCTCGCTGCGCTTACTTCGTGTTGCGAGAGTAACTGTCATTGCGATTGAATTTTGACAGCTGTCAAATTTGTATAGATAGTTATCTATACAATTATCGTTGTAGTTTATTTTCAAAAAGTAAAAAATAAAATGTTAAATAGCGCGCGCGAAGCGCGTGTCTGTAGTGTCTAGTATATTTATAATTGATATAGCCCCAAAGATTCTTAAGATAACAATGCGTTTTGGTTGGAAAATTGGTACTAATTGAGTATTGTGCAAAAGGTGAATGACCTTAAATCAAAATTTACAGTTATGTACACGCATCTCTATTCTAAACCTACTGCCATGGATGCTAATCGCCTACGGCTACATTTCTCAGATATAATACGCGAGATAGCATATACTATATGTTAACCTGGAACATACAATACTGCACTGACTGTCCGATATAAAATTATCAATCTTAATATTATTTGATGAAAAGCGGGATAAAAAGCGGATTAAATTTTTTTTAAAAACAAATAATGAAAAGGATTACTTATTATTGTTATAAAAATAAATGTATAATAAATGTATAATAAAAGTAAACTAGTTATCTAATAACATTTTTGTAATATATATATATATATATATATATATATATATATATATATATATATGTACACATTTTTATAAATTGATAGCAATAAAAATTGTTTAAATTTTATAATATTAGAAAGTAAGATATATATTCTTATTTTGTAATTACGGAAAAATATCTTGACATATTTTTTAATATATAAATATCTTATACACTTTTTAAATAAAATATAATTAAATAAAATCTTACTCGCGTATAATTTTATGTTCACTTACATATACTTATATTTATCTTATATGTATATACTATTATATTTACCAATTTTGTTATCTTGTAAAACTTGTTTACCTTCACGTGCATATGACCATACTTGTGCATATGACATATATGATACTTGTTTTATTCTATCAATGAAATGTAGCAATGTCTCGAAAATTTACACCATGTGCATTTATATTCTCATTTCATTCTATGTGCATTTATATTCTCATTTCAGCTCTAAAATAATTTGTCTATCTTGAACGTTAAGAAATAATTATATCACAATAAAACAAGATAAATTTAATTTTCTTTCAGAATCATTATGTTACACAAAGAAAATATATATAAATTTTTCCCACACATAAAAATTAAGTGTGTATATGTAATAATTTTCATCATAATACTAGCATCATAATACTATCCACAGATAATAATACATCGTAATCTTACAGTCCTACACAAATAGTGTAATGATAAACGTTTTCTTTAGCCAATTGTACAGAAAAAAAGAGCGCTTTTTCATACACCGTGCTAGTCTTTAATATTGATAAAATATACCGAGACGAAAATCGAAAGGCCTACGTGAAAGTACGTTACAATGACATGCGCACACACAATATTTCACTTTTCGATAATATATCACTTCCGCTTTAAAAGTCAAATTTCTTATTAATCACGATTTAACACTAGCCCGAGTGTCAGGGCTTTTTTTTGATTGACTGAATATCTCTCACTTTCTCCTCTTTTATACTTCGAAGAAGTGTCCGTTTGTCCCGTAAATTTATCTTTTGTGATTGTTTAGACTTCTTGACATCAAATTTCACCGATGTTTTGCTACTAGTGTTTTAATTGTAATTTACTAGTATTTTTAAAAATTTATAAAATGACACACGCTTTTATTTCGCTCACATCCAATAATAGATATTTGTTTAATCAGAAAACAAAATCTTGCTAAAGTTAAATTTTTCTTACCTATTTAGATGTAAAATATATAAAATTTGTCAGATAATTTTCGAGACCATATAATATATATCGCTTTTTGAATTTTACCAAAAATTCAATATTTTCTCCTTGTTATAATTATAAATATAAAATATAAATAAATATTATAAATAAAATAAAATATTCTATTTGTTAAATAAATGCAAATTAAATATTTAGTAATAAATTTTGTACATTAAATTAATTATATCATTATTTTTTTCACAAATAATTAGACAACTAAAACATTCTTTATCAATTTCTTCGAAATCCTATCATCCTATCATTATGATAAAAAAATAAAAAATTATAAAACTAGTATCTTCAAGATATTTAGATTATTCATTCATGTGCATAATAATTTTATATAAAAACATTATTTTTATATTTATTTTTCGTTATATTTATGGAAAATTATAATGAAAATTATAAATTGCGTATAAAAATGTTTTAATTCATATCCAATTTCTCGACGCAATAATGTCCAAAATGCATAAAAAATAATTAATACACGCACATAAAAGATATATTAATTGATTATGCCCATAAAGTGTGACAATTATATTATAAAGTGGAATGCATTATTTACAAAAAAAATTACTTTGTATTTTTGTTTTTGATTGTATTGCAAATTTTGTAATAGCTATATTGTATGCACGTACATATATGATTTGAGGATGTTTGGCGATCGAATCGATTGCCGCGATCAGCCTTGCGTATACATAACTCGCACGCAAATCCATAATCCATCCATACTTCCTAGAAATTGTAATATTAGTGAAATACGATATACTTGTTTAAATTTAATGAATTGTAAAAAGTACGAGAGATGCGTTACGTCGAATTAAACAAGTGAAAGCGTCGATTATTCGTCGGTAAACGTGAAGATTTATTATGTATAAAGCCGTCTTGATTATCGTATACGCATTCCGAGTTTTGCTTTAAAAACTTCCTGGTAAATAAAACTTTTGAAAAAAAATTGTCACTTAATATAAATTTTATAGTAAACATGATGCAGGAAGTGTAAGAATATTAATTTGCAACGAGATAAAATATCATTAAAAAATATGAGATTACGTTCTTAACATTGCGTTATGTTGTACTTCCGTTGTTTAAAGAAGATGCGAAAAGGAAGAGCATTATCATTTAAATAGAGCCTTTCTCTTTTTCTTACAGTTAATGCATTTTCTATACACACGCACAAAATAATTAGTCTCTTTTTTAAAAATCAGATAAATAGAATCTTGATTACCTAGTGAACATAGATTACTTCATACAGAAATTAATAATTCATAATTACTAAACGTAGCATGAAACATATTGAGCAAAACATTTCTATGCCCGAGAGATTTTCACTCGAGAGCGTTACTTGATATATCGATAAAAAAAAAAAAAGAAGAGACTTTGCCGAGAGAGGAAAGAGAACAATACCAATTTTTATTAACGCTATTTTACTAGCCATAGAACGATTTGCCTAGAGATACGTCTTTCACTTTCCCAAGTGATAAGTAAAATTTACTTTTAATGATGACTTCGATAAATTCACGACTAAGCAGTTTCACTTTGAGCAGTGTTCGAGTGGCGCGAGTTACAGTTAAGTTAGATCGGATGATTGCATTACCAGCAACTCTCCCCTGGCGCATCTTTATAAACACTTAGAAACGTAACGAAATTGAAGGAGAAATGCTAGATAATAGAGGAAGATAGCGTCAAATTGTTACACATTCCCGACAGATGAGAACGCGGTTGTTATCTACTAAGCTGGGAAGTAATATTTGCTTAGCACAACGCGATAATAGATGACAATCGCTTTTATTTTAATACGGATTAGGTAACGTAATGTCACTATTACAGATCAAAGTAATGCAATTTTGTTATCCAATGCGTATTAGGTAATACGTAACAGAAATGTAAAAAAGTTTATATTTTGCAGCATGTCTGTTTCCCAGAGAGGAACAACAAATAATAGACATCTAATTGACGTCCATTCGATTTGTCTGTTCTTCTTGTGTTCTAATATTTTCATAATGATACAGTATCGTGCCAATCATTCAAAAAATTTATTTATATAACATCCTACGCTTGTCACTTTGCTCCAATTACACTCGGAGAAAAATATTCTGAGATAGATATCGAAGGCAAATTATCTCGTGCCTTGGATTCACAACGCACTTTTCTTCATCTCTTATCTTTGACGTGTTTTGCGGTATGTTAGAGGAAATGCTCGGGACTGTTGTTATTACAACAGGAAATGCAATCGTTTTCCCTACTGTTTTGTATGTTATCGGTACATTTCCGCAAAGGGAAATACGAACTCGTGTCGTTTTCACAAATTCCTACTTTATTTCTAATCTTACTCAACTAAAATCAAGCATAGCAATTATCTCTCACGCGAATCCACACTCTTCATCGTTCAGTTCTTTTGCATTCATGCTAATTTAAAAAATTATTTATCGATTGCTGCCAGTTAAAAAAAGTTTAACTTTGCTTGAAAAAAATTTGGAGTTTGTGAGAAAAAAAGTTTAGCAAAAGTAGACATTGCTTTCAAGTAGGCAGTCCAAATTTGATTACAAGTTTCATGATTTTTTTTTGTTTTCTGTTATAAAATAAAAATTTTTAATATGATTTAAATTGATTATAAAAATTGAATTGTATCTTAAAATAACACGTAGGGAGAAAATTTACTCATATACATTTCATATTTATGTTAATGGATTTTAATAATTTTCTCGACAATGATAATTTATACATATTTCGCATAAATATAACAGAATTAATCGATTTCATATCTTTATTTTCGATCTATTTATCATAAAGGTGCACTTCAAATAGCTGATTATCTTTCTCTCTAGAAAGTTTCGCTTGAACAAGCAACGATGTCGCAATCTCAGTGAATGACCGAAGAAACGCAAGCTTAATCGCATCCTGCTAAAGCGAAACGTCACTTGTTTTCCACATAGTAGCCGCTAGCGTGATGACTGTTTCTGCCCCGTCCACGAGTAAGAGTGGAATCGATTGGGCATCAGCGAAAGCGAAATCTATACGCCGGCTGGACCAACTTGAAGGAGAAAGGTCGAGAGATGAAAGTATTCACGCGAGGCCGGCTGAGAGAGATGGAATCCGAGGGTTTAGTTATCGGGGATAGTAGGGGGTCCCCCCCTCGATCAAGAGAAGGCCCGCCGGCGAACTTTCACTCGTCGTTACCCAGCCTCTGACACATATCTCAGGCGCACAGGTCGTCCCACGTTTAAGCGCAGGAAACGCGAGGGGTTTGGCAGAAATTGCGGAGATGCGATTAAAAAACAGCGCTCAAGTACGACCACGATCCTTGGTTCTCGAGGACACGCGGGCCGAGGACGAAAGAGGGGAAACCGATTTACGTCACAATTTGCACGATTGTAAGCAACGAAATTGGGCCTGCTCGTCAGTTGACTACCGGGTGCGCGACGGTACCGGCGACGTCGGTCGTCTCACGGTCGGGTTCACGTGCCGACAATCGACAGTGGTGCAGTGATTTCCAAAGATCCTGTCGTCATTTTGTCTCAATCATAATCATTCTTAGGACGTCATTTTGCTTCATCAGCGATTAATTCACTTTTCAACTTCATTAGCCATTGACAGATAAACATCCGGGTGTTAAAAATGTTTCGATTTCCATTCGAACTCATCACGATTGATTATTATTCATAATCAGAGGTCAAAAGAGATGAGAATCAATTCGTACAATTATACTTTACCAATATTAATTATTAATCATTTCCGTGGATGGGAAGATTATAAGAACAATAACGTGTCGTGAATAAGAACACAGCCAATGTGTGGAGATAAGTTAAATATTTAGCAATTATCAAATTATCAAAAAGTTATCATTTTTGGAGATAATTTCGTTAGAATAATTAATAAGAAATCTTTTTAAAAATTCATTACTGACAGTTACTAAAATATAAACAGCTAAGAACAGGTTATATAAAAAATAAATCAAAGCTAAAAATATATTTTTTTACACTAACCAAAAATAATTTTAATCTAATAAAATAGTATATGAAAATAGAAATGAAAATATCAATGTAATAGTTACAATGTAAAATAAAAGATGTCATTTATCGTCTCAATAAATTTGGATCTCAGTTAACTTAACGTTTATCAAACGTATGTACAAACTATAGCAAGTTTTTTAGCAGCAGTGTAACAATAAGCAATTTATACTTAAATGGAAAAAGTTTCATTATCATCAACTTCATTGTAATCGCGCTTTTAGTAACCGAGTGTTCTTCTATTGTCGATGACACGATTGTTCGGCGCAATTGAATTCCGCGTAGCCGAGTATAATGCAGATAATGCCGTCGTAAAAAGCTACAGTAAATACTTTTACTGCGATTTTTGTCAATGCCATTTTGATCATTGTCCTTTTTTTACGGGAGACTCGATTCGGGCGGTTTTACACAAGTAAGAGAGGCCTACACTATCATTCCTCACACTGTGCTTAGGCGCACTATCGATCATGAGGTAATAAGGAAGCGTGAAGGAACGTTGAAACGGCGAAAGGTAGCGGGAGAGACACGTACTGTTCTGGCAACGAATTTCGGAGTCTTGCTGTTCCTATCAGTCTTCGACGGGGAGCGCGCGACTGTGCCCGCGGTTTTGTTGTACCGGTCCCACGTAAATGTCCGCAGTGGTGCAGTGCGACACAAAGATCTATCATACTCCTCATATACGTCTTCTTTTTACCTTTTTTTCCCGCGCGCATGATTGTCAAGGGGATAATTATCTATCGATAATTATTTTGCTTGTGTCTTTCTCTTCGTCGCGTTTAGACGCAACACGCTCTCTTGATTGATAATTGTGCCGCATGTGGCGTAGCTATTAATCGTGGCATAATGAATTGATCGTCGATTGACGTAAACGTGACTTTGCGTTTCATAACGGAAGATTACATATGTAGAAGGCTAAAGACAGAAACAATATAACAATACAATGCATTGATGATTGCGAATAAAATTGCACACAGGCCATAATTTCTTATCTATATTTGAAGCGTCGATTAGGATTTCCTAGATTTTGTATCCAGTTGACTCAGACTTCATTAAAAAATTACGCAAATCGCAAATTCTATGTTAAAAATTATTCGATAAAATTTATATATTAAACAAATTATATAGAATTTTAATAATATATAAGCCTGCAATTGGGAAGTGCACTTTATGTTACGTTTGTACAGTTTATTTCCGTGCTGCAAAAAGATTTATGTGGTGAAATTCGTGTATAGTGTGAATAACGCTTTCGGTTTAGGACTTTCGAACACCTTCAGTGATTCCGTTTGTCACACTCGTGATCGGATTACGACACGTTATATTATACAATAGATAAGATCAGTTTCGACGTAATGAGGCTTTATGTAATAATGACCCTCTAATCGAGAACGAAAGTGATTAGACAATCGTAATGTTCTTGATCTAGTTTAATATTGATTTTCATCTATGGGGTTCACCTTCACTCGCTACACAGTGGTGTAGCGATATTTATATTTCAGAAAATAATCGCTGCTCATTCGCTTATAAATTACATCAATCCATTACAAAATATCAACAACCTATTTGCAATCGTAATTAAGTGAAGAACTCTGTAGTTTCCAGAAGCTAGTTAAGTTACTCTAGCGGTTAATGCGTGAAAAATGGTATCCGGTAAATTCAATACGTTATTAGTCACCGTAATTAGTCACCGTTAATTCTATTACTCTTCAAGTCTGATTTTTACGACTTGTTCACGGTTGCCTCACGCAAGTTAATCGATGTACCGCTTGTTCAGCGGGAGTTGGAAAGAGTCTGCCTAATGTGAACGAGCTGCAAGCAAGCAACTCGACTTTCGGTCTCTGTACAAATGGCTGCTCCTTTTTTTTTCAGAGCCGGTTTCTCCACCTGACACTTCCTTCTTATTTCCTTGACATCGATATTCAGCTCAAAGCCTTCAGCAGAAAATCGTTAATATAATAACGAAAAGAAATTGGCTCTTGCTCATTGACAGAAATTTGACATCTTGACAATTAGTTTATTAAATACACATACACACATCGCTCAATAGCATACGTTCATGGTTTACGCAATTTAATCGCGACACATATATATTTTGTGAAAATTAATCGTTCGAATAAATCTCATTTAAAGTCCGTCGATCACCCAAAGCTCACGAGGAATAAATGTCGTCACCTCTTGTTATCGTCGCATAACAACGTTGGTAGGCGATGTATTCCCATAAGTCTGTTCACCATCATGTGGCGACACCGACTACGTACATATTACGGTGTCTCGTAGTTGTCACTATGATCGTCGCTGCGGCCACGTTTTTGCATATTAACAATTACAGGCCCAGTAAGTTGAAACAATTAGTTTGTTAAAATAAAAAAACGCGCAGGAATATGCTTCGTGTGAATCTTGTAATCGCTAAATTTTTCTTATTTTAAAACACAGTACTTTCTAAAATATATTTTTATAACATATTTTTATTAAAAAAGTACTTAAATACTGAAAGGAATTTTCATTCGAGTTATAATAAGGTAAATTAGGGTATGATGACCATGTACCGAGAAGATGGCCAATGGCTATAATTTCTTCAATACTTGCAAAATAATGTGTTCTAATTATTTTCGAAGATAATTAATATTTACTTAGTTTATGTGTGTATATTATTCGAAATAACAATATTCTGGATATTACATCACGTTTTTCTTTTTAACTGTCTGCAAAGTTATTCATGTGTTCACTAAGAATTGCCACAATATCGAATAAATTACAGTTGAGCTGTCACAATTAATGTTAGACACATAACAAAGATATGTAAATAGTAATGTGTGATTGTATCTTTCATTTCCTTTATCTTTTAAATAAATATTATGAGTATCTTGCTGTCACAGTTTGAGTAAGATGGTCCATGACTTTTTTGGGGGTAAGTGTTTATACCTATAGCTAATAACACCGCAATAAATGTAATCTGCGCATTATATTCATTATTTATATTCCTATTTTTATGTGTAATTTTGAGAATGATCTGATAACAGATTAACATACATACATCTATTTTATTTTGTTATACAATTCAAATTAATTTCTACATAAAAATCCTGTAGTGGCTCATTGGCCTCCTATTCATTAAAATTCTAAAGTTTTATATTTTTTAAAAAACTATGATCATCATACTTGATTTTACCTTATCAATTAAAAACAACTTAAAGTTTTCTAATGACAGAGATCAGCTCTGCTATGCGACGATAAATAATTGTCCCTAATAACGTATAAGACGTATTTTTATTCTTTCTAATTCGCACAGCATCCGATGTGTGCACCGTGTGCGCGCATCATTAACTTTTCTTTACTGTATGGCACTTTCTATGTGAATTGGACTTTCATTTCTACCGATTGTCGTTTGCATTTTTCCCCGATTGAGGGGGAGCCAGGAAAACTGCTTTCTTCGCCTTAAGAATAAAAATGTTTTTTCTTTTTACTTTCTTGACTATTTTCTATCCTTCTTTTCCAGAACAAACATTCCTCTCCTGTGACAGACCGTGTCATCATTTAGATTGGCCTATGATCTGCCGGGTGAAACTCACATTAGAAGTCTTCCAATCGCTCAGCAAGTAAGTCAGAATATCGGTTAACTACTTCGTGATGTAAGCTAGAAAAATTTTGTAGAATATTCATCAAAAAAACGTTAAATCGCATGATCCGTCCAGTTTTTATCCACAGATTATTAAATACCTAATTCTCAATGATGATTATAACGCTAATGCATTGCGCTAATCATCGATGATCGAGATTTTGTAAACAATCAGCAAAAATTTTTAAAGGTTTACCTTGAATGAAGATATTTAACTGTTAACTACTTATTTCATAATGAATTTGCATAAAAAATAGTGCAACTGTGTATAAAACTGTGTATAAAAAATTGAAAAAGACAACAAATACATATCTAGATAGAACAACGTTAAAAATCAAGAATATATTAAACATTTTTCAATAAAAATTAAATATTTAATAACAATTATTTATTTCGTAATAGACTTATAGCATAGTGAGTAATGTTTCAGGCAGTCATACATATAATTTTATGTATATGAAAATAGAGAAAGCAATGAATGCAACCAAGCAGAAAAATTAAAACTTAAGACAAATATTATATGAAAGTTGCAAAGTATTTCGAATGTCACGAATTATCGTCTAATATTCATTTTTTATTTTGTGAAATCGATTTATAAATTATAATTGTACATGTTAATATTTATTAAATAATTGTCAATTTTTTTGTTAGCGCAAGATGAATATGTGTTAATAAACAGTAAAGCTAATAAAAATGTAATACTTTGATATAATTTGGAAACAAATTGTGGAAACATATTTCTTTCGTAAAATTAACATTTATAATGTGGTACCTATATAACATATCTTTTATTCAAAATTAATATTTTTAAATTACATTATTTTTGTTATCTATGAACATTTACTCATTGTTTTATTTTAATACTAAGAAATATTGAGCATTAATTTAACACAAAGTATTTAAATAACATAATCACATTAACACTCATCACGTTAAAAATTAACAAGGACCGGTTTTAACATAAATATTTTCTACTATCAAGGCTAATAGCCTGAAGTCACATTAACATGTGTATATATTAATCTATTTCAAACCTCTTATAGAAAATCTAGTTTATTCTAATAAAAAAAAAAAAAAACTCGAAAGAGAAAGTATCTTTATACGTCTCGTAAAGCACGTCATAGATCGTAATTGGCTCACGCAAGAGTACTACTGATGTACTTTTTATGCTCACAATATGATTATGGAGTTTGTTTTTGCGATTGCAACATTGTAGTGATTTTTCTACTGTTACGTGCGGCGATTATGGCAGCATAATACTGCACCGATAATTTCGGGCTCGTCGGTGCAGTAATTATTATGTAATTCCTAAGCATTAATCGATGTAATGCGGAAGACTCTTGCGAGCAATCATGCGACGCGGTCATGTCTTATTGAAATCTACATGAAAAACACTACATGAGTATAGCTATATATTAGGTATATAGCATTATGTATTTCTATTAAAAAGATTAAACCAGGCATTTCATAGTTATCTTATAAATGCAAATTGAGTTAAATTAAACAATACAAGTTTTTGATGTCAAATAATATAGTTCGCTTTCTTTTGCCTTTCATAAGTCAAATAATTAGACCATTCGTCTTATTCAATTGAAATATAATGATCATCATGTAGGTGATCACTTATGTATCACAGTATTTTTTTTAGTTTTTGCAATTATAAATAATACACGGAGAAAATTTATCTTCAAAATTACAATAGGTATATATGGGATAACTTAGTCTTCGATGCATTTTACACGCGTTGTATAATTATACATATAATTTTAGTAAAATTTAATAAAGTTTGACTGAACTATTAATATATAATATTGTACAATAATAACTTAATGTTATTATTATTAAAAGTATAGTAAAATTCTTCGAAGTCTAAGCAGCCTTACAACTCTACCATGATTTTGAAGGAAAATTTTAAGAGAAAATTCTCTTCATGTACATATAGTTTTTCGTGCTAGATATTGCGATTTTACGGCATTCCTTACAGATCATGCGGTGACTGTCCATCGAACCAGACGGCTTGTCTAACTAACCATTGCGTTTCCGCGGATGGACAGAGACGGGGTATACTTACGGCCAATCGTCAAATGCCGGGACCCAGTATTCAGGTACGACCTCAATGTTCAACCACCGATCAATAGTTCGGGTGCATCACTTACCGTCGAAAATTCAATGAAGTTCGTTGTAAGAGCGCAATTTACTTACAATATCACCCAATATCTTTCTACACTCTCCCTCTCTCTTTAATTAGAGCATATTCCGTAACGAATTATTTGTAATAATTGATAGATAATTAGAAATACTTGATATAAAAAGTTGTTATATTTTAAAGTTTAGTAAAAATGCGCATTGAGAATTTTCCATGTAATTTTGTCATTTTATGACCCAAACGTGAGAAGCAGAATCAATTTAACAAATATAAATATTATTAATTCGGTTTAAATATTATCAAAAGCATTGAAAAGCCGCTATTAATTATTAACTGAATTAGAGAATTAAATTTCAGATTTTATTTTGAAAATCCTAATATGAAATTGATACAATTAATTCTGTGACATCATTATCTTTTCGCTCATATCAATGCTGTAATTTTAGAGAAACGTCGCATTAAATTTCCGTAGACTCAGATGAATTTGCTTCACATAGCTTCGCTAATATCAATGCGCTTTCATTTGCAATTAGTGACCCGCAATTGCAATAAAACTTGACATTCCATCTCGCGTTAAAATTGAATGTCGCGTAGTGATTGAAACACGTATTCAATATATACGCTTGCTAATTGATCACGCCACGTGAATATACAGAAATAATCTAGAGCACGTGTCTCGATTAACTGAGTGAACACTTTGAAGTGAAGCAAATTTTGCTAGGTGTCTGATTGATCTTCCTCTGTCGCTAACATTCGAAGCTTTACAAATGCTAATTGAAGCTAAGTACGTTTTCTCATTTCGCAAAATCAAGTACCTATTTTTAGAAGACTATTAAATCTTTTATGTCATTTTGTATATTATTTTTAATATACTCTTAACATTTTTATTTCTATTTCTGACATTTAAAACATCTAAATGTCATCTAAAACAAATTTAAATATTCCAAATTTTAATTTTTGAATATCTAAGAGTATTTAGAACATATGAAATTAAAATAAAATCTTTTATTATAAAGTAAAATTAAATAAAATTTTTTAAATATAAATATAATTAAATCTTTAATATTTTTTTACATATTTAAAGTATTTATACTTTTGCAGAAAATGACGATTTAAAATAAAAGAAAGAAACAATATATATTAAAGCTATAATCATAAAATACATTTATTATTATACATATAATATATTGTAAATTATATTACTTTGATAAAGATAATTAATATTATAATTATAATTATCATATTCATAAATTCGATATAATGTTCTAGTAAACGTTTTTAATGACCAGAAAGGTGACTTAATTGCGAACTTTCAAACAAGTATACGCTTTTACAGGTTTGTGAAAACGATATTCTAGTGGTGGATGTGATAAATCGTCTTCCTGGTAAAGCAGCAGCGGTGCATTGGCGTGGACAAACGCAAATGGAAATGCCTTACATGGATGGAGCACCGTTGGTCACGCAATGTCCAATACCAAGTTACACGACTTTCCAATACAAATTTCGCGCTTCCATACCCGGCACACATCTCTGGCACGCACACGCAGGTTAGGAATCGTTATTTACGCTAAATTTTGTGGTTGCAGAAAAATGTATCTTTATATCTATCTATCTACCTATTTATATATATAATTATAGATATATTTAAAAGAGAAAGATTTAACAGACACATACAACATTTATATATTAAGTAAAACTTACTTTAAAAATATTGGAATTAATCTAATTAACCTGTTATTTAATATATATTTATTAATTTAAATATAAATTTATAAGCTTTCCATATTTTCTCCATTATTTGTACTTATTATATTTTATCGTCAGGTAGACTTATTAGCTATAAAATTATTTGTAGAATTTAAAATTAATCTAAGGAAACGTGTATATTTTTTTAAGTTATTCTGCATCAAATGCGGATAGATTATTATTTTTTTATATTTATTTATATTTATTATTTATTTATATTTATAATATAGATATAATAGATTTAATGATTCATTTTGATATTGATTTACTTTTAATTATTAATCATAAATTTTGATTTTTCAATGCAACGAATTATATAATATAATGACACGCATACTTGTTAGACCGATCCTTTCGAAAAAAAAATTTTTTCAGGAGCCGACGTCACGAATGGCATTGTCGGATCGTTGATTGTAAGACAAGCCGATCTTCGAGAACCCCATCGCGCTCTTTATGACATCGACGATCCTAATCATGTGATTCTGGTGACTCAGTGGCAACATTCACCGGAAGTATCGTTTAGTCAGGGTTACTCGAAACCAGCAATTCTTTTAATCAATGGAAGAGGCCGCCAGCCCAACGGATCCACAGTTCCTTTAAGCGTATTCACGGTTATTCCAGGACGACGTCACAGATTTCGCGTCGCTAATGCCGGAGGCGCCGGTGCATGTCCGGTGACGCTTTTCATCGACGGCCATGCGCTTCTCCTAATCGCGCTTGATGGACATCCTACAGAATCGCGACAAGTCACTTCGATTACTTTGGCTAAAGGTTGGAAACTCGTTAATTTCTCTTCGTAATCAAATTTCCATACAATTCACACACATCTTAAAAAATGATAGTGTGATTTTCACTCTAATGGTGTGGATTTAACACCATTTGGTGTTTATATAATTCTTACCATGTTGGTGTACGAACACCAATATTAGCAACAATATGATGAAAAGTGTCGGCGTTTGAGTGAGAAAAAAAAAGCGAGTAAGAAAACCAAGCAAAGTGCGCGATTCTCGCCGACACCAACATGATAAGAATTATGTAAAAATATCACTTTTAGAGTACAGAACATGTCGATTTTATATTTAAATGATCTAACATTGTTGGGAGAATTGAAGACATTTAATTGAAACCTCTTTTACACTTTCCATATTTTCCATTAAGAAATTAATTGCGTAAACTGTAAAAATATTAGATGCGACAATGACAAATAGTAAGAACATCTTGCGCAAATCTTTTCATTGTATATTTAAGCTGATGACATTAATTTTCTTAAGTGCTTTTGCTTTCGAATATATCAAGTATTAAAGTAGTACAGCTTTTACCTTTTGAGATTTCCAAGAAAGTTAAAAAATTCAACATTGCAGATATAAGATCAACTCTAAATCCCGTAGAATAAATCATTTGAAAATCGCATAAGCTTAATTTTTACTCTATCAAAGTGACGTTTTACTTCACGAGATTTAGAGAGCACGTGAAGCAAGACTTTATTTCTTGATTTTGTCACGATTTTCATCGTCGAGACTGATGACCAGTCTTCAATATTCGTTAAAGGTGAAAGGGCGGACTTCGTCCTCAAAGCGAGCAAACACATCGACTCCTACTGGATAAACGTGCACACGGCGAAAGGATGCGGAACGGGCGCGATAAATGGCGCTGCAGTACTCAATTATAAAGGTAACTCGGAAAATTCTGCAGCAACCACGGAAACTATCGATCAGCGCGATATCAATAAGTTGGAGACGGACCGGCTGGCCATGACGACAAATCCCACTGAGGGCTGCGGCGAGCAAGAGAATTTGTGCGTTATGGATATTCAAAATATCCGCAAATTGCCGCCGGCTCTGGCTAAGCCCAAGACGGACGTAACACTGTATCTGCCGATTAACTACAAGATTCAAGCGACGGAACTGATAGGTGCGTAACAAAGCAAAAACCTAATGGGAGCGCCTGATGGGAGTGAAAGTGCAAATTAAGATGCAACCGGAACGTAATTGCACGGCGCATTAATTAACGCGGGTAGGCTTATGGATAAAAATTCTAGGTTTCACCGCATTATTATAAATTCAAATCCGGATACTAAAATTTTGCCGAGCATGCTTCCTACGTAACAACGTATTGTAGTGAGAAAGGACTTTCATTGTTGTTATTTTTTCTATTTCTATAATCACAGACGAAATTTTTTAATTAATTTTTTAATAAATTGAGAGGTAATTGTTTTTCAATCTCAAGGTTTTTAATCCCCAAAATTTAATTACAATATTACAATAAGTGAAAGAGAAATTAAAAAAAAAAACAATGCAAAAATTTTACTTTCTTAAATTTCAGCCAATATAATTGGAATAAAAACTTTACGTGATTTTGTTATAGCTTATCGTAAAGAATTGATTTAAATGATATATAATATATTATTAAAAGTTAAAAAGAAATTAAATGAAAAAAAAAAACACAATTGTGAAAATATAATTTTTAAATTTCAGTTAAATTGGAAAATTTTATGTAATTTTGTTAAACTTTATTTGTTGAACATTGTTTTATCATATAATATTATTAACTTATATATATTAATACACCAAATGCAGAACTTAAAAAAGCGGCGATACATATTAATTTCTCGTCAAATTTTCGTTATGGAGAAATCTTTAAATTCGCTCAGAAATAAATTGGATATACTAACGAGGCATCGATAGTAGGATGGCCTACATTTTCTACACTAATTACTTTTTATCGCGAATAAATTTCTGGATCTCTCGCAATGGACATCGAGCAAACGTTAAATTAAAATTAAGAAAATCGTGTGCAAAGATAGTTTTGGATCGGAAAGCAATGCGTGATTATAAGCTCGATTATCTAATCGCAACGCGCAAATCTCCCCCCCCCCCCCCCTCTGTGTCCAGGTAATGGCGGGACGGAGACGCGAGTGTTGAACGTGGACAACGTCACTTTCACATATCCGTCGTCGCCGCTATTGACTCAAAGAGAGGACGTGTCCCCGGGGATGCTGTGTACCAACGGTGACGAGGACGATCTCAGTGAGAGCAACGAGACCGTGTCGCGACGCCGATACCGCCAGGTTGGCGACGTCAGCACGGATGACATATGCGAGTGCGTACACGTGCGCCACGTGCCACTCGGAGCGACTGTCGAGATTATTCTTTTGGACCAGGGTAATTAGTTTCATTCATGCGCAATCAAAACGCAAATGAAACCCGCAAAGATATTTCTGCATATTCTAATTGATCCTTTATCTTTTTCTACAAACTTTTTCCCATCTATTCAGAAAGTCCATCAGATATCTTTATATTTTTCTTTTACTTAGAAAATCTGAAAAAATATATAGACGAAGACAGAGTTTCCACTCACAAGTTTACAAGACTAAAGAAATTTTCTTCATCTTTCTTTTTATTACTTTATCCATACTTTTCTTTTACAATGACGCAAGCGCGAAAAATAGATATAATTGAATAAAATACTAATATTCTAGAGTCAACAATTTTGCAAATTTGAAGATCATAAAAAATCAGCTTCATTAAACAAGTTTTTAATATTTCAAACTTTTGTAATTAAGAAACAATTCTCAAATTACCAAACATATTTGTTATGTTACCTTAATCACGGTACTTTTAGTTAAGATAAAGTAGATGTGTTAATATGAAATATGACAAGATTACTGAAGAACTCATTACGCCAATTGTACGTAGAAATACGGTCTTCTGCGTAATATTGTATAGCGTAGCTCATTAACTTAATTATTACATAGCCCCTCCATTGCTTGGGGATAATCTTACAATGAGTGAAGCGGCACGTGAGAGAACATTAGTGCATTAATAGAATTTATTACGATTGAACCCGATGTCGTATTTGGTGCGTAAGCCAAAGTTATTGATCGAAGGTTTCCATCATCATAAATCACTTTTGATGCGGAAGATATATGTATTTTGTTTCGCCTTAAGAAAGCAATATTTAACGTGTCATCGTGATTTCTTTTAATTGTAACAGTCGAGAGAAATCCCGCGACTTCCGTTAACAGCACGTGAACCGATTGGTTTCCTTCATAAAGCTTCGCAATTAAGCGAAAGCAATTGTAGGACCATTCGTGTTCTCGAGTTATATTTTCATTGACCATTCACCTAGCGACAATTTCTTACATGACGCGATTATTTTGTTAGGTCCATGTTATCCAAGCTGTATAAGTGTTTATATAATTCAATATATTTTTGAATATAATATAATTCAGTATACATATAATAAAATAATTCAATATGACAATAATTTTAGCTAAAGTCATGAATAGGGACAATGGTTTTTTTGTTTCACGGGGAATTCTATTCAATCAGGATTAATCTATCATCGCTTTGTCACAGGTGGTTTGGATGATCTAGTTTACCACCTACACGGCTATAGTTTTTACGTAGTGGGCGCCAGACAATTTGGACGAAATATGTCACTGCAAGAGGTGAAAAAACTTGACGAGAGGAGGCAGTTGTTCTCACGGAATCTCAATTGCACACTGGCTAAAGACACCATCGTCGTGCCCAAGTTCGGTGCCGTAGCACTGCGGTTTAAAGCTGATAATCCTGGTAAATTTTCATTGTTAATCGAATTGGTATGAATACTCAATGTACTTGTCTTTATTCTAACAGGTTCAACTGCTAATTTGATAATTTTCTTCAGCAAATTTTGAAAATAAAGATTCTAAGCATGCCCATTAAAATATACTAGAACATCAGCAATTCGCGAATTATTAAACTGAAAAAAATTTTTCTGTTTAATTAGATATATTTAATTTAATATTATTTCACCTATATTTTATATAAATATTAAAAAATATAAAATTATTTCTTCATAAACTTACAAAATATTTGTTTAAATCAAAGCAACGATATTAAAATAAATATACTTAATAAAGCATTTTTTTCGATGTAGCAAGTAGAACTAAAAAGTTCTTGCAAACTGAATTTCAAATGTAAATGGATAGTAGCAAAAAACTCTTTAATTTTTAATTTTAATTTAATCCTCAGTCTACAAAATAGATTGCTATTTTCTAAACTTTTTTAATGAGGAAAAATCGACTTTTGCTAAATACTTTAATTTAATTTTTAATTAAAAAATGTAGTATTGCATATGTAGAATTGCACATTAATTCAGTGAAACTATTATTCTTATTCGCAGGATATTGGATGTTGCGGGATGAACATGCGACCGATTGGACTCGTGGTTTAGATATTATCTTGCAAGTCGGGGAACCTAGCGACATGGTGGTCGCGCCACAGGACTTTCCCAAATGTGGATCCTTCGTTGGACCCGATTACTTCCTTATATAGACTGTTTAAGCGTTAAATATGTATATAATTGTATATAATACTAGCGTTTCGGACAAGAAGCTGTCTCTTAGATAACTTTTGCAATTTTTTAAATGAATAAATATCTACTTATGACTGCCAAACGTGTTTAGAAGTCTTTCACTCTTTTCTTTCAAAAATCCTCGTGTGTATTATTGTGTAATTATTTCCTTTGGAAAATTTTAATTAAATGCCAATATCTCTTTACAACTTCCTCATTATCAACTTCAAGAAATTTGATTCTTAATTTAAATTATAATTCCTCTACTAATAAATTATTTCAGAAAATCTGCGGTAATCTGTGGCGCAACTTTGCAATTTTCCGTTTTTAACCAGTAAGATTTAAGTAAAACGTTCGTATCTTTGTCGGAAAACAGTCGTTTCTCTCAGAACTGGCAACCGGAATTTAGTGCGCGACTTTCATTTTTACATTACCGTAAGTTTCCGCTACACTCTCGTGCATTTCCCTCCTCGAACAAGCGACAAGCGGCTTTCGCAGTTCATCTCGGCGCACACGTCAGGCGTTTCCGCGCGTGTCTTGATGTAACTGAATGTAAGTAAACCGCCATAACCGCGACTCGCTCCTTCGCGGTGGCGCGATAATTCCGAAAGGTCAGGCTGACGTAGCCTCATTAGTAATGTCCTGCCTGAGCGCGCTGCAAACGCAGATAGGGACCCTGCTCTCCGTGCCCCACGAAGTTTTATTTTTGCAACATAGGGTTTTCCGCGAGTACGCGAAAATCGCAGTCGGACCGGACTTTATCCACACGTTGCCGTCCTTCCTGATCCTGATAGCCGCGGTACTCGTCCTTTGGAAGAATCCTCCGTCCTCCACGCGGCTCATGGACCTCGTAGGCATGACGTTCATTTATAAAGGGTTTCAGGTACAATCTCTCTCAGCTACCTCCTAGCTAATACCCTTCCCTTTATACGTGCGTCTTTCATAAAGGTGTCAGCCAGTTGGCTCGTGATTAACGCGCTTTTATGGCTATGGCTGATCCTCCAAAGGATACTCTATTGCAGCGTCTGGCATTATTGGAGTTATGTGAGTGGACTCGTTATTATGTTCTTCTCGTAACTAACAAAGGAACTTGGTTTCGTAATGCTTGAATTGTTTGCTTTTATATAAGAAAAAATAAGCGCCTGTAACAGAAAGGATAACAGGTTTTTCTGAAGCTCTCTCCTAAAAAATAAATATTATAATATTTTATGAATTAAAAAAATATTGTTCTCTTTCTGTAAATAAAATCAATTGTAAATAACTGTAAAGTTTTGGGCTTAACAATTAGTTTTAACAGAGTTTTCTTGTGCGATATAATATATAGAACAGTTATATTATCGATATAGGAAACTGAATATCGAGATATTTCGTATCCTTGGTGGCAACACGTCTGGTCCTCGTACTATCCTGTATCGATACACCCGCCGGTGATGTCGGCCGGTTTTATTAGTTGGATTATCGCCATGTCGATTGCGACGATCGCCTTGGGATGCGCGAACTCTACGGATAGCGTGGAAATTTTCATTAAAGAATCCTTAGCTAAATTTTGGGATACGCTTGTGGTGGCCAAATCCTGTGTGGAATGCTCGCAGGACGGGTTGGTATTGCAATTCGTATTTTAATTGTCTCCTTTCGCGTATTAATTTGTCACAAGTGACGAAAATAAAGCGAGAAAATTAATGTTACGTATAACAACGACAATTGGTATAAATTAGAGTCTCATTTGAGCAAAAATTTTCCTTCTCAGAACGCAAGAGGAGCCCGTAACTGCTGAAGCAAACACGCCAATGGACGAGGGCGAGATCAGTTTAGTTTGCGACGACGGTCGCTCAGAAATGTCGAATGACTCGAACAACGCGACCCGCGGAGACATACATCCAATCTCCTACGGAACGAATTGGATGCCGCAGCCAAATTTCTCCGCATTCAAAGAAGCGCAACGAAAATTGTCGACAAAATCCTTTCACACAGTAGCAGGCGCAAATGACATTAAGGTAACAAGATAGAAAAAAAAGAGAGAGGAGCTTTTCTGTGTTTAATTAATGTCGCAACAATTTCTTATTATTTTCCTGTTTTATTATGCTTCTTTTTTTTTAATAAACGTTAACAAACCTGTTATATAAATATTGTATAAATACGTTATATAAAATGTTTAATTATTTCACTTTTTATGCCCTAAAAGAATTGATAAAATATACAATATTAAAATTTATTTTATATTTATTTTATAAAAATTGGTATATACTGAAGAAATGTGTTGAAATTATCTTTGTAGAGCACAAGAAGCTCTCTCTTACTTTTTAATAATTTCACTAAAATCCCGTAGAAAATTTAATTGTATTAAACAAATGTTGATGCAACATGACTGCAATTCGTTAGAATTCTGAAAGAATTCTTAATTGTATTAAACAAATACTAATGCAATATGACTGCAACACGAGTTGCTTTCAGGATCCTGATAAATTCACTGCTAAGCAAATGCGACATCGTCGTGGCTGTCACACCGTGATACCGAGTAATTTCAGCGAGCAATCGAGCGAATGTTGAAGGGACTTGTCAATGTTGACTGAACGATCGTCATCGAACAAGTCTTCGATTAAGCAATGTGCTCATGGGAAAATATTTTCCCGAAGATTGAGATCAATTTCGAAGATGATGATTTGCATAAACGAGATGGCGTTTTATATATACCGATAAAATTTTTAATCATCTGATATTTATGCCCCCCAAAAATTTATAAAATTTTTTACAGAATATTTTATACGTGTACTATATGTAGAACCAAGATTTTACTTTTGAGATTGAACGATAGTCGAATGACCAGATTAAAGAAGTGCAATAGTTACATAACAAGGTAACAAGATCGCATGCCATCCGATATCAATTATATTAATAGAATATATATGTATATAAAACTTTTATAATTGAATTAAGATTTTAAAACATCTGGTTCACATAAAAATTTCTGATATTTATAATATCATCTCAGATAAATATTACAAATTTATAATAAACTTATAATAAATTTATAATATACAAAAATTAATTCAAAGTTTAATTTAATTTTAATTTCAGCGATAATTTTATTAATATTAGAGTTTTTATTTATTTAGTAACGTTGAAATTTTGAATAATAAAATATTACTATATTCTTTATTATGTTTGTTTAGAATGAATAAAATTGCTCTAGATAATATTTCTCTCATATTTGACAAATAGTCGTAAATGTTAAATTTTACATGCAATTTTACTATATTCCCGTAAATATTTATTCAAGTAATATTTTATTGTTTAATTGTTTAAATTTGTAGAAAATAAAAATTGAGAAGTATTAGAAAAAGAAGCGTTATAGAAAAAATCGCATGTAGAAAGAAATTAAACAACAACAATCTTCTCGTTAGTATCTTAAAAAGAACTTTATAAAGCACGCGATGTTCGCGTCGAGCCACCCTCTTCGGTTCTTTTGATTATTTATTGAATAAAAGGTCCTGCCGCCTCCGCCAAACCCCAGGACACCGTCACTCCGCTTCGCCGGCTAGAGGAGGGATGCACAGAAATGCGCATGCGTTCGAAAGGGGTAACATTCCCCATCTTGAACCGGAGCATTATTCTGTACCACAACCCTTGTGGGGTAGGTCGTAGATATTCGTGACCGAGGCGACGATATACGTCAAATAAACCGTACACTCCGAAAGTGCGCTTTTCCGTACGTCAATCCTGACAAGTGAATCCACGTGAGTCACTCAGGGATCGATTCCGGTCGATAAAATCACCCCGGGAAAGATTCAGGAAGAGGATTTGCTCCTCCGAAGCGGAGACGGGCGTGAACGGTCCTACGCGGCGTAACCAACGTCTGCTTCCTTGTACGATGTGATTACACGCAGTACTGAATTTTACGACTATTACCAGACACGAAAAATTGACGGTCACGGCTGCTACATTGGAATTCTGTGCACATCCTTTGGTAAGATAATTGAAGTTGTTTGAAAAAGTTGTATTTTAGACAGAATTTTAGTTGCAAAAGAGCGAATGACTGAGACGCTAAAATATTTCGTTTTATTGTCTAATCTAGATCTTTATCTTTCAATTTAGAATAGATAAAAAGAACAAGAACTTTTTATTGCAAATTACATCTAGCGGCGATAAATACAATAATATTGATGATGTATTTACTGATATTGGGAGGGATTGCATAAAGTTACGTATTTCGATGACGCTGCTAGTGCGTTGTAATTAACAATAACAAATCTAATTCATTTGCATCTGATAATCGATAAGCATCGTCTAATAATTACAGGATTATATTTGTACACAACCTACGCAATTCACTTAACGATTTTAACGACTAAGTATTTCCCTTACGCAGTCAAGCGCATGATGCAGCATCTGCACTATCATCTCATGTAAGGTCCGTTTAATTATGGCAAGAATGAACGTAACGTTACACTATGTGTCATAATAAAATTTACAAATCGTAATCATTTTAAAATATTTTGGATACATTTTTAAGAGAATAATTAAATTAATAATTATATTCTTTAATATTCCATTCTTTATTTTTCTTTTAATTGTATTAGTTTTAATAATAATTTAAATATCGTGTTATAATCTCTTTCATCAATTTAGGATTAAAAAATATTAATTAAAATAGTTTTAAATGTCAAAAAAATATTATAAGCTATTATCACAATATTAAACACGGTTTTTGCTAAATGATATAACTTTGCTATAAAGTATTAACTAGTAAAGTATTAATAATTTTAATATTACTTTAATTTTAATTTTCTCTTTTATCTTACTGCTTTTTTAAATAAATAAATACGCGACAAGAAACGCTTGTATATTTTCGATTCATATTTATCGCGTTGTCACAAAGTGTATCCTTTGTTTTGTCATCAAATTTTCATTTCCAGCCTACGCGCTTTTGTGTTTTCTATGACTCCCTTCCCACCCTCTAATTCAAAGTATTTCCGATTGATCCTTGTACAATCACGTTCTGACGCAATCGCAATCCGATTGGAATCAGCGTTGCCTCGGCGTTGCGACGCGTCCGAATTTTACGAGGAGATTCACGGTCCACGTGTGTACATAGACGCGATGTAAACTTGATATTGATTTTGCGTCCAGCATCCGTGAGCGTGGAACGCGCGCACGGCCAGCGCGACGGCGGCGGCGCGCGCGCGTATAAAACGCAAACGTATGCATGTGCAGACACACACACGCACATGTACGCAGTAATGTGTATACATTATTTGGCACGTGCACCCCCTTCATCGGCGACGGTCCCGAATCGGCCGGGCCACAACGGTAAAAGAAATAGGGAGAGAATTCCTGAAGGAGGGGAGCTTGAATAAGAACACACGGACGCGCATATTGCAAACATGCATGTAGCTACGACACAATACGCATGGTCGTGATACGTTGAACAGGAAACCGGTTGCGTAGGTTCTGGCATTGGTCACTGGGATCAAAAGCAAAGTTTTGCAAAAAGTAGAAGAAAGTCGCCAATACCAACATAAGCTTTCTAAAGCAACACCTTATTTCTTAAAAAATAAATTGCACTTTATTGATACTGATAAAAGATTTGCTTAAATAATTAAGGAAGTAAAAATTCATAATTCACGATTTTTTCGATATAAAATACATTAAAAACAAATTCTTCAAAAGAAAGAACAAAATTTACACAATTTTATTTGCAAAATTGCAGTTTAAACAATAATGGATATATTATTTATAAAATTAAATTATTTTACATATTCATAGCGTCCTAAAACTTTTATTTATATTTTTCTCATATAATGCGGTTTTAAACATATAATAAAATCGCGGTGCAATATAAATTGGCACGCTTGTCGATAAGACAAAAACTATAAAATATAATAAAAATTATATAGGATAGATTAAAAGACAGTATTAATAAGTTAAATTTACAGCATAAGGTATTTATATAAATAAACAAAAGAGATATTACATATCAAAGTAAAAAAGACTTCTGGAAATCCTCATTTACATTAACTTGTAAGTATTTTGTACAGATAATTCATGTTATAGGAAAAGAAAAGGAGTGTAATGTTATTGTTTATTACGTCAGTTTTGGGGTTTATTTTGTTAGAGGTCCATTTCTGCTTATTTTATTTAAAAAATGGAAAATTTTTATTAATTCTATTTATAATAGTAAACATTTTATTATTTCAGTGCGCAAAATTTGAAATAATGTAAAAACTATTATCTAACAAGACATTTTTTAGTTCGTATTTGTTTTTAAAGATTTATTTTTAGTTTTATTTAAGAAATATAATCGAAAAACAAAGATATCTCGATATTGACGAGCTTCCTTTATGAAGCAATCGATCATATCAGGAATCTAAATTGAGTAAACTTTGTTAGATAATTATCTTTGCCTTATTTCAAATTTAATTAATTAAAATTAGTTGTTAATAGAATGCTGACCGTAATTAAAGCGAGGGATTTTAAAAAGCATACAACATTGCAAATAAAAACTTATCTTTCGGTTATGTAAATCTTTATAAAAGTTTAATTGCAATATCGATCATGGAAATGTTTAATACTGAATATTAAAAGTCAGTGAACTGTAAAGATGATCCCTTTCAGCACGGAAAAATTTGATTTTAAATTGTTTAAAAATATAAAAATATAAAGAAAAGCAAGTATTAAAATATAAAAAATATTGTAAAGAAAGCTTTAAGAATAATTTTCTATTGTTTCCTATAAATGTTCAGATTTGTCTCTTAGAAAAAATTATTATTTCATATAAAAATATATACTGTGATAAGAAAAATATTCAGATTGTACCATAATGTTAATAATTGTAGAAAATTAATAAAAATTAGATGTAATAGATATCTGATGTTACTTTCAAAAATTTTTTAACAAATTAAAATTTTTTTTTATAAATTTTAAAATTATTTTAAAATTTGAAATGATACGCAGTTACACAATGCTCAATTACTTATTACTTATTAGTTCATGCTGTTATTAATGATTCTAGTTTCAGTTTCGTTGTGTCATTTAACAAATTATATTGTTTAAAGATCAACGAAATGTGTGTATCTATATAGTGTGTGTGTGTGTGTGTGTGTTATCTAATAAACATGTGTGTGTGTTATCTAATAAATATGTTGGAAAATCGGCGATAAATGAAACTAAGCAGAATTATCGGAAAAGCAATTCCCTGAACGACAATCGTAATTGCGTATCATGCAATTGCGTGCCAGACCTTATCGGAATGTAGGCGGAGATATTCACATCGCGCATCGTTAGGCGCATCGCTTTTTTTCCTACGAATGTAATAGAGATCACAACAAAATATCGCAATTAGAGAGAAAAATCCTACCGTCTTCTCAGAAATTGCTACTGATATTAATCACATAAATCTGCATAAAAAGAAATTTTATAATTGGCGATAAGTAAGAAGTTTGTAGAATTTTGCAAGCACGTAAAGAAAGAGGAAAAAATTACTGTTTTTCTCCGAAAGAAGCTTAAAGAAAAAGAGAAAAAAAAAGTATTCAACTATTTCGAAACTTAATTGTTAAAAGAAATTTAAAAGAATAAACAAAAATTTAATCATTCTTGAATTAATTATTTTATTTTGAATATTAGATTTTGTTCCAAGGGAATATAAATGCAACTTTTTATTTATCTGGCTATTTTTAGCTTTTATGAAGAAATACTAAAAGAATGAAAAGAGAGTTTTCTGAAAGAAGTTTTGTCAAATTACAGAAAAAGACATTGCGTGTAACCTTTCCAGCGGAATAATGATTTAATAACGCGTTATAAGATAGGACAATTTTATAATCGATTGCACGAAGGCCACAAGATTTTACTTTTCCAATTACGTTCAAGAACTGGCTTAGCACATCCTTCTATAGAAATTTAGTGTCAACTTTTGTGTTTCAGACTCCATGGCGGAGAAAATGTATTACTGGGGCGAGGAGAAGGATCAAGTCGACCCCGATCAGACCTTCATACAGTTCAAGGCCAAATCGGTGGCGACGGACAAGAGACGCGAGTCGTCTCGTACGGTGCCGAAGATGATGGTGTCTTCACCGCAGGGTAAAATGACTGAAATCAGTAATAGAGAGGAGGATGCCGAACGCGGCGGTTGGGACAATAAACTCGACTTCCTATTTTCCTGCATAAGCGTTTCTGTCGGACTGGGAAATGTCTGGCGATTTCCATATCTGTGCTATAAAAATGGTGGTGGTAAGTTACTTTTACTAAGTTTATAGAGGGGGGGGGATGAATCTAGTGATTCTTATATTTAGTCTCTTTTTTTATTATTACTAAAATAAAAAGCTTACTATGCTAACATAGCTAATATAAAATATTTTTATAGCTGAAAATTTTAAGATAATTATTATTACACACAGACATCATTTTAATATTTAATATATTATTATTATAATTTTATATATAATATAATCATTATAATATTATTTATAAAGTCTTAACAAAGCTCGTTAAGCTCTAGCATTTCATTTAGAAGCTTCAGCTGAGCTTTAAATTTGCCGTTATAAGTCGAGAATGCAGATAGTGTCGGATTTCAGTAGCATCCAACATTCGTAATTATTTTTAATTTATGAAAGTCATGCAATCTTTAATATGTTTGAAACGGTATGCGCTAAAACTTAATGTTTGCGACCTTCTCAAGTTTAATTATTATCTCGCTACTTAATTTAATTTAATTAAGTTTCCTTTATGTTCGTGTAAAATAAAATAAGATAAAGAAAGAGCGAGGATAAAGTTGATTAAATTTAGATTACGCCCGATAGATTATTTTATACCTAAAATGCAAAAATAATAATTAATTTTTATATAAAAGGATAAATCTTATTTTTTTACTTTAACAAATTTTCGAATTTTTTCAGGCGCTTTTCTGATCACTTATGGTATTGCAATGCTGTTTTGCGGAATCCCTATATTTTTTCAAGAAGTCGCCATTGGACAATATCTTGGAGCTGGCGGAATGACGTTAGTGGGACAATTATGTCCCCTTTTGCAAGGTAATAATTATTTTCTGATATCTTTAGATTTAAGATGTTTAAAATTATACACTTTATGTACATCAGTAATAAATTTGTAACAATAAATTAGTAAATCGCATAATGTATCGGATTTTACATCGGATTTTAGGTGTGGGATATGCTACAATGACCATTGTATTCTTCCTCGATGTATATTACTGCATAATTATTGCTTGGACTCTTTTCTACCTCATAAGCACGATCGTGAATTTACCGAGAGTACCTTGGAATGGATGTGGTAAATATTTTTCAATCATTGATATTCAAAATATAAGATAACTCCGATATGTATGCCTTACGAAAGCTTATGTTGTAGAAGTAAAAAAAGATAGAAAAGGTAAAGATAATTTGCTCGCAATTACTTTGTCATATGACTTTATATTATGTTGTGATTTCAGTTTTTTTTACTATTAATGTTAACAAAATTAACATAAATTGAATATAATATCAAATAAATAACATAACAATGTATTACAGTTTACGTAAAATAATTACTCTTTCTATAGGTCATGTAAAAGGTTTAGCAGTTATTTCAAAATATCACAAATGTAAAGAAAATAATAAAAAATAAAGTATATAACAAAATACAAAAGCTTAACTCTTGTATGTTTTATTCAGCTTCAGGGTTTCATGTTTCATTCACAAATAGTCATATATTACATTCCTCTTTATATACGACAAGAGTACTTGACTTTTTTCAAATAAGTATAAGCAAATAAATATTTTATAATTTTTTATAGTAGTAGATTATATAAAATTTTTATTAATATATTTTATTTACCTTAATAGTTTATCAGTAAATAATAGTTGATAAATTAAGTTTTTAATAGGTGCAGCATATATTGGAGTTTCTTTATGTGTATATCATGTATCATACCTTATATAATAATGTCGCTTAAAAAAAAGAAGAAAATGATCAAAAATATTTAAATGTTCTCTCTCTCTCTCTCTCAATAAAATTTTTTATTTTTTGATAATATTTATATAAAATACTATAATACGGCGGCATAAAGCTCTAGAAATCTTATACACGATTAACCCTTTTGTTTACCACGCAATTATTTTGTTTTCAGAAAACTGGTGGAATACACACGACTGTTACGATGCAACCCAGGAAAGCACGATTACACATAGCAGAGCAAACTGTTCGAATTCTGCCGAAAATAATACTTGTCATCATACCACGCCGGTAGAAGAATATTGGGAGTAAGTAAAGCATTATTGAAAATTGCTACAAAATGTAAAATGCATATAAACTACTACATATCAATTGCACACAATGATTGTGTTGCAAAAAACCGTTCAAATTCTTCAATTTAAAAAAAAATAATTCTTCAAACCTTTCAAACTCTCGGAAACTTTGATGAAATGGAATACATATGTGAATATATATATATGCGTTAGATTTATATCTCTTGGGAAAATGTGCCTATGAGACAGGCTGTGATGTAAGACGAAAGTTATTAGGGAATTTGTGTGATATAACTGTAAGGAATGCGACATCGATTTTCCTAAATCAGGTCATAGCACAGAGTTCCCTCGTGTATCTCTAAATGCGTTTACGTAATACATAATGTCAACGATATAATATTAGCGGGGTGCACAACACAGATTTGCAATTTATTAATCTGATGTTGTAAAGAAAACTATTATTAAATTAAATATCCTTCATGACAAAGGCAAGAAAAGATTATTGCAATGTAAAAATGCAATTTTAATACCTGTAATGCAATTGCGTAACGTGCGGAATTTAATTAAATCTGATATTTTTGCTTAAATTATTATTTTTTTTTTTTTTAAGGAAACTTATGAGAGACAATTCTAGTAAATAGATAAATCTAAATTTTGTAAAGTAACATTTGTGACATTTCATACTGATTATCATGGCTCTACATCGAACATATCAATTATTAATAACACGAATTAATTGAATATTGAATTTTCAGTAAACGAGTCCTCGGCATCACGTCCGGCATCGAGAGCATCGGCAAGGTCCAGTGGGAACTGCTAGGCTGCCTGATTGTCGGCTGGCTGTTCGTTTACTTTATCATCCGTCGCGGCCTTCATCAGAGCGGTAAGATCATCTGGTTTTCAGCCTTGTTCCCGTACGTGGTGCTTTTCATTCTTTTGGGAAGAGCGGTGACGTTGGAGGGTTCCTACGAGGGTTTGGTTTACTACGTGACGCCACGATGGAAGGAGTTGCTCAATCCCGGACCGTGGATAGACGGCGCTACCCAGATCTTCTTCGCGTACAGCATCGGCACTGGTGCCCTGCCCGCTTTGGGCTCGTACAACAAGTTCCATCATAATTGTTATAGGTAAGCTTACGCGTTCCATCTGACTGGTGGCTGGATACCGACAAGACGTCTCGTCTTCTACACCTACAGTGTTAAATTTTGATAACAGATATTGCTTATCCGATTTTCACTAATTTTTCATCAGAATGTTGAGAGGCATCAATGTACTAAAGAAAAAGACAAAAAAAAGAGTATACGTTTCTCTAAATGAATTTAACTTTATCTCGCAGCTCCAAGTGGCTCGGACAATCCACGTATATCGCTACTGTAGCCATTTCGGATTTCATAGACCTTATTTCGTAAATTATGATTCAAGAATTATAGTTATGAGTTAAAGGTGTCTCTAGTCTTTTAACTACGACGCACTAAACGCGGTGTCGTCGCTGCTGGAGTCTTTCAAAAAGGGAGTTTTGTCTTGCAGAGACGCAATAATCACTTGCGTAGTCAACACCCTGACATGTCTTCTGGCCGGTTGCGTAACGTTTTCGATACTGGGTCACATCGCCCAGGAACAGCAAACGCAGGTGTCCGAGGTTGTCAAGAGCGGACCTGGTCTCGTCTTCCTCACGTATCCCGAGGTCGTTTTGAAGCTACCCGGTGCTTCGTTGTGGGCCATTATATTCTTCGTTATGCTACTCGTAAGAAATTGTTATTCCAACGACGGAATCGGCTCTGTCGCCGTCTATTTGTTCATGCGCATCGCTATAAAAGGGACATGTTGTCACCCCATGTCGGCAGGAAGTTTCACTCGATATATCATCATTTAACATCTTTTTTTGTCTGTTAAAAAAAATTGTGAAATATTTATAGGAAATAATAAATGTAAAATTAATATAGGTATAAAAAACATTCTTTAAAAAATTCTTTTTTCAAAATAAACTATTCAATAGAAAAATTAAAATATTAGACAAATGAATTAAATTCCAAAGTAAGATAATATTAGCCAATTTACATATAAAATTAGATGACTATAAGCAAATTGAGATCACAGTTTCTACATTTTATTTCCTATAGACACTTTCACAATTTATATATTTAATATAATAATTACTTAAATATTTTTTCTTAGGGATATCAATTTGATTTGCTTTCTAAACTTGTAGCTTAAATTATTATTCAGAGTATTTATTTATTATTATATAAATTATTTATTCACAATTATTACATTACTTAGAAATTATTTTGTACAAGATCAATTAGTATTCGTTGAAAGAATTATAATAATAATTAATCGTGTAGATAATAGCAATACACATACGCAACATTTCTAGCTCCTATATAGATTATTAAGTACTAATGTAATATAAGCGTATTATATTAAATTTGAATCTAGATTATGGAGCAATGATTAAGCATGGAGAAATTAGAATTGTTCCGAGTCATTATTTAAATATTAGATTATATACGAGATGGTTTTCCATTTTTACGCAGATACTCGGCATCGACAGTGAATTTTGCATCGTGGAATCTTTCATAACCGGCATGGTCGACTACTGGCCTGATACACTTCGTCCTCACAGAATCAAATTCACCATCGCTATATGTATGATAATGTTCGCTCTGGGAATCCCGATGGTCACAAACGTTAGTATTTGAAAACATTTCTATTCAATATGCGTATGTATAATTAAAGATATACCATCAAAAGTTTTAAATGCACTTTATTAACAAAAAAACCATTATGCCTGTTTCAGGGAGGAATTTATATTTTCCAATTGATGGACTTCTACTCCGCAAGCGGAATGTCTATTCTGTGGGTGTGCTTCTTCCAAACAATTGCGATATCATGGATTTTCGGGGCGAAGAAGTTCTGCGACTGCGTCCATCAGATGATGGGTATTCGATTAAATAAATTCTGGTATATTTGCTGGATTCTACTTGCGCCGGTGATCATGGTTGTAAGTACATTTGCATCTAATTATTACCGTAGCTAATTATTGCTCTCTTTAAAAAACAAATTGATTGTGTAGATCAGCTCGTAGAATCGTTATGTAAAACATGTAAAATATATTATGTACGTATAGCAAAATAAAAAAGACTTTTCTCTTCCAGTTCATCTTCGTATTCCAAATTGTACAATATAAACCACTTAAATATGGCAGCAGCTACGAGTATCCCACTTGGGCAGAAATAGTTGGTGTATGTTTGAGCCTTTCGTCTATGATATGGATACCAGGATACGCGTTGTATTACGTAATAATGACGCCAGGATCATTTAAAGAGGTAAATTTGTATGCATTCGCATGGAAATTATATGCATGTGACAAAGCTTCTCGTGTTATCATTGCGTTCATCTCACGTAACGGCCGTACAATTATTGCTGCGGGCTTTATTTGAATTGTAAATGTAATACATTATGGTTTTTTTTTAGAATTTCCTGAAAGGTCTGCAACCAAACATAAAATCACATGCAAAGTTACCGAAAGGTGAAAAGTCAGCCGTGATACCCATGTCAGAGAGCAGTGCAGGCTTAATTACAAAAAATAACAGTTTCCTGAGTCAAACATGATTAGCGTTAGTGATCAGTTCTAACTTGTTAGGTTACACTTATCATAAAAGTAATATTTATAGTAAGATAAATATATATATCTATATATAGTGAGTCCAGCACGATTGGACATTCAGTAGTAATTTGTGTCAAAATGGACGCGTGTCAAACTAATCAGTTTCATATAGTATGCTCAGTTAAGCAATCATTACATATTATTTATTATATAATAAGTGAATAATAAACTTGTTTAGTGATGTATTCTGATAAGAATGTCAGAGATTCTCCTTAATTCCTTAATAGCTGGTTGTTTGTAATATTTTAACATTATAATATTTAATAATAGTTAAATCATTTCTTAAAAAAAGAAAAAACTTTTTCAAAAGAAATTTTTGTTAAAAAAGATTATTATATATATACATGATAATTATTGATTTAATAATAAATTAATGTTTTAAAAGAAAAATAAAAGTATATACCCTCATTAAGGGCATGTTCAAAATTTTATTACTTAATTATTCAATCTTTGTTAATATATAAACTATGCCAGCTATTAATGTTTTAAGATAGAGAATTTTTATCGAAAAGAAAATTATTTGATGATCGCAATTAGACTCGTACGTGTTGACCAAGCTGTAAACTCAGTAAAGGGTATAATAAGTATTGGAAACGGGACGGGAAGGAATACTTAGAAGTAATAATAGTATACACCGCGCTAGTATTCAGATAGCTATTTACGGGCAATTTGAAAGAATATATTTTTATATCGCGATATTTTATGTCGCGATAAGTATATAAATTTTTAATGGAGAGAGGAATTGTTTGGTTGATAATTCGGCTGGTTTAAGGAAACAGAGAGTTCTCGCATTAAAGCAAATGGCCTGCTTAAAGAAAAGAGAAATTTGTTTTGATCAATGTGATGAGCTGGTGCGTGTTCACATGAGTTGAGAACTCTTCCTGGTGAGCGCTTAAGGAATTTGCTGCAATTACATAACATAAAATATAGGCATAATGTATGTAGAATATAAGAATACTGACACAGTTACGGAATATATATTCAATCTGAAGTACAAGTAACGAAATAAAAACATAATTTTAATATATTCGTACAAAAAAATCGAGACGACCCGATGCGTTCACCGAGAAGAGACATTTTCGATTCCAACCAGTCGTAATAATCAACTGGACTATAGCAGGATACAGAATATTTCTATCAAAGTTCTAGCAGTTTATACTGCATTCAACTTCGACGGCACAAGTTTTAGATTTCTTTTCACATTTTTGTTACATATTTATAAAGTGTACATTATAATTTATGAGACATGTAGGATTAAAGAAAATAGGATTAATGAAATATGTTTTTTACTCGAAACTCAATATACTTTTTCAATATAACTGATATAACGCCGGTAATGTATTTCTTAAATTATATGTTTTAAATTTATATAGAAAAACATTTGCAATCAATTACAATCAAATATTTAGTGTCTGAGACACTTTTATAACAGTATTTATAATATTTATAATATTAAAGTTAAATTTATATAAAAGATATGTTATATACCTATATATAATTATTCAAAAGACATTAAAAGTTTAATTTTTTTTCATAAAAAATATTTTTTGACTTTTAAATTTATAATCAGAATTTTTACTTGTTCGATCGATTCAAATATCAAAATCAATGTAAAAATACTTTTTGTCTAAAAGATTTCTTATTTGCTCGAAATACAAAAGCAATAACAACAGACGAGAGGGAGTGCTTTTTTAACCGGCCTAATTGGAAATATTTTCTCTTATTTATTATAGTCCGTAAAGTACTCGCGTAATCGTGAACGCTATTCGTCGAAGTGTTGCAATTGTTGACGTTGTATAATACTAAGAAATGGCTGATAGTTTTACGCGATATTCATTTCTATTTTAGTACTGTACTGTTGCAATGCGAAGTACTTCCAATAGTAAGCTAAGAACCAAATGATATTATAAGCCAGTTGGGTCTGCGTATATTTATAGCACTATTACAATTTGTCATTTCATTTCAGTAATTTATAGTTCCAATTGGCAGTTGCGATATACACGCGATTTCATTGATTTGTACGGCGACTGTTTGCAAATGATCGTATTACAATAAAATAATTGTACAATACGTGCTGGGCGCGAATCCCGGCCATTTGATTATTAATCGACTATTCAATGACACGCGAACATAAAAAATTCTTTCACACCCATTACGGGAGCAACACACCAGCGATTATATGTGTAACATCGCAAACATTTGTTCAGCGGGTGATAGCATAATAAGTATTTCCCGTATGTAACTGTATTCTGTAAATGTATTCAATGTTACGTGCGCAAGCACAACCGGGGCTTCGAGCATAAATTACTTACACGGCAATGCCTGCATATACATTATTGTCGAGTGAATTTGTCGACCGCACAGTTAATTTGATTATGGCTTTACGAATCGGTGTTCGCCGCTAGAAAAATTCGTACAAAGAAAATTAAATGTTGTTGCGGCCATGTGGCCTCCACGCGAATGATCTGATGTTTCTTCTCGAGATCGGGCGTGGTAGAGAAAAAAAGGGAACGTCTTGTTTTCTCTTTGCTGAACTATGCTTTATTTTCAACTATGCGTCGTTGCACAATAATCACTCGAATATAATTTTGCTTCACGAATAAAGAGGTCGCGCTCGTTAGACGGATGATGTGTTTGCTAGCAGACCCACGGACGAAGTGAAGTGGGGAGACGGACGCGCCGCGCTGCGCGCCGCTGCTCGCGCCTTCATGCAACGCGTCATGGAGAGGGGGCAGCGGAGGGCGCTCTTACTAGGGACCTCCGTTGAAAACCGGGCCTTGCGTTCGCGCGGCAATACGAATCGGGAGATAATGCGGAAGTATTATACAACGCCGCCCCCCTTGAAAGGATGTGCTTTCAAAATAACCAAGAATAGTTGCAGACCTTGTCTGGTTTACATTATGATTGGTGGGAACACAAGTAATCGTCGCGCGGAAGGTCGAATAGGAACGCCAAGGAAAATAACTTAAACTATAGAGATGCTCGCAGGTTCTAACCAATGAAGTGTAACATCGTTCCTTCAAAATAAATTTAACGCTTTGAGTGTAACTACTGTACGCAATAACAATATAATTCTTATAACCTATTTTAAATGAGCAAATATGCTTAGTCTATATGCTTAATCGTCTAACGGGAGTATCGCGAGTTTGGACAAGGGTCTCGTTAGCGTGCCCTTGGCGGTCCGGACCGTGGCGGCTCGAGTGACGCCATCAGAGCCAACGTGCAGTTCTTGTACACGGCCTCGAAGCCACTGTAAAGGGGCCAAGCCTTGCTGCTTTATGAGCACCAGCTGGTCCGGTTTCAATTGCGTGCCCTTGTTAACCTTCCATTTCGTTCGTTCCTGCAAGGAATGGAGATATTCGGTGCTCCATCTTTGCCAAAAGTGCTGGCGTATTTGCTCCACTCTTTGCCAGCGCGTCAGTCGATTCTCGTTTATGTCTTTCAGGTCATGAGCAGGTAAACTGTTGATGGGCGCGCCGATTAGAAAATGTCCAGGACTCAAGTACGCTGGGTCGTTCGGGTCCGAGCTTAGTTGCGTGAGCGGTCGTGAATTTAAAATTCCTTCTATTTCGCACAGCACTGTCGCCATTTCCTCGAAAGTCAAATGGGCTGCTCCTATGATTCGATGCATGTGGTGCTTGGCCGACTTTACAGCGGCCTCCCACAAACCACCAAAGTGAGGTGCATTAGGCGGGATGAAGGCCCATGTCGTTTGCCGCTCGCCAAGGAAATGCTGCACGTCACTCAGCGTTCGTGGATCGTTTACAAATTCATACAATTCTTTAATCTGTTTATTCGCCCCGACAAAGACAGTACCATTGTCGGAGTATATGCAGGAAGGCCTGCCTCTTCGTGAAATAAAACGCCGTAACGCTGCAATAAAACTTTCGGAGGTTAAATCGCTTACTAACTCGATGTGGACGCCTTTCGTCGCGAAGCATACGAAAATGGCGATATACGCTTTGTGGTTGCGGGCGTTTCGTCGTTTGCCCTCTCTTAAAATTATTGGACCGGCGTAGTCCACGCCACAGTGCGAGAATGGCCTGGAGATTGCGACGCGGCTATTAGGCAAAGAAGCCATTACGGCCTCTGACATGCTCGGCTTAGCCCTGAAGCACGCTATGCAGTTTTGGATAATTTTTCGCGTGGTAGATCGCAGCGATAAGGGCCAAAATTGCTGTCTGACCGCTGCCATAGTAGCATGCGTTCCGGCGTGTAAGTTCCGCTCGTGCTCTTGCTTTATTATACGCTTTGTTAATTCATGATCGCGAGGCAATAATATGGGATGACGCGTTTCGAATAATAAGTCGGAGTTTTTTAACCTACCCCCCACTCGTAATAATCTGTTTTCGTCCATGAAAGGAGAAAGAGAGAGTAATTTGCTGGACGTGCTGAGGGGTTTGTTCTTGCTTAATTGGCTGTACTCGTTGGGAAATGCGTCTCTCTGTACTGCTCTACATGCGACCTCGAGTGCGTAAGAGGTTTCGGTGTGCGGGATGAATTCCGTCAGTGGGGTTGGCCGATGCCTCTTGCTTAATCGGAGGCAGTATGCTAGGATGCGGCATATCTTGTTGATGTTGGAATATCTTTTCAGCAAGTTGTTGACAATGGAAGGTGATACGATGACGACTGCCGCTGTTTCTTGCCTGTTCGGTGCCTCTGCTCCGAGGCGCGTGAATTCCCCACTTGGCCAATAATCCTCGTTAAATTGTAAGAATGTGGGGCCGTGCCACCATAAGTTTGCGTCCACGAGCTCGGCTGGGTCGAGTCCGCGGGATAATATGTCGGCGGGATTATCTGAAGAAGCGATGTGCCGCCAACAGTTTAAGTCCGTTAGGCGCTGTATTTCGCCTGTTCGATTGGCCACGAATACCTCCCACCTCCGGGATGTCGAGGTTATCCAGTTCAAGGTTATGGTAGAATCCGACCAGAGAAAAATTTTCATGCGAGCCAGATCCAATGACGCACGAGTCTTCTCTAGCAATCGTGCTAGTAGTAATGCCGCTGCCAACTCTAGCCTCGGTAGTGATATTGCCTTCAACGGTGCAACGCGTGATCTTGAACATAATAGTTCAGTACGGTATTGATTGCTGCCAAGTTTCGTTCGGATGTACAGGCAAGCTCCATATGCTTGCTGGCTTGCATCTGCGAAGCCGTGTATTTCCACCTGCTGAGGGTTCGTCGCGAATTTTATGCATCGTGGTACTTGTAGTCGTGTCAATTCTGTTAGTTGCTGTTCGAATCTTGACCACCGCGTATGTATGTCCTGTGGGACGGATTCGTCCCAATGGCTTCCCGCCCGCCATAGCTCCTGCAGGATGAGCTTGGCTGTTACGATAATAGGGCCTAGAAGTCCGAGAGGGTCAAACAGCCTGGCCACCCCCGACAATATTGTGCGTTTGGAGACAACGTGGTATCTCTCGCGAGCATCGTACGAAATCTGGAAGGTGTCCTTGGCTTGATCCCATTTCATTCCAAGAATGCGAGAGGTTGCACCGTCGCCGTCTGTGATTAATTTCTGGCGTTGATGTGCGCCATCCGCGATTAATTCTGGAGAATTTGACGACCATTTGCTGAGTTCGAAGGACCCCAGTCTCAAGAGTTGAACTATTTCTTCTCGAATCGTCTTTGCCTGGTCGAGTGTGTCCGCTCCTGTCAGCAGGTCGTCGACATAGAAATCTTGTTTGACGTGCTTTGATCCCAAGGGATACTTGTCTTCGTGTTGTTCCGCCAAGTGCTTGAGGCATCTCGTTGCCAAGTATGAAGCTGAAGCGGTACCGTAGGTGACGGTACGCAACTCGTATGTCTGTATGTCCGCTTCTGGGTCACTACGCCACAGGATTCTTTGGAGAGGCGTCTGGGATGTATCCACCAGAATTTGCCTGTACATTTTGATGATGTCGGCTGTGAAGGCGTAGCGAAAGGTGCGGAAACGCATGAGGATCGACATCAGATCCTGCTGGACGACCGGACCCACTATAAGCGCATCATTTAAGGAGATTCCAGTACTGGTTTTGCAGGACGCGTCAAAGACTACACGTAGCTTCGGTGCCTGCTCTGATGCCTTGAATATACCATGGTGAGGTAAGTAGACCGATAGCCCTTCATCGGCTTGCGGGGATATCAATGTCATATGGCCAAGTGAGGCGTATTCGTCGAGGAATTCTTTATAAAGCGGTTTTAATGCTGCTTCGCGTTTGAATCGCTTCTCGAGAGCCTGTAATCGTTTGCGTGCAATGTCCTTGGAATCTCCAAGCCTGAAGATTGCCTGCTCATTGGTTGGGAGCTTCACGATGTATCTGCCCTCGGGAGTTTGAGCCACGTTTTCTAGAAAATGTTTTTCACAATTAGCCTCTTGAAAGGTATAACTGTTTGATTGGCCGTTGACGTCTTCCAGTCGCCAAAATTTATCCAATTGTTCATGCAGCTGCGTGTTGCTTACCGTCGCGTGGCATGACCGAATTTTTTGGATTGACCCAGGTGGGTCGCAATGTCGACCAGCGAGTATCCACCCTAAGCGGGTTTTTTGCAGCGTCGGATGGGATTGCGATGCCTTGATTTGTCCGATGCAGATGAGGTCCCAGAAGAGATCTGCGCCGATGAGTGCGTCGACGTCTGCCGATACGTGGAATTGAGGATCCGCGAGTGGTAGGCCACGTGGAATGTTGAACTCACTCCGCTTAATAGAATGCGAAGGGAGTTTGTCCGTGACCTGATCCGTTACGATACAGTCAGTGTCGAACGAAAATGTATTGATGCGTGACTGCATTTTGAGTCGCACGGTTTGCGTGGACTTGGTGATTGCACCGTTTATTCCTGAAATGGATATATTCAACGAGCGTGGCTTGATGCCGAGAATAGATAAAAAGTTTTTCGAGACGAAATTTGCTTGTGAGCCGCAATCCAATAAGACGCGGCACGGTATCAACGAATTTCTATTGTCGTAAACATGCACGACAGCCGTCGAGAGTATGGCGTACTTGCCGTCGAAGGGACGCGATATGTGCGTTGCCAGTGCGGCAGGGGATGCTGCCGAATTTGAATTTTCAGGCGATTGTTGCGCAGCGCTTGTCGGTTCGGCGGAAGACGCTGCGTGCAACAGGGTATTGTGCTTTGCCTTGCACACCCTGCACGGGCCCGACGTGCATTCGCCGGCTGAGTGCGACGTGGACCGCAGGCAATTTCCACACATTTTTAATTTGCGGATTTCGGCCTTTCTACGCGGGACGCTAAGTTCCAAGAAATCTTTACAGTGGTATATCGAGTGATCTCCCTTGCAAAAACTACATTTAAACTTCACTGTTGCGGCGGCCGCGACTTGCCGCTTTCCATTGGCAAGAGCACGAGAGTTAACCCCCTTTGCTGGAGTAAGATTAGATTTGCAGGTGGCTTCGATTACTTGACATCGATGCGCGATGAAGTCTACCAGCTGTTTAAAGACCGGGATGTCCGATCCCGTTAACGACGTTTGCCATTCTCGCAATGTAAGCGCGTCTAGTTTCGAACTTAAAATGTATACGAGTAAATCATCCCAATGCGCGGTAGGGCGATTCAATGCTCGCAGAGCATGTACGTGTTTGGATGCGCCGTCCGCGATTTGTCGCAATTCGCTGGCATTTTCTTTGGTCATGGAAGGAAGTTCCATAATTGCTTTAACGTGGGCATGCACGATGACTCGTTTGTTATCGTAGCGTTCTTTCAGCATGGCCCATGCTATTTCGTAATTGAGATCCGATATCTCCAAAGCACTAATCACATCGCTTGCTTCTCCGGTGAGCGAGGATCGTAGGTATTGCAATTTATGAACGTTACTTAACGACCCGTTAGAATGTATAATGGAATTGAACGCGTCGAAAAACGGGAACCAGTCATCGTATTTGCCACTGAAAGTCGGAAGACTTAGCTTGGGAAGTCGAACGTGCACTGCTGAATCTCGCAAACTCGGAGAACTTGATGTCGTCGGAGACGGCGTCGCGGTGTCGCGCGGTGCGGCGCGGGGCGGGCTTAGGATCTCTCGTATTCTCGCAGACAAATCAAAGAAAGCCTCCTCGAAAATAACGCGATCGCTACACTCGGGTTCATCGATAATTTCTAATTGTGATTGTACCGCGTGATATTCTGCCCAATGTTGTTCGAGTTTCGACCGACGCTCCTCGAGTTGAGCTAACACCGACGGGGTGACGGATTTGATTTTATCGACGTACGTTTTAATCCGCGTGCACGCTGCCTTAATCGTGGAACGGTGCCTTTTTAGCGCGACCGGATCTGCTTCGGTAGCCATTTGAATATGACGGCAGAAGATTCGCGAAACGCAAACGACAATACTGAGACAGAAGGTTCGCGAAGCGCGAATGACAATATGGCGGCGGAAGATTCGCGAAACGCGAAAGACAATATGGCGGCGGAAGATTCGCGAAACGCGAAAGACAGTATGGCGGCGGAAGATTCGCGATGCGTAAAGGATTTCGCGCTAGCTTCGGACGCCCGTTAACAAATACCTGAGATCGGCGCGATAGCGTTAATCTACCTCGATGGTTTCGGTCGCTGGTCTCCTGGCACGGCAGGGCAGGGGAAGCGATGCTCGGCGAAATGACTCGTACCCCCTGGTGCGACGGGATGGCGGGAACGGCCGTCGACTCGATTCGTGCCTCCTGGCACGACTGGGCAAGGTGGCGGGAACAGCCGGCGACTCGACTCGTGCCTCCTAGCACGACTGGGCAGGATGGCGGGAACAGCCGGCGACTCGACTCGTGCCTCCTGGCACGACTGGGCAGGATGGCGCTGATTTTAGGAAGTCTCCTTGCCGGGTACGGACTTCGTGCCTCGCCGTAATGGCGGCGTTCTTGCAACGGCCCGGCGTCGATTTGCTTCGTCGTGTGCTTGCACCGGCCTGTGTCGTTACGAATGGCCGTGTTCTCGTCGTCTTTACGAGCGTACCTTGATACTGCGCTGGATTCGTCTCGAAATCCGGCTCGAAGGACCAAATGTTGCGGCCATGTGGCCTCCACGCCCGATCTCGAGAAGAAACATCAGATCATTCGCGTGGAGGCCACATGGCCGCAACAAATGTATTACAAATTATATTTCTATATATATCTATACATTGTATGCACGTTTTATACAGTGTATAATATATATTGCCGTTCAAAAATCAAAAAGTAGTATTGTTCTTATAAATGAAAATTAAATGCAGCAGAGAGAAAATCTACTTTCTTTTCATCGAAATTTGGCTGTAAATTTCAAATAAATTTTTTATCATACGTGCAGAGAAGAATTATTTTATATCATTCATATTATTCGTTGCAAATTATTAGAAATAATAATTTGTGCTCACTATGACACGTATTCTACGAAATACTTCCAGATTTTTTGCAAAATATGTGCGCCCCATAAATTTCTACTAAATTTTATTGAAAATGTAAACTGTCTTTAAGTGTAAAGAGACTTTTGTTTATATAGTTTTCAAACTTTATTGTATTATTTCAAGAAATAAATACTTCATACTACACATATATGGAATATATCTTCACATATAATATCATGAAATTTTTTTCACGAAACGATATCTTAATTATGTTTTTAAATTTTTGTACAAATGTAATTTTAAAAGCAATATATTAATTGCTTAACCCGTGAATTTATTTCAGAATTTTCGACAATTTTTACCAACAATTCTTTGGTAATATATATTTACATATTTATTGACTGCGTCACCGAGTTCACGGCGTACTTCGTATTTCGAGAGTCACATTTTCTTACGTTTCACGTACGAAGAAACGTGTGTAGGAAATGTGTAAAAAAAAGAGTGAGAATCCTTTGAAACGTGAAATGTGTAAGAATTTTTAAATATATTTTTAGTAAATCAGATAGTGTGTAATTCGAATCACAATGTTGTATGTACACGTACTTGAGAATCGAAATTTGTTTAGATTTACTTTCCGAGCGATCAAAAACGCAGTAAAAATAACGCATTATTTACAAATGTGTACTGACTAGACGCATTGAATGTTTCACATATTTGTGACATTACATATACGTTTCCAGCAAAATTGTATCAATATATGTACTTAAATAAACATTAACGCCTAATTATTGTGAAGATTTCCAGTATCCGTAGTGGTAAATAAGACTTCCCACCCTATTGATCCAATATCTGTATCATGTGCCATTGTTTATATCATTTATGGATGTTTGCTTTCGCAGTGTTTATCTATTGCTTCATAATTATTTCAGGCGTGGTTACAAATGATAAAAGCAAATTAGGAGCATCTGTTATGTAACTATTGTCAGAGTTGATACCAATATTTTGAATATAGAATTGTGTATTTTGCAAAGATGATTCATGATTAATGAATATAAACATAATATTTTGCAATAACAGTGATTTTTTGTAGTGTGATTGTGTAATGCTTTTAGAAAATTCCTTTTCTCACAATCATTAACAAATTTAAAATAATTACATTAAATAAAATTTTTGTTAATTCTGCTAAAGAAACGGTATTGCTAAAATATTTAAAAATTTAGTATGGAAACAAATATAAAAAGAATTTTGTTAGACCATCAAAATAATTACGTACAGTGCTCAAACTGGTTGCTAGTGTTTAAACTTTTTGCAGTAAAATGTTAATTGCTTATCGTGACTAAACGTTCATAATAATAATTTTGATGATCAACAAAATTATTTTCAGATCTAGCTATATCTCATTAAATTTGTGGATACTTCAGTAACATCTTTTGAATTCTTAACACGATTTTAACTAAATATTTGTTATTTTGTACTAAAATCCCGCAGAAAGATTTGTACAAAAAATATATAGATGCATATACAGTCAGTTTAAAGCTTTTCACATACGATAATGGGGAATTTCAATTAACAACTACAAGAATATTTTAATTAGTAATTAAATGCTAAACGGATATGCTAATGATGGAATCGTCTTTCATAACATGCAGGACGAGAGTAGGGTTTTGTTGTATCTCAAACATTCCCGCGCATTTCAACCTCGACTTTTTCTCATTTCGTGAAACGACGACGCGTCGTATTTTTACGATAGCTAAAGACAATGGTGGAAGGACCTGTATGTCGTCTCGTCTACCACACTAAACCCGATCGTTACGCGGTCTTTTATTTTGTGACGGGGGCTATTATCGAGGTGCTAGCGCATCCTTCTCATGAGGTCCACCTGTCGCCTCGGCTACCAGCAACGTTCCCTTTTATATAGACGGGTGTCACCGTTAAGACTTTCTTAAGCGCAAAATACCTCGTGCGCGCACGAAAGAAAATATGTTTTATTAATAAATAATGTCGTGGAAAAGTTAAACCTGTATCTCATTTTTTCTTGTCGTTTTCTGACACATGTAAATATGCGGTTTTGAGTACGTTTCGCAAGCGAAAAGAATGCTACACTGGAAAAAGCGTTGTTAAAATATACTATGTCGTGTCTCTCAGAACAAGAAGAAGTACATTTTACTTGTATAATTTGCAAAACTCTCAACAGTAAAAAATAACGAGCTGCTAAAGTACGTTTTTTATCTCTCAACTTTGTACTTTCTAATAAATTCTTATCTTCTCCTACTATTTTGTCTATGAAAGGCTTAAAAATTGTTTTAGTTTGGAAGTTAACGCACAGGGACGTTCTACTCGCGTCATTTTTTAAATACTAACCAAGATTGATAATTAGAGGGTGGAACAAAACACGAGAACTGGAGAACCTTTTCTCTTAAGTTAATTATTTTAACAGTAAAATATAAAAGATTAAAAGGGAAAGACAACTAGGTTTTTTCATGTATAAATTATACAGTTTGTTTTAATTGTATTATGTATGTATTGTATTTAAAAAATCAATTAAGATAAAAAATTCTATTAAACAAAAAATAGATAAAAAAATAAATAAATAACTGTATGATAGTTTTTATAAAAAGGCAAAGTCTTTATTAAATAATTCCTAACAAAAAAAAAGTATCGAAATGATGGGATCAGTAATGCAGTATAATATAACGTTGTTTTATCTTGTAAGCAGAGAAGCAATTATCTATAATTATTCTGTCTTATATGGGTTTTCGATTTTCCGAGCGAGGTTTACTTCACACCTCACACGAAGTCTATATTTGCAGTGTTCCACAGTGTATATTTCATGCTTTTTATTTTTTTGTTAACAACTATTTAGTAAAGAGATGCCTTCCACTAAAAACTATCGTATATTTTATTTTTTATACTAATTTCATTGATTACTATAAACACTTGTTTTCGAGGGAGAGACACTTATAGATATTTATTAAAGGATCAATATTATCTAATTTGTAAAAATTTATAACGGATATGACCCCGTCACAGGATGATTACGTATACAAGATAATCTTTAGTAATTTAGTAACTGGGAATTATATAACTCTTTTTCTAAGTTAATATAAAAAAAAAAAAACAGTAAAGAAAAATGTGAGAAAATGCAATGTGTAAGATGCAACACAACAAATAAAATTATTTTTGTCTATAACTAATATTGCACAGAAATAACGTTTTTATTATTGTTTTTGTATGGCCATCGTAAATGACTCTTCGTGCTCTGTATCCATTATAACCAATCTACTAAGTTTAGCCAGAGAATGGGGCAAAAGACAGCACAATGTGCTATCGTATTACATTTGTACCACGCAAGGATAGCAAGCTGCACCCTGCTTTCGATTCTCCTCACCTTCGACTTGTATTTCGTGTGTTGATCAGATCCGACTAATCAAATTTTATTGCAAAGTGTGGTGATCTCAGAGAAGAGGACGGTGCTAATTCGTAAATTATGTAAATACTTTTTTCGTAAATATAATTAAGATACTTTAGTTAATTAATTTTTATATAAATATTACAATTGAAAATCAAATTATGCGATCTTTATCACGTCTCTTTTATAGTAGAATTCTTAATTATATTTACTTAATAATTTAGTAATTCCTAATTAAATAAAAAGAAAAAACTTTACTTGTTTAATCAAAGCTTATTTCATAAAATAACTATATTGATAGTTTAATATTATTGATAGTATTATAGATATTATATTAATAGTTTAATATTATTGACTTGGATTAATATATCCGAATTTATTACACAATTAAACATGTGGATGTTAATATTGATAAATAATCGGTATTTAAAGAATACGTAATTAATTCTTCAACTGTCAAGAAAATGTCAGAGACAGATTATTAATATTATCTACTTTATGAATAATTCACCAACCATTATCTACATTAAATCGCAGAGATACTAATGTCGAAGGAGAATCACATAATATACGTAGCGCAATTAATGATTCAGTTATTTTCCTAAAAGCATTTCTTAAATTCTTTTATTCGATGTAGTAAAAATAAATTTTCTTATTTTATACAGCTTGTTAATAATTTAAAGATAATTTGCTATATACATTAAATTTTGATATATATAATTAGATAATATTGACTTTGAATGACTAACTCTTATAATTCTAATATTCAAAACAAAATTTTTTGTTAAATGTACGTCAAAAATGGTCCCTAAACATAAAACTTTGCAATAAATAAGAACATTCACTAAAAATAAAAAAAATTATAATAATTTCAACTTCAAGAATTGTATAACATTATTAATTCGTTGATAAAATCACCGCTCTTAAAAACTTTAATTCAATAAAATCCAGGTTTAATTCTGTGACAAAACTTTTAGTTTTTAACGAGGCGCCGATTTAATAAAAAATAACCGTCCACGAAGATTCAGTCATCATTACAGTCTCGATAATATGAACGTATTCGTCGACATATTAATGCTCATCCGGCGCGAGAGTAGAGATAAAAATAACTGAAAAAAATTAGAAATTTTGAGCAAAAAGGTCAGTAAAAAAAAAACAATTTTTTATTTTGGTTTTAAAAACAATGAGTCAAATAATAAAAAAATATATATTTGCTTAAAAAAACACAATGGATAAACTAGATTTAGTTACTAAAATGGTTTAGTTACTAAACTAACTATGCCAAATGTTTTATTCAAATTTTTATAAAATATATACTTATCTCAAAAAAAGTCATAAACCATTTTATTTAAACTGTGACAGAAAGATAGTCATATTATTTATTACAAAATAGGAAAGAAAATAAAAGATAATCACACATTACAATTAATTGACATACCTTTGTTATGTATCTAAGTTAAGTTATGACAACTCAAATGTAATTTATTCGACGTTGTGGCAATTTTTAATGAACACACAAAAAATTTTTGCAGGCAGTCAAAAATAAAAATGTGATATAATATTCACAATATTGCTATTTGGAATAAAATACGGACATAAACTACTAAAATTGGATACAGAGTTGTCGTTTCGAAATATTTAATGTACTGTAAATATCGTAATATTAGAACATATCAAAATGTTCTACTATTATCTAAAATATACTCAAGTTTGAATATTAAAAAATAATATAAAGAAAAAATAAAATAATATAAACAAAATAAATTACTAGAAAAATCGTATTTCTAAGATTAAATATTCAATCAATCTGTTTTATCCTATCCATTTTGGAATAACAGATCAATATAATATTATATTTTATATGTATTAACATAAACGTTTGTACATTTAAATGTATCTTATCTAATTTTCGTATAAGATAAAATTACAGATATTTTATGATTCACCAATAGTTATTGCTATTTTCGCATAATAATTATTGCTATTTTCCTCCTTTTTTTCAAATTTACAGAGATTGTTACATTAATAAAATACTCAGGAAAACATAGTTTATATTGTTTACATTGCACGTGAATACTAATTCAAAATTAATCAAAATACAATTAACACGAAAAAGCGAGTGTTTCTTCAATTTTAATAAAACTTGGTGAATTTGTAGAAAAGGTATAATATGTATTTTTCTAGCAATCAATATATTTAATGGGCAGAGGTAGCCTTTAAAAATCGGTTAAATTTTCTATTTTTATGTATTTATGAATCGTTGGCTGTGTAAGCAGATGATCAGGTAAGTGTAAATAATCATAAAGTGTAATAATATTTAGTATCGTGTTTCAGAAGAAAAGACGATGATATACGGAGTGACTCGCATTGCTGCTATAATAGATTGCTCGAGTGTAGCGTACAAATAGTAGCGTGCCGACTTTGTACATACAATGGTCTACATTGTTCGTTGCGTAAATAGAGGCTAAAATTGGATACCAAGTTGTCGTTTCGAAATATTTAATGTACTGTAAAATAAATGATAAAATACACACCTTTTTACAATAAATTTTTACCTTAAACTTCAAAGTAACCTTCAAGTTAACTATCATCAAATATCTTGTATTTGTAAATTTAAATTGGCGATATATGTATATATTGCTTCATGTTCTTAATCCAAAATTATTGCGAGTGATTTCCACTTACATAAAAGAACTGAAAGCGCAATACAGATCGAAAGCAAATTTAAGAAATATACAACATTGCTTATAAACATAATAAAGCAATAATTTATTATTATGTTCGCTTCGATCTCTGTTGTACATGAATAAATCATGCCCAAAATTATGCTTTATTTGTACCTGTTCGCTTCATCTATTTACGAGTTACAATCGAGACATTAATAAATCACGGATAAGTTAATCGTTAAAAAAATTAATCGTATTTGACATACTTTTCGTAATCGCATTTTAGTAAATAATGCGACAACCGCTCAAAAATAAACAATTAAAATTCGAATATTATACACAGTAAGTTTCAAATACATCTCAAAAAATGTATTATGTATTATTAATAAAAAAAATCTATAAATATTTTTCACTATTTGTATTGTTCGCTTTAATTTCTTTAATAGAGTAATTGATTTTCTCTATTATTTTCTCTATTAGTAAAGTAATAATAGACAAATTACATTTATATTGATTAAAAATTCAAAGCACAAGAATTCAAAAAGAATTAAAGAAGGAAAAATATCAAAGACAGTAATTTTAATTCGCACTTTGAAGATTGTTTTCTTTCTATTTATTTCGTTTTATTTCTTATTTTGAATAGACAAATTGCGCAACATATGTAATAAAATCAAAAAATATCCTTCTCAAAAAATATATTAAAAAAGATGGAGTAAAACAACCATTTTTTCTCATGATATAGTTACATTTCATTTCAATACATTTTTCAAAACAATAAATTTATTTTTTATATTATTATTTACACTAAAAATATATTCCAAATTTTTAGCATTAAAATAATTTAACATATCAGATCATTTTTCCACCATGGATAAATTTTTCTCAGCAAAACGAACTTCAATTTTTAAACTAAAAAAATATTAGAGATTAAACCAATGTTGTAGAGATAATGATAAAGAAGTAATATGCAATATTACATATATTTTAAAGATAAAAGTTTAGAATATATTTTGTGCACAGAAAATTTAACTCACCGTTTTGAAAAATGTGAGAAACAATAAACATATTAAAAAATAAAAATAATTTTATTGTATTTATTTTTTCTATATATTCTTGCAGTTGAACTTTTTCTAACTTTATTATTACGTAGTTACGTCGATAAACATCGCAATAAGATGCTCACAAAACGTTAATTATAAACTATTGATTACACTGTTTGATAATCACTAATTGCTGGTAGAAAATGATCACGTTTCGGGGAAATGTGGTACACGAAGCAACTCTCTACCCATTCACTCGAGTGTTGTAGAATAATAGCAGTTGTCGACTGTGCGAATGATAGCACTGAGTTTGGAACACATAGCGGCGTGTGTGTGTGTGTGTAGCATGAAAACAAACATCAAAAGCCACGCATCAACCGACTAGTTACTACATCGAAATATTGTCGAAATACCATTTCTGACAGCGTAATTAAAACATTTAGCAAATTTGTATATTGGAAATACAATAAATACTGAGATAAAATTAAAACAAGTGTGAAAAAAGCAGAAAAAAAATTTTTTGACAAATGTTTTTACAATTATTGTATATGTTTTAAAATTTTCGCGTGTGTCATAACAAATAAAGAGTTTTTGTTTATTTTTATTTCCTTCTCTTTTCATTTATAAAGAGCATCGCTAGGATATGGATACTTATTTTAGGACTACAGACTTTGTGTAACATAGTTTAACCAAGCAATTAATGGTACTTGCGAAACAGGCATCACGTTGAAGCATTATCCTGTATTTCGTCACTGGTTTCGGATGACCTACTCATTGAACATGATCTCCACACCCTCACGACAATATTGACTATAAAACGTAAGGTTTAAGAACCTTTAAGCAACGTGACGCTACTTTAGGACGCGAGCCCGCAACGCGTTGTATATGACACCCCTTATGTACACGCACTTCTGTTTCAATTAGTATATCCAATGTAATTAAGAGTTTGCTTCTCGTTTTAAGATAATATAAATCTACCCGCTTCCCCTAAAAAGGAATTTACGTCTGAAAGGATATTAATTATTAAACGCATTGCTTTTTACATTTAAATAAAATAAATAACAATTATTTTTAATGTAATTATGTAAGAACAATTTTTATATAAAATTTTATGTAATTAGTTAAATTAATATAAATCAATAAAAACTAAAATTTTGTAATGTATTTCTTTCTAAATTATTTATCTAGATCCGAAATAGCATATCTAGTTCAAATATTTAAAAACAATAATAAGTTAAATATTAAATCGTTGTATGAATAATACAATAAGAGAAAATGCCATTTCTTAATCAAAGTAGAGTTTGGTAATAATAATTTTAAATCAATTATTAAATACATTTTTCAGTTCTATAGACTGCGTATCGATATGGTTTGTTGAACTTGTAACATAATTGTAAACTAGAACTAGAAATAATATCTCAAATTGATTCGTCAGATTTAATAACGATCAAGATGTTATAAGCATTTTGAAAAAAACTGCAAAAAACTTATTGAGAAAGGTATTTCCCCAACCAAAATTCACAACTGAAACTCCCTTATTCTATGTCACATCAATTCGACTACCGACGTAATGTTTATTGCAATAAGTAGTATTATTTTAAGAGAACGTCCTTTCTTAATAAATATTATACAATAATAACAAGTAAAATATACTATATTAGACTTATGTGAATAATACAAATATAAGAAAAAATACCATTTCTCGGTCGCAAAGCAGATTTGAGTACTAATAATTTTTTACATCAATTATTAAATATGTTAGCAGTCTATAGAATTAAAATATATATTTAAAAATTAATATAAAATTATTAACATCAAGACTGCTTCAAGAAGTAAGATTTTTTCTTATTTCTTAAATATTTACCTTCAAAATATTTGTACTTTTATTTTTAAAATTATTACAATAACCCAATAAAAAAATTAAACTTTTAAATTTACCTTGACATATTTAACAACTTTTCATGTTTATGAATAGTACAGTATTTTAGGATTCAAGAGTATATAAGAGGCTAAAGTGCACTTAAAAAATTACCGCTGATAAACTCTCGTAGAGAGTTGTAGGTAAACTATTATAAATCTGGTTGGCAACGTCTTCCATAATTTTTTAGAATATTTTTTTGTACGCGCATGCATGTATGTACATGCACTTTTACAAATTATATTTTTAAAAAATTATATATCAGAAGTATTTTTTTATATTAAATCACGTTGACTGGTATATGTTGTATAGTATACAATATGAATAATATATATAGTATAAAAAAAATGATTTGACTAAAGAATTTTGCTTAAAAAAGACAGATCTAAAAATAATTTTTATAATCATCAAAATAATTATATAGCTCAAACATGATAAGCAATTTTGTAAAAAGTTTTACATACCAGTAATCTGCTCGAGTGTTTTATATAATTATTTTAATGGTCTAAAAAATATTTTTGAATGTGTACTTAGCTAAATTTTTAATAAAAAAATATATAAAAGTTCCTTTCGTGATAATGGTACATTTTGCATTTAATCTTTTAACCGTATTCAGATCTTTTTCAGCCCAAATATTTTTAAAAGATACTTGTACTTTCAAAATACTGAAGTTTTGCGTTTTTGCATCTTTAATATTTTGACACACTTTAATGAAATAAATTATTACAATGTGCAATAACGAGTACTATGAAAAAGTGACGTTGATCACATTCGATCAAAGAATACGGCAAAAACCAAGAATCTTCTGCTATCAAACGTCAAAACAAGTTTATCGATTAATAATGCTATCTGCTCTCGTACACTACACTGTTTGCAGATAGAGGACAGGATTTGCATAGGAGTTAAATGGAAAAAATGAATATACAGGGAAAAGGTACGTTTGTGTATGCCCAAAGCGCTTTCTCCTTGTGTGTTCATCTTTTCCATTTGACTTTAGCGTAAGTCGCGTTCTGTATCTGGAAATATTGAATAGTTTAGTAATGAATATGGAAAGTCTCCTTGTGTATTCGAAGCATTAAATTGTGTTGAATTCAGTTGAAATACGTGTACATACATTTAAGTCTATTATTATGAGCTCGAATCAAATCAGTATTTAAATCAAATAGTAAAAATTTTAGAAATCTATGATATGAAAAAAATGTATTTTTCAAACACTAATATCTTTATAACTTTGAATAAATATTACGAATTCGTTGTTTTGATAATCGCAAAACTCGAGCGCCGAGCTAAGATAAACTCGTTTCAATTTGAGAATTGTAAAATATTTCGTCGAACTGCAATGTAAAGATTTCTGTAATGTAAAGGTTTTCCAATCTTCACATCTAATTTTACTTTCTCAAAAAAAGTACTACTCTTGTATCCTATGTATTAAAACGCAATAAATGTGTTGTATTATAGAGTACGTTTCATAATGATTAGCAATCGTTGATCTGCAAATTATTTTAGATTATAATCATATGAAAGATGCTATTGATAAGTAAGATAGAGATATTGTTAATTATACATGTAAGAGAAAGTAAGAGAGATGGTCAACATATTTTTGAATACGCATAGTAAGCAGCATATAATGCATGCTGTTTGATATAAAAATTGATTTTACATGGAAACAAAATGTCAAGCACAGATAGTAATTATTTATTAAAAATCTTGGAAAATTAATAAAGCTTTACATAGGACAAAGACGTTAAATAAAACATATATAGTGTAACGTATGCAAAATAAAGAATCATTAACAACATTGATAGAAATAAAAAAATGAGAATGTTGTTACTTATATGAAAAAATTGTTATAGCAAAAGTAATAACATTTATATTATATTATATGTACTGTTATATGTGTGCAAAATGCATTTATTTGTAAAATACGTCTCATAATATTTGGAATAAAATATTGTCAATATTTAACATTTATTTCTAAATCATTTAATAAATAAAAGAATAGCAAAATATATGTTTTAATAAATTTTAATGTTGAATCTAGTTTTGATCCTAAACATGATCAATGTATATATAAAATAAATATGGTTAATATTGAAGATTAATTTCATACACACGATCGTTTTTAATTTAACATTGTTATTTATTTTATTATCGAATTTCTTCAGTTATATATCACAGTATTATATCACAGATCAGTTTTTTTTTACCGCAATTATGTATAATTCATCGATATTGTAATTATTTTTAACTCGAATCTGAAATGCTTCTTTTTCCCAATAAATATCATATATTACATTATAAACATTATTTACAAACTTACATTGTTCAAATTAATTAATTTAAAATATAATTACAAGAAAATAAAAGAAAATATGAAAAACCGAGCTTTTTTTACACAGAACATTCTCGAAAATATCGCTTGCTCTTAATTAAAAAAAAGAAAAGATATGCATTACATAAACCATTTCTATTGAAATTAAGTATTTTTCAATTTTGTTTATCTACATTTTTTACTTCTTAAATAGTTGATAGACTAAAGTAGATACTTTAACATTTTTCATATTTATGCACATTTAGATTTATGCAAGGAACTCGAGCGAAGCAAACTCTTCACGTATTGCATTTCCCTTTATTCGAGTACTTTACTGTTCATGACACTTCGTAGCTTGAAAACTTTCCGGGACTTCTAAAATTTCCCTGTATCCACGGATGTGAGAAGTATGCAAGTGGAAGTCAGAATGGACTTAGGGAAGAGATAAGCTTGCTTCAAAAGACTTCTCATAACGAAGATTTATTCCACGGACGATTGTAACCGATTCGTACTTTATTTCGGCACCTTAGACGTCGTCATTTTTGCATTTTAGTTTTAAATTTCCATAACTTAAAAAGCAAATCATTATATTCTATTGAGTTTATTGATATTACATTTAATTATTATGTTACATTAAATTGTTATATTATATTTTAAATACACTAGTTTTTTAATAATTTCTAATTCACAAATCGTATTTTAACATGCTTCTTTTCCTCTTTGTCTTTCAAAAGAATAAAAATATTGATAAACTATTTTTAAATTCTCTATTAAATCCAATAATTTATGTTTTAAGAATGTAAAGAATATTGCACTTTTTCAAGAAAATAAAATGTGACAAAATTATGTTCACAAAATTATTATGTGAAAAAGGAAAGAATAATAAAGCACCATTAAGATAACAAGCATATAGAAACATGGAATTATTTTTATCTAAAGGAACAATTATTACTTTACGTAGTTCTTTCAAATTATCTTATACAAGATAACACTTTATTTCTCATGGGATCGTTTAATAACGGCGGCTACTTATATCGACTAATGTCGTTTTAATACACGAAGAGGTCCGAGATCAAAGTTTGTGGATTTTAGTTTTGTAAGCAAACCAAGAGGCCCCTTTGTATGGTTCGAGAGTGCAACAACCTCGTTTGCTACATGTCGAATAATCGATAAATGTCACTAACGTAGGCTGTTAGCGTAGGTTGTCGATAATTATAAATGTCTTAATTTCGCTCGTCCATTCGAAAATATACGAGAGAGATAAGGCCAAGGTGCCAGAGTTCACTTCTATATTATAATTTTGATCTACTTTTTATTCGCACAAATATATTTCGCGTGTTTAAATTGTATATCGCTATACAGATGTTATATCGATTCGTTTGTTGTCTATATATTTGTTTGTTAATTATTTAATACCAATATTACGCTTATCATCGAAGTAACGAGTCGAAAAATTTAGATGTTATCATAATGAATACAGTGTTCTCTGACTACAAAAGAGCTGCAAGACAGACTCAGCTTTCAAAAAACCAACAGTTCATAGAGAATGAGAATTGAATGAGAAAACGAGATTAAAAGAAATAATATTTTATAAAATCACATTTTAGTTTTTTGTAACGATAAGATTCGCTGACTTCAGAAAAGGGATAATTTCTTAACGGGGGCAAAAGGTGACGTATTCGTTCTAAAAAGTGGGTGGTTTTCTAGGGCAAGAAGTAATCTTATAACTGGTAAATACTGTACGCGAATAAGGTAAATGTCTTCTGATTGAATAGACACATTACTTATATATCGCAGAGACTTCTAGCTATAAGACTGTATATAAGACTTGTAGGATATATATTTGTAATTTCGCATTACAAAGAGAATATGTCAAGCATATAAATGGTTAGCAATTGAATGTTCTTATTGACCTGGAGCGTACAATATTGAACAGCTCCGAAGGTTTCTTGTAATTTACCTTTCAGTTATCAATAGAAAGTTTTCCTATAACCATTGCGAAATGAGTTCTGGAGCAGTTATGGAGCTTAAAATAGAATTAATGTCTAAAAATAGTAACTTGTACTTTCATAAGCAACTTACTGTTTTGCAATAATAAGTTTTGAAATTAAAACTAATGATGTGAACAACAATTAAGCAAAGAAGAATGCCATTTTTCAATTAAGGTCAAAACATAGTCATGCAATATATGAACTAGAAATTGTGACTAAAAATTCACAGAAGAATATTATTAGATAACAATGCTGCTTCGATCAAAAAATGGCGTTCTTCTTTGCTTTACTGTTTCGCACATTCAAAGTTACAAAATACTTCCTATTTTAACAATACATAATTGTTCTATAACACATTTATATAAACTATATTTCATGATAATCGAGAAAAGAGCGTGTAACAAAGGTCTTCTATAAAATACCAATTCAAAAAGTGAGCTCTAAGTCTTATATCGAAAAACTTCTCTCTATTGTGTTAAAAGTTTTAGATGTAAAGAATGAGGTAGTACATTATAATATACGATGTCCTAAACTGAGGAAAATTCTCGTAAAAACCTTATATTTTCCGATGACAACGAATATTGATCGCACAAAGGCAAAATTTGTGACATTTACTTTTCATGAATCAAGTTTATTAGGAAATCACAAAGTTATAATTTGATTTACTAACAAAGATATCGACGCAGCCATTGTCCAATAAAAATTGATGCTTATTAAAACCATTTAATTAAAATCAATCCTGATTAATAGAAAAATTTCTCCGTATTTAACTAGATTACTGTGTAACAATGTTCGCACAGCATTTTACCGCCTGATGTATATTTTGGAGAATACCATAAAAGATTCGAAATTATACTCATGTTTTATTAAGCGACTTTTTAATTACCGAATGTAATTGTCAGTTACATATAACATTTTCATTGATCATTGTTCGGTAATTTTTTTTAAAAACATTCGTTCCTCGCCGTTTTGACATGTTGAATTTACGTGATTGAGTTCACGGTATTTATCACGCTTCGATGTTGTAATTTTGCCGCTGTAACATTACACGATATTAAACCTCTACAGTGTATGTAATTATTTAACAATCAAAGTTACAAGTTTCGCGCGAGCAAAGGTCTACGGGAGCAAAAACGTTTCGCGGCGAATTCAATGTATATAGCCAATTGCTTTCGATTCGAAAGCGGCGAAGCGATTAATAACGTAATCGTTCTGTTAAAAGAGACATTTAATCATCTCTCTCAAGCGACACGCTTTATCGCGTTTCGCATTTGCAACGAGAGCAAAATTGCGTGGCGACTATTCCAAACAGAGCAGAGCTGTAATTGAGAACGCGGTTTCGTAATTCTTTGCGGTCGCAGGCCGTGTAAAGTCTTACATTTAACGATTACTCGGCTGGTATATCAGATGACGCGGCTTCGCAATCACGACGGGAATATGAATTAGAAGAATTTCACGTGCATCACGCATCGCGTTTTTCGCGTAACCTGGGCGTGCGTCGACTTCGTGTATTGCAAACTGCCGTGCATACTTCATGCAGAAATCTGATATCTTTATATATATTCGTGTTGCACGCAAGAGCGGAACCTTAAAGAAGTTTGTTCAACGTCCCACGTCGCATCAAGTTTCGAAACTTGGCCCGCCCTCTCGATGCACCAGTTTTAAAGCGTCGAGATAGGCGAATTCTTTATCTTGTCTCCTTCGGTTTTCCAATACGTCGAAATATAAAACAGCGGAAAAATTCATGTTAGATCGGCCACCTCGAATCATTTTACATTGAAAATATGCTAAGTTATCGTTTATATGAAGGCTAAAGAATAGTAAGAAGATTAGAAATTTATGAATTTTGTTAGTTTTCATCATTTATAAATATTAAAGAATTTGTTATTAATTTTACACCATTTTTAAAAAGAAAATCTTTTTTATTTTATTATAATTTTATACTTTTAGATTTATTGATGGTGTTGGATTGTAAATTTTCGTGCGTTTATTAATAACAAACTTGAACTAGACAACCCTTGAAAACATAAATTGAAAAGAATGATTTTTCGCAGCAATATAATTCAGAATGTAGAAAATATTACGCCATTTTTGCCTATATTTTATTGGATAAAGTGAGCAATATTCAGTATTTTATCTCCGACATCAATATTTTCCATTGAAAAGAACTGTAAAAAAAATATGTTATCGTTATAAAAATAAATTTCTTTTTGTTACTATATATTATTTACTAAAAAGCAAAATTTGTGCCTTTTTAGATTGAAATGTACAGGTTATTAAACATTAAATATATATTAACAACTAAGTAATATTAATTAATGTGCGAGAGTGCAGTTCAGATTTATCCTCCATAAATATTTATTTCATGGCGACTCACATTTCTCATAGAACCTCTGGGTAATCCGTTAGCAGAAAAAAATAGAAACGGTGACATGGGTAAGGTGATAAAGATTACTCGTTGCTTTCAAGAAATCCTCTCGCACTGCATTAACGGCAAGTACAGAATTTATCTGCTTTCTGTTGGATAAGTACTTAAATGCAAATAACATGCTTCTAAGAAGATACAAAAGGAACAGCAATGGAATTACGGACAAATGCGTCGACGTGATATATAACACACAATGAATGTATATTAAAAAGAACTTTTCATGTATAAAAAGCGCAAAGCAACTGAGATATTTAAATTTCCTTTACAGTAAACTATGATTAACGATCAAAATATCGGAATGCAATAAAGGATAATTTCTATATTACGGTAAAAAACTAATCTCGTTATTCCCTCTATTATTTCTACTTCCCGAAAAGTTCTTCACTTCTTGTCGATCGTAAATTTGGCTTCGACGTTTTTGGGTCACTCGATTCTCAATGAGGTATTGAAAACGGAATTTCTCGTTTTATTGTGAACAGCGCAGAAACGTCGAAATGTGTCGAAAAGCACGCTTCCCGAATACGGGAAGCGGAATACCTTCGCGCGGTTTCCTTCGCGTAGCTAAGAACCCGAAGACAATATAACACGAAAGTCTCGCTTGGCTAGTCACTCACGCTTCCTCTTCCTTGAATTTCATCTGAGAGACGCCGGCGGCGCCTCACCCTTTTTTCCAGCCCCTTTACACCCAGCGGCTCTTCCGTTTTTCATCGTCGTGGCGCCTGGGTTACACACCCTGAGAAAGTATTACGTGCATCCTGTTCATGATGGAGGAGCGTCGGTTTCCTCTCGACGACTGCCGCAATTTCGCCGCGGCGCAGAGATTTCGAGACGACGATTCGGGAGAACTTTGTGGCCGTTACTGTCCGTTTTCAGCGCCTCCTACTGTTATTTTAATTGCACAAAATCCTCGCAAAATATCTCCTGGGGTTTTCCTGAATGCGTGAAGAGGAGTTTGTAAGGGGAAAGGGAGGGGAAACAAAGACATCATTACATTCGCAAAGTGAACTTTTGTCCAATTGTAGAATCGCTCTATTTTAGTTTGCTCCCCCATTTTTCTCATCCTCTCAAATATTTTGTAATTGTTTTTTAGTTCAAAGAAAAATTTATAAAAGTTTCTGATTTAAAACTATTTACTTACAAATATTGATCCAATTTTTCGATGATATAATTTTTACTATGGATATTATTGAAAACAGACCGTTGATCGTATAAGATTTATTGTAATATTTTTGCTCGCAGCATATGATCTTTTACGGACTGAAATATAGAATATTACACTACATCATGCGTGATACATGCGGCTACTATCGTCTGCTTTCAACGTTTAAATTTCCGACATCATTTCTTCTCTCATATCCTGTTGCTTAAACCTTTTAGCTACAAACATGATATGATAAAAGCTAATTAAAATTACATAAGTAATCCATTAAACGTCTCTTTATTATATCTTGTGACACGTTAGTTTATATAATACAAAAATTAATCAAAGCAATATATCGTAATCGCATTTTTATTTCGTTTATCAATAGGTAATGTCAAAGGTAAGTTTACCTGTAAATTATTATGAAATAAGAAGTTATATCATTTGCCGACAGATTTTTAATTATTACAATTAAAAAGTTAATAACATTGTCAGCAAGTAGACCTTTGTGTTACTCGTCGATTATATATTAAAATTCAACATATTCGTTGATTTAAAACGTATAAATAACATATTTCTTTTGTCGGCAATCAATCATGTTGAAAAGATAAAGTTAGTTCTTGGAAATCAGTTTAATTTTTATTTTTCAATTATAACTCTCGAACAAAATAGAATGTAATTTTATAAATAAACAAAATAAATAGAATATCGAATGTTATACACTAATGTAACATTTAATTTTCTTATAACAAAAAAAGCGAAAATTTAATTAACTTTCGAAAGCTAATTTCCTTATGTTGGCTGATAAAAAAATACGTATCCATTTTTTTACTCCACAAGTGTAATGAGTATTACTAAATTAAAGTAATTAAAGTAATTAAACAAACGATATATAGATAGATTATTAATCGCGTTTAATAAAACGTCCTAATTTTCATAGCGAAATAATGATTTCGTACAGCAAAAACTTCTACCAATAAAACTGGTTCAAAAAGATCGCGATAGACAGATTTAGTTCATCATGTATTTTGTAGGCATCATTATCGTGGTTGCTTTTCGTATTCGCGAGAACGGAGGTAAGAGGAAGCAAAGTTGCTAGAGGTGGAAGCGAACGTAGGACAGGAGCGGCAGTATTGACCCAGTTGCGCTGGTGGCGCTCGTTGTTGCTCGTTCACCCTCTCTTCACTCTTCGGCTCTTTCCTCGTGCTCGATGTCGATTAGACTGAAGTTGCGGGAAACGCGTGTGCGTACACGCGCTAGCCGTTAATAATGTTAATCGATATATTTACGATTAGCGGTTTAATGGCCGTCCCGTGGGTGTATAGGGTGTTAATACTTCGATACATTCGACATGTCAACAGCGTAATCTGAATTAATTTTTCGCAGAGAGAATTTCAGAGCTGCCGAAGTGGCGCTTTTATTACAGATATTAGAGATCGAATTAAAAAGAAAAATTGATGTTGTTTCGTTATGTTATTATTTTTTATCAAAACAATGTTGCTGATGGTTTTACTAATCAAATTCTTCCAAGCTATTAGGTGTAATAGATTGAAGAGTTTATATTAATTAAGATCCGTCAATATTTTGTTTTAAATGGAACATTTTCCTGCAAATAATTTTTTTATATTTATAAAAATATTGATATAAAAATATTTAAACAAACTTAGAAAAACTTTTTAATTTAAAACCACATTGTATACAATAAAAAATTCGCATCATATAATGTCCTTTCGACAAAGGAAGATATTTTCATATATACTTATTATTTTCAAGATATTAATTATAAGTTATATTTGTAATAACATTATAAAATATATATGTGCTGTTAATAATACAAGAATAATAAAACAAAAATTTATAATTAATGCAAATAAAAAACACATTAAAACATTTTAATGACAAAGTCATTAAATACAAAGTACTATGTCTTACGTATTAAGAAATTTTAAAAGATGAAATGTTAGTGACAAAATGCATTATTTGAAGAATTTCAACTATTATGGATTATTGTGTTCTACATATTCAATATGTAAAAAGGATGAGACGGATTTCAAGGATTTAACTATGAGCCGTTTGATCCAATGCATTTATTAACATGAAAATTTTACGATTATTGATCAATTCACTAAAATATAGAACATCTACATACATATACACACATACATTCACTCTCTTTCTCTCTTTCTCAAATGATCATTATTATATGTATAATTCGATAATATTATCGGACAATCTCATGTATACATTATTTTATGCAATTTGTATTATGGTCATTAAACAATACTTTCTTTTTCCAGACATATAAATTATTTGATATATCTGCATCATAATAATAAATTGTATTAAGCCACTTTAAAATGCAATTTCTATTTTACAAAATTTAATGAATAAATGCGTAACTCATTCGATGCTCATAAGAATCGATAATCATGCACAATTTGATATTATTACGACAAAAAGAAAAAATAAAATTCTGTAAACACAACTGTTTTATAAATATCTCTATAAAAAAATAAGAAAAATGAGATAAATTTTGAAAAATTTAACTTTGACTATGAACTGTTTGATTCAATACATCTATCAACATATAAATGATTCATTGCTTTCATCACAAAAATTTAGGAAAAGTAATGTAAACTATATATTCATTATTTATTAGAAAAATCAAATTAATTTCATTCTATGTTCAACAATTTATTAATTAATTAAATTAATTAGAATATAGTATTCAGTTTAACTTACGTTAAGTTAAGCTTACGTTAAACCAATTAAACAACAGATATTTGTGATTTACAATTCAAATGTGGTTTTCATAAGTGCCTTAATTAAGACAAATCAGAATTTTCATTAGTGATAAAGTTTGGTTAGAGTTAGATATCTTGTTTGCCAATTTCACACTTACTAGTAATAGTAAAGATGATACATATGGCTGACTTGTGCCGATATATATTGTCACTTGTGCCATTTGTTGCACGATATAATACATATGGCAGGGATTCTATTCTTTGCTTTCCGTTCAATATGCGCGACGTTTAATTTATCATCGAACATTTTCACATATAAATGTACATAGCATATATACATATATACAACCTATATTCTAAACTATACATATTCTATATGTATATCTGCATATGTTATAAGCGAGTGTTTACATATTTTACATATTCAAATAAAGATAACGATCTGAAATTAAACTCATGAGATATTCGATCGATAAATCCCAATTCTTATTTCTCGTACGAAAAAAAGCTTCTCTTTATGAACTTAACAGAACAAAGTGGAACGAAATGAATAAATAATTTATCAATCTCATCGATTTCAATCCGTCAGAATTATAAGTAAGCCATGTAACTCTGTACCTAACCGGGTACTTCTTAAGTTATATTATCAACGTAAAAACAAGTGGTTGATCTATTCAACATATTTATTAAAATTTCAGTAATATTCAAATTTTAATAAATAAAATTTATGGAACATTAATTTGCAAACGTTAGCAAGAAATAAATAAAATTTTAGTAGGAATTCTGGAATTTATAATCATGCAGATTTCGTGGCAAATTGCACTATTTTGATAATAACTAGTTATTACCAGAGAAATATTTAAGTCCTCAAAAGTTAGTTAATGTCACACAAAACACTTATGAGTCACGACATTTTCACAATGCGAACAATTGAGCAAGCGTGACACAAAATTCTCGATAATATTGAGCATTAAAATAAAACAAAGCTATTTCCTACATGCGAGCTTTCTCATGCCACCTTATGAAATGTTTCAACGGAAAGATCAGTCTTTATGATTTTGTGGGCGTAATGAATTCGCAAGGGTTTCTTCTTCCGCGAAATTGGGCGTTTTATAACGAAACTGAAGGATTATACATATAAAGATATAGTTCGAGGATTAATGGTATAATATATTCAGTGTTACCGCACTCACCGCAACGTTAAAGCAAAGAGCAAACTCAGGTGGTAGAACGTCTCTGAATACCAACTGAATAAACAATACATCTTTAATCCAAATGATTCAAATGCTGTTTTAGCTCCAAAAATATATTGTTAATTGTTAATTAAAAAGTAGCTTTGAAAAAGACACATTAGTAAGCTAAATGCTCTATTTGAAGATATTCGTCGGAGAAATGTTATGTTTGTACTACTTGTTATGAGTAAAGTATTTTAATTTTCTTCCTTGGATCAAATAAAGCTTATTAAAAAATTTCGAATGTGTGAGACTAAATTTCTACATACTTATTTATAAATTTTATTATACATTTATATATTTTTTTATTTAACATTTTTTTGCAATGTATAGGCATTAAGCAAAAAAAAAAAAAATAAATAAATAAATAAATAAATTGTAATAATCTAATATAGCTCTCAATAATAGTTTGATCTTTTCTGCTATTCCTCGACTGTAGCCTACCTGCTTTACTTTCTGAAGACTTTAAGACTTTTCCAAACTTGCAACAAGCTTTGAATCTATGCTGGACGAATGCCAAGAGAATCGTCAGGTGGCCAGTCATCGACTTTGAGTTGTTGCTAGAAGACGCTCGAAGCGCGACAAGGACAAAAGGGGGAGGACTGTTGAAACAGAGGGGTTGCTGGAACAGAAGCTCCAGGGTGTCCCGGTCGGTTGGCGGCGGGCCCGGGTTTCGCTTTAGCTAGCGCGCGTTTACCAGCGAGGCGCGCAGGTGCGTCGTGACGCTGGCGTCGGCGTCGTCAGTATTACCCCTCCTATCCCCTTCCCCACCCCCGTTAGATATACGCGTAGCTTGAGGTACGCGCGACGCCACAGAGCGCGGCAGAAGCCCAGAGGATCGCGAGGTCCCATCGTAGAGAGTCGGTTCTCCGCCGGGTCCGCTACTCCGTCGCTCCGACTGACTTTTGACATGAGCCTCGGTTCCCGCGCGTTCGTCAGCTAGGAAGGGGAATCCTCTCCGGAAACCAGGTCAGTCAGAGACTTATCAGGACGCGTCATCGACAACGTCACGCACGTGAGATCCGTTTATCCGTCGCGAGATCAGTGTTTCAGTCGTGCAACCAGTTGAGTTTTTAATTCGCGAGTTGTAATTTACACGCAGATCATGTTTGAGTGAGACCAACTGTTCGCGGTTGTTCCGTTCGGTTCGGCGATCAATTTAATCCGATTTCCGGATTATTGGAGTATTGGGGCGACTTCGGGTATCCCGAGCGTGTTGGGGGACACTACCAGTGAACAAGTGAGCACCTTCGTTTTTTGTTTTTTTTCACATTCCTCGGAAATGTCACGGGGAAAAGTGAAGTGAAAGACGCGGGTGGTGGATTCGGTGAATGCTTCTCGAATTTGCCGGAAGTTTGGATCCAACTACAACTATCTAGTTCGAGAAATCTTCTCCGTTGAAGAGATTCGCCTTTTACGAACGCTTGCCGTTCGAAGGTGCCCGCTTGTTCACAGGAGAGACAACGCGCGTAAGTTGGACACCTGTTAAACTAGCATACAAACTAGAATTCTCGGCTGAACGCGTCAGTTGTTGGTGACGACGTACAATACAAGTTTCACATTGTGGAAGACTGAAATACTGTGATCTTGCATAAACGTGACGCGAAATTGCTAGTTAGGTAGGTGTTAAATTAATTGTCTCTTTCTCCTGTGTGTAAGCTTCATCCAAACGTGCTCTTTTTAATTGGACGATCGCATTTCGTCGAAAAGCAGCTTGACGTACGATAGGCAGCGAGAGATCCACAATCAATCTTTTGTTTCCTGATTTATTGATGAAGCTCACGATATGTAAAACTATAGTCGTGCGTAGTAGACTTTATTTCCCCTGCGACGTTAAGGGTATCTCTGTCGCAGCGACCGATGAAGTTTAAATGTGTAGTTATAATTACTGAAATCACAGTTCGCGGCGCAAAATGGTGCCCATGCGTTAGAGTTTCATGGGTTTAACAACGACAAAACAACACCGAGGAAAGTTTGACTGCGGCTTACAATGAGTTTTGTGCTACAGTCATCACACAAATATAAGTTAGTTATTACCTTCATGATTGAGTGATACAAATAATCTTCAAAGGTGTGTGATATACATTAAAATATCTTTTAGAAGACAAAAGAAAAGAGATTCGATGCATTTCATGAAATTCGCAATGAATAGTTAAAAATATCAAAAGTTAATATTTAACAAAGTTTACTATAAAGTTCACAATTGACAAATTAAATCTTCATAAAATTGATACATAAGCAAACATTTATAACAGACGCGATGACGAGAATGCAATTTTGTCACGTGCAAATAAGTTTACGAAAATTATTTCTTTTTCTTTCACTCTCGTCCAAAAATTAAAGAAAATTAATAAAAAGTTAAATAGAAAAATAAATAAATAATATATAACGTGAAATATAAAGTAAGAATTCTAAGTCTCACTCTACGATTAAATACGATCTTCCACAAAAAAAAATTGGATAAAAGTATGGCGACGGTTCTTTCATCAAATTAATTGTATCTATTCTTATAGAAAGTCCACATTTTCAAGTTTATTTCTTATAAATTTGCTCTCAGTGTATGATAGTATTCTCTAAAGACTACTATTTCCGGTGACTTCCTTCTTTGTCGTGTCCCTTGAGAATTTTTCAAACCACTGTTGCGCCATGCGTTTATCGATCGTGCCTCACCTTCTGCCTTTTTTCAGTAACAGAATGTGAAGTAATTGTGGAAAGATACTTGGTCATACGTGCTTCATAATGTACATCGTAATCTTTCCCTAAAAAATTTTTAATCGTTGTAAAATTCTCACAATAAAGACACATTTTCAGATTTCGTGTCTTTTAATTGCGTTAATCGGAGAGACACGCGTTTGGCCGGCGTAATATATCGATCTCGGAAAGAACACTCGCACTTGTAATACGGCAATACGTATTTCTCTTTGTTGTGCAATAGCCTGAGTGCGCTTTGAGGATGCTCGGATAGTCAATACGCGGTAAACTCTGGGAGTCGAACGTTTGCCCATCAATTACCGTGACAGGAGCTTCCTTTTAGGTCTTTCGACCTTACCACGGACGATTGCACGAGAATAAACGCAATATCGATCGCGGCGCGAGATTCATGCGAGAGCACGATGCACGGCAGCACGTTGAGGAAGCAATTTCTATCGCATTACGCGTAACAAGTGGCTCCGTTTTGTTCGGGTCGTAGGACTTCTGTCCGGTCCCATTGTCCCGAAATCTCGCCATTTCGCGACGGGCATCGTGCCCGATGATGATGGCGAGGCGTTAACCCGTTCATTATTCAGGGACCGAGTCTCATTTGGCGACAATGAAAATGGTTTTGCACTAAATATCACCGTTCTCGCATATCGGATAAAGGACTTCATCAAGCTATCCGAGGAACGTACGTGTACGGACAATGAATGCTCCCGGCTTGATTTCGTATTGTAAAGTTACCAACTTGTGGCGCACATCTAATTCGAGAACGTGAACTCGGGAGTAGATTGAGTTAAAGCCGACATTTTCTACTCTCTTTACTTTTTCCTCGTAACTTAATAAATAAATGCGAAAATACAAAGAGAATATAACGAAGAAAGGGATGGAATCATCGAGTCAAATTCAATGAGATATACTTGTCAAGCGTATCTCAGTAATTAGATATGTATATAAAAATCCCTCGTAGAAGGGGGGAGGGAGAATTTAATCAGAAGTAGGAAGAATTTTTTGTTGAAAAAAAAAAAAAATTTAATTAATTCCACGCGTTTGATCAGATAATATTCGTTCCCGATATTGACGTAGCTAAAGCCCTAGCTGTTTCACATGACGAAACGGCGCACATTCACGAATGCGAAATTACGGGGTCGTAACTTCGGCAGCGTTCCCCGCGGGCGCCTTATTTGCTCACGCGCATATACGTATATACGTGATACATGGACGGTCGACGTCCGAAATTTCGGGCGATACGCCATGCGAAGTGAGAGCAGGGTGTGTCCAATTCGAGTGCGCGTGCTGGCGCAAGGGTTGTTTACGTAATCTCGAGGGAATGATAGAACATGGCTCTGCTGTTACACCTGCTCCCCTTCGTCGTCTTGTCTCCTTTTATCAGAGTAATTTCCTCCGCGCGCCTTCGTGCGCATTTCCTTAATAGTACGCGTTTGTTCCATTACCATACGCTGCGCCCCGGAATCCTTCCGTCAATTAATTCAAGAGGCTGTTTCACGATTCGCGGTAAAATCGCATCGCATATATTACCGGGGAGGGGAAGAAGGCGCCAAAGGTTAATGCGCTTTTCCATGTTGCCTACAGCGCTCGCGGAACACATTAATTCACGAGCGCTTACAGAAAATCAATAAATATGTAATAAGAAAAATGATCCGTATTATTGGAACATCAAACAATCTATCCGATCAAATGTGGATATTGTTATTTTTTGCAGTAGGAAGAAATGCATAAAACAAATGAAGTGTCAAATCGCGTGATACATTTGTCTCTTTTAGAAATGTTCTATTTGTAAAATCATTTATTTTGAGTGGCAAAGATGCGATCGATATGTGGCGGTGTAAAAAAAGGGGACAAATTATGCACAGCGAAAGAACGGCGTTTCGCTGCGGTGTCTAATTTATTTGACAGATCTGAAAATAATTTTTGTTAAATCATGCAAAGAAGCATGTAAAATGTTCGAGCTGGTTGTCAAATTGTCAAAACTTCTTCCAGCATTGCTGCAATAAATTGCTAAACGTCTTTCATAACTACTAGCTAAAATCTTCGGACTCTTCAATATTATTATAAATTATTTGTCATGTATCACTATGAAATTGCAGAATACATGGCTGAATACATGAAAAAAAAGTGCTAAAAGATGAAAACACGAGTTAGCTACTTCATTTTGTTAGCTCACTCAAATTTTTATTTCTCGAAAACATCTCATTTTGATTATTTCTACTTATTTTTAGTGCACGGAAACGTCAAGTGATTAAATAGTGACAGTTGACTGATTAATTCGGACAGATCATATCGCAAACGTCAAATAGTTCGAAATTATTATAATCTAAATCTAAATTTTATGAAATAATAGTATAAAAAAGAAAATATCCGTAAAAAACTGCTATTCAAACTGGATGCTAATATTTTTGTACTTCGAATTATTCGACCACACATCAAACACACAATAGGATTGAATCTCTCGAGCACGATTTCTATTCGCATATTCCGTTCTCTCTCGATATTTCCTTGTCTCGTGTTTCACCGCTTTTATTCGAGTATCGAACATTCGTGTTTTTAGCAATCTTGGCATGTTCAGGGACAAGTACCTGCGGGGGTATAAGCACCGCCGTCGCCGCGAAATGTCAGCGAAGCGGCCGAGGTTACGACAGCCCGAGTCGATTCATCCCCCTCGTTACGTCGCTGCGTGCGCGAGCGCGGCTTAGCAATCGTGACCCTAGATTTCGTCGACCGTAAAGATATATGCCGGCCTACGTACGTACGTTAATGCGCACAGTGCGAGGCAATATCGCGCGTTATCGGCCGGCGTTATTGCCGTTCCGTGCCAATGTCATAATGCACGCGCTAGTCGAGCCACCATGCAACTCGCTCGCGTCTTTCACATGGAGAAATTGCGCTCACTCGCCTTGAAATGCGCATCGTTTTCTCCCCCCTTCTTCCACTACCCGCTGGACACCCAGAAATTTACTGGAAAATACGACGCGCGCTGATACGTAGTTTATCCCTGGTCGCTCGTAAATTGCACACCGGAAATGCAAAACGTAGCGGCGCCGCGAACGTTATTCATACTTTTATACTCTCTTTCGTTTCCCCGAGTATACGCTCCTTCTGATACGCAAACGACCTTTATCGTACTTTCTTGCGACGTTATTAAGATAAGCGAGGGCGAATGACTAAATGAGGCGAGCGCATACAACGTCCCGGACATCCCCCTTAAGGAAACGGTTGCTCTTGCAGGATTGGAAAAATGTGCTCTCTTTCTCTCCAACGGGTACACATTAGTTTAATCAAAGTGGTATAAAGAAAAGATACGCACCGATCCAACATACACGCATCCATTTTCATTTACTTTGACTTTTCATCTCGTTATTACGTTTGAACGTGTGGCATTTCTTTTCCACGTTTACGGTTACGAGGGCAGCATATTCGTCCCTTATATCGCGTTTGTCCCTGGTTTGCGTAAGAAAAAATTTTCTCATTTGTCAATCAAGTTTGAGACTGAACATAAATTAAAGTCTAACGAAAAATTAATTTTCATCACATTTTTGCGTCAAAAATAAAGATGACTCTAAATTCTACGCGATGACACGTAACGTCTTGCAACTTTCTGCTGCATGTATAAATTTTTCTGAAAAATCTAAAAAACTCGCCCCCACATATCATCTTTATTTATTATACTTTACGATATACGACCGTGGAGCTGAATTCGTATTGCGTTCAGCATAAATGTACGAGCCTGAATGACGTGCAATAACGTGTATCATCTTTATTGTAGATCACGTCACACCATAATGCATTTACTATGCGCCGCGTGTTCTTGCCGCGTAAAAACTCGCGAAGGCCGCAAGTCAAGGCTTACAACAATGCCAACCTCAATGAATTTTCGCTGCTGTGCAAGAAAGGCGCCAGTTCTTTTCCTCCCCCTCGGCCACTGTACAAAGGAATGGTGTGCTGTTTGCGAACACACAAATTCAACTCGCGCTGTTTTACTCGACTCGCTGTCTTGGCAAACCAACATATTTCCTCCACTTTGCGCTTTAAAACGGCACGAAGATTTCTTAACATCTGTTTCAAAAACATACCCTTTATGTAAAAGTGAATTTCACGAACGAATTTGACTTTAACGTCAAGAAAAGAATGACAGATTTTTTATCAAACAGTAAGATTTAAGAGCGAAACACAAAAAAGGATAAATACAAAACAATATAAATTACGCAAACCATTTGTTTTACCTTTTTCCTTTTGCACGCGCAAAAATGTATTTTAAAGCATCAATAAAATTATTAATACCTATTTTACAATTCAAATTGTTAGTTGGGTATGCCTCTTCAATATAACATCAACATATCGTTAAAAAATTTTTAATTAATAATAATAAATTTAAAGGAATGAAATTAAGTTCGGAAAACTTTTTCAAACCAATTAGGATTCATCCTGTTAGTCGTACAAGTTTCACGATTGTGCCATCGGGAGGCGGAGAGTTATAAGGCGCTAGCACGCAAGTTCTCTGAGGTGCTGCGAAAGCGATAAGCTGCTTTTCCGGCTACGTACCGACGAGTTTTTACGCGTTTCACGCTCGTGGATTTCCCTTACGTGCAAGCAGGATTGCCCTCGTGAGATGTTTAAACTAACTTTAAGACGTGTGCGCATACACACGCACGAAGAACATTGCGTTATCTTCGAAGCCGGGAAATTACGAAACCTAACTTTAAACGTGGTTCGCGTAAGACGACCCAAGAGAGGATCTGCAACGAGTAAGTGATTCGCGCGACAGGTAGCGGAGCGCTCTCTCGCTTCGTGTTTTTACGTGCGCTTGATTAAAATACACCGGGCGATCGATCGGGGTCGACTTTTGTGCGCGGAGGCTTTGACCGCGCGCATTATCTTTGCGTTTGTGAAGGCAACCGCATCGCTCGTTAATCCGGTGAACTCGATTCAAGGCACACTGCCGTCGATCTCGTCCTTTTTCTCTCTCTCTCTCTCCCCCTCGCCGTTCCTCTTCGCCCGGTGTCGCGAACGGCTACTCCGTTACATTATTTTACCAGCGGTAAGATTATTCTCGAATTTCCGTGACCTGTCGTGCGCTACTTTGTCGACGAAATAATAATTGATGCTCTTCAAACATTTTAGACTCGCGCGCATTATTTACAATCCATCGCCTGAATTTACAAGAGAAATCTTTTAACAGAAACTAGGTTGAGCGAAAACGAACAAAAATATTTGTTTGAGTATGTTCCATGCCACTTATAAACAACGTATCGATTGCATAAAATATTTGTATATTAATGTTAAATAATTTCACGCTAAATATTCACCCTCTTGTTAAAATAAGCAAGATTTGCATAAACACGTGTACGGGAATTTTCTTCATGTTACAAGATTTGCTATACTAAGCTAAAATATATAAAGTCAGTGGGAAAGTGGCATTTGCATTGCACAAACGTGCAAGTAGCTCGTTTTCGAAGGATGTTCTTAAAATATATCAAACTTGTTGGAAGAAAGAAACTTGAGTTTTTTTTAAATAAAGAAAAAGTAAACTTTAGCCATTATTCTTATACAAGATGCTATCACATTTTTTTTGGGGACATTGTACTTTTGACATTTCCGCTACGTGGATGCTTTCTGCATAGACTTCGCCGCGCTAGCGAGAAAAATTGTGAAGGGTGCACAATCCATTAGCATACATCCATTTTCAATGTCTCGCGGAGAATATCGACACTGAAAAAGAGGTAAACGCGCAACGCGAAGTGGCTATGAAATATAAAAATTCGAACGAAATTGAATTAGATAAATGGACCAAGTTATGACTTCGCAATTAACCGATTTCGCGCGAAGAAATGTTCATTTGACAGATAAGTATATGGGCTAATATTACACACGTGTGCGCGTATGTGGGTCGTGAGAAATTTTTTCCTTTCCGAGCTTTTTCTGAAAATTTCAGTAGTATAAGCCAGCGCATAACTGGGTGGGTGTAATTTTAGCTGGCTGTTGGCGCGTTTCTCAGTGAAATTTTCAAAAGCGCAGAAAAGCTTATAACTCGGCGAAAGAACTTTTTTGCGCAATCCACATACTCATAAGTTATCAATTATTTATCGTTATGCATTTTTATAATTCTTTCTTATAATTTTACATTCTCTTTAGGTTTTTTCTGTAGTTGTCTCCAAAACCTATCATTATCAATCGTTCAAACAATTCTATCTTGGTGGCTCAAACATATTGCTTGTTGCAGGATTACTAGCGTACAATATAATCTCACTTTACCGTTTGCTCTTAAAACTTTATCGCCCCACGAACGAATAAATCGTAGCTCGATATTTTAGTAAGATTTGAAATAGTACCGGCGAGAAATGTCTGACTTTATGGACGACCGACCATTTCTTACCGTCGCGTCGTACCGAAATTTGCGCTTTATAGTGCCATTAAGCACAAGGTATCCAAAAACTTGAAACGTAGTGTAATATCCTTACGTGCATAACTATACATATAACTAAGAAAGATACAGGAGAAAGAGAGAGAGAGAGAGACAAAGGAAGAGGGGGGGGGGGGGGCAAAGAGAGAGAGAGAGAGAGAGAGAGAGAGAGAGAGAGAGAGAGAGAGAGAGATTTTATTATACCTTAGGGCAATGTCCTTTGAAGCACACAGTAAGATAATACATACACATATAAGTAACTATGCTTCAGGGAATTTACATGAGCCCTTACGAACATGCCAAAGCTGGATTAATGTAAGCAGTTAACTACGAGTAGATCACGATTATATTACAAACTAAACAAATAACGCATAATTATATGCATAATTTTCAAATATTATTAAAGGATTCCCTACAAAAATCAAACAGATCAAAACAGTTAAATTTTTCAGAAACAAAACCTTTTCATCTTAAAAAACCGTTCATTGTATAAATATAATAATTTTTCTCCGGACATATAACAAATATAAGAACAAAGTTGTTAAAAGTTTTAATATTTTGAAGACTCATTAAAATAAAATTACATAAAAAGCAGATAAGAAAATAAAAGCGAGCGGGATCGTTATTGCATCATTTATATGTTTTTATATCAAGAAAAGTAGTCGTTAAATTATGTAAACTAATTATGTAAAAATATTACTTTTATTAAATGTACAACTGATTCAATTCAAATAACTATTTTGCTGTTATAACTATTTATTTAATTTATATATTTAGTTGCATAATTTAAAGAATTGAGCTGGGATCTTACTTTTCTATACAATAGATAGTGACAAAGTGCATATTTGTGTTTGTATGCATGTTCATGTTCTTATGTACGTCATGTGTATACGTGTGCATACGCATTACAGTACTTTCAAGCATAGAAAATTGTGTTTGTCGGAATTTCCGTGAACGTAATACGTACTAACTTTGCAGGACAAGTCGGTATAATTCAGCACGAAGGATAGGGGGCGATATTGCTTCGTGGAACATTTCCTTGCCTTTGCAGCGCGATGATAGATAGAACGATCATAAAGTCCTGTGAAATGGCAACTTCTTCGCATATAAATTATTCACTGATATTGCAGAAAATGCTATTTCGCCAACTGGTTGCTAATATTCGCGGACGGAAATGTGATCATTGAAGCTGGGAAAAGCTGCAACACGATGCAATTGGCTAATAATACTAAACGTTTGCTCAGCCATATATTCCATTCCAAACAGATGGCATTCATTAATGTAGATCGTGCCGTGCTGACAGAAGAAATAGATTAGACACGTTTTTGTTTACTAAGCGAAAGACAGATGAATACTATATATGTATAGGTATAAGTACAGTGATAAAGCTTTAATTAATCTGATGTAGTTTCCTTGTTTAACTTAAAGACAGTTACTTGCAACGTTGCAAACATGCGGTATTATCGCCAAGTTATTTATTTTTTTTTTTATATTGTTACCCTTTAAATTTTGGAAAAAAAATTGAGAATACAGTTTTAGAAATAATTTCTATCTGCCTTATATAAAATGTGATTTCTCACCAGTGTATTCTTATTTACGCATAACAAATAAGATAGAGACTGAACATCTTTATATATTACAATCTTATATTTCTTACACAGAAAAAAAAAAGCTAATAACATATGTAATTGCGGGCTGCCAACTACATAAAATACTGAATGCAATAATATTTACTGTTAATGCAAGTACAATGTTGATACTGCAATAGCATATATTATTGCATTGAGTATATCTGTAGTTAGCAGCCCGCAACTACGTATCTTATTGGATATGTTACTTTTTTTTTCGTGTAGATATACAAACATAAACAACGTAAAATAATTTTGTGGTATTTTATTTAATTTTATCTAAAAAAGAATCTCTCTATTTTTGTTATCCAAGTAGAAAATATTCTTTTTAAAAAGAATTTATCTTTTTTATTTAAATAAAAGATTTCCATATTCAAAAAGAATTCATCCATTTTTCATTTAAATGAAAAGAATATTTTTACATTTATACAAAACATTTTTATGATCATAAGGTCAGGGACTAATTTTGTAGCAACATTTTTACGAGACCAGTTTGCATATCTCATTAAATGTGTTTTAATTAGTATGTTGTAATTTAATAAATATTCTACGTATGAGCGTTTGTGTGTAAAAAGATTTAAAAAACTATAGAAAATATTTTTAATTTTATACATATGTAAAAATTAAATTTTTGTGCCACAAGGCATGCATTTCAAATTGCAAAAAAAAAAAAAATTAAATGAGCATCTACATTAGAAAGATGTATGTTTCTTCTTGCATCGTCACTAGATAGTTTATAATTGCAACAACAAAGTAAATTGTCATTTATGTAAAAAATAACAAATAAATTAATAAATTTTCTTTTTTCCTTGGTTCGATAGAAACTTTCTTCCAAAGTGTAACACAAAGTATATTCCTTTAACCTTTTCATACTTGACAACGATCGCAATACAACCTTTAGTACAATAATATCGGATATTGATTGTTGGGGAGCTTTTTTATAATATTTAAAAACTTCACTGCAAGCATCTTGTAAGAGCGATCTCTGAAACGCTTAAAATATACCGCGGATATATAAATAAACTGAAAATTTTATGCCAGTCGACCTTATCGTTACGCACATAATCCGCTTATTAATTTAATCAGACTACGCGAAGGACGGGATAGCTAAGCTATAGTTAACACCACGTCTATAGTAGGCACTAAATTTTCTTCAATGAAACGTAACTTTGCCTACGCATCCCGACTTCTGAACTTATTTAAAGTTTCTTAAACTCGGCTCCACAGCCCGTTTCGTTAAGAACACATCAATCGCGTTAACATTGTGGTGTCTTAACAAGACGTAACTTCGCTATCGCGCCATATACGTAACTTTCCTTGGATTTCCCGGAATATTGGTATTTTGCATTTACCGTACATGAATCTTTGCTTCGGGCATAATTTATGGGTGGAATGCTGCACGGGATCTGCTTGGCTCAGGTTTACTTTTTCAGGATAATGCATTCATGCACTATAATCGCTAATACGCTACCGCAATTAAATTATAAAATTTTTTAAAAAAATTTAAACATTTATATTAATGAAAAAAATTGGCAGTGCCACTTAATCCTTTTGCAAAGAAAAATTAATATTAAATATCACGTATATACAAAATTATCTAAAGCCTATTTGCAATTTTTTGTTTCACATTTTCTGTCAACTTGAAAAATATCAAAATGACATTAAAATCAAATATACAGAAAACATGAAAAAAATAACACATGTATTTTCAAAATAACATAAAATATCGAACATATGAAAAATATACAAAAATGTCATGCACTTTTATTATATAAATATACAGAAACACATGCATTTTTATTTTTACTTTATTTTGAAAAGCCATTGTTTTTAGCAACACTGATTTTACTGTAGCTTCTAGAAAGTAAGGATCAGATAATTGATTCTTCGATCCAAGTTCTACGTATATAATCAAAAAAAATCTTCAAAAGAAATATTGAGTTAGGTCCTTCCCATCCCTGAATGACAGTTCTAACTCCCAAATGAAAAAAAATCTACAATTCTAATTTTTCGCCTCTGAAAAAGTAAGGGAGATTTAAATGTAGAATAAGTTTAGAGAAAATTTGGAACACCCTCAAAAGAAACTAAATCTGAAAACAAAAATAAAGCAAAATATTCTTAGATGAATATTTTATCAACTCGCGTAATTCTTTACAACCATACTATTAGCCTGAGTTAAAAATGATACAAGAATTTGATCATCCGTGATTTTGAATAGGAGCAATGCAGCAACCGGAACACATCAAAATTATTTTTTTAACAAAGTCTTTTAAAAGAAGTTTTAAAAGGTATTATCAATGTTTTTTGTAATTTAAATTTTTCGGATTGTCGTCCGCCCATTAAATCGTAAAAAGTTGAGAAAAAAAATTTTCTTGATAAACGATTAACTCCTCAAAATAAAAGAACATGCATTTTATTTAGATATAAACGGATAATATATATTATTTCTAAGAAGCCTTTCAATATCTCCACATCCACGATTTCTATTTTCTCACATGAACATGTGGGAATCTCAGGATATTGCGGCGTGTAGTCTGGCAACAGGGAGGTAACATAATCTGCTATATCCTGGAAATATCTGCGTATAGACGCGATTCAGATATGTCGATATTCCCGACGATATCCCGCAGGCATTCACAGAGTATCCGCCTAACATCCTTGCATATAATAATACTGTACGTTACCTCATGGTTACAACGCTGCATAATGATTGCTACTGACGCAAATTCGTCGAATCTAAGCGATATTTGCTGTTTAATTCATCTTTGTTCGCCATAACTTCCGCATATGTAGCATAACAGACTTTAAATAAATTACAGTAGGAAGCAAACGTTGTGCTTATACCTTAGTGGCAATCCGGACTTAATTATAAAATGATAACGTGCTATCAACGAAAATTAGAATAGACGTTAATTGATTATTTATAAAATATTCAAAATCGTGGAAAATGCTTTTACTGTCCGTTTAAATAAATCATATTAAAGAAAGAAATAATTTATTTAATTAGTTTAAGAATTAATATTTAATGCGATTATTTAAAATATTGTGCTTTTCCGATTTGTTTCATATTTTTTTCAAACCAAGATAGCATAAAATACCAAAATTCAATTAATATTTATAAATAAAATTAATTGGAAAACATTTATCAAGATATAAAAGATATAATTTAAAATACAATTTGTAACGCTGATGAACATTATTTTGTAATAAAAAATGTTTGTACTTTAAAGAAAAGTTTTCTAGTAAAACTTGTTTTCTAGTATTTAATAAAAAAGTTTCATATAACTTCGTCGTTTTATACAGATAGTTGCACGTGCAGAGACGCAACTATATACCATAATAACAATTTGTTGTAACTGAATTGACTGCAAAAGCAAAAGTATATTACCAATTACAAGTCAAGTAAGAGTTTAAAAAATTTATCATTTTATAGAATAAACGTATCATTACAAAACTTTAAAACTACAAAATTAAATTCTCCATATTTTGTGATTTGTTACAGTTTTTTGCACTTTGCCCCATTTCCTCAATATATTACTACATATAATGACGTGACAAACTATAATCTGGATAATTACAGTTTAATTAAGAAAACAGTTAAAAAGGTCAAATGAGCAAGAACAAAGAACAAAGAAGAAAAGAAAAGAAATTAAACTTCTAATTTTGCAGAATACTTGGAAACAAATATTTGGAGCTTGCAGCTCCATGTAACAAGAGTGTTGTTTTTTTTTACAACATGCAAGAATTTGTAAGTTTTTATATAAAGTTTTTTTTTTTAAATAAATAAATATATGTATATATTATATATAGTATATATATGGCTTAAAGAGTAATCTAATTGATTTTGACATTTTTGAAAACAAATTTATAATTTTTTATATAAAATCATACTGCACATATTCGTCTCGATTAAATACCTTAAAATAGTAAAAATATGTTTCAAGAATGGAATGTCTATACATTATACTCAACATGCAAATTTACAAGAAAAGTTTACACTTGGGGAAAGGACTAATTCTGCTCTTAAAGGAAAATGGAGGGCGAAACGATAATGGCGTGGAACGTGATAAAAAATTCTATTCTATGTCCTTGCGAAAGGTAGTCCTTGACTTCGTAGTGTTTGATAGAACAGTTTTGGTTTGCTTCAATTTTACCGTATGTCCCTTGTCGGTAGTAAACGCGTCAACGTATCAAGGGTCAGGTCAATATTGCCGTTCTGCTCTCCCTCTCTTTCTCTCTCTCTATCTCCCTCTCTATCTCATCTATTTTGCGAAAATAATAAAACTAAAGAAAAATACGCATAAAAAAAGAGATAACATTTAGAAAATTGATAAAAAACTGTGTGTGTGTGTGTGTGTGTGTGTGTGTGTGTGTGTGTGTGTGTGTGTGTGTGTGTACACACACATATATATATATATATATATATATATATATATATATATGTATGTATATACATATATATAACATTTAATAATTATTTACTATAATAAAAATAAAGTAACAGTAATAAAATAAAAATTTTATTACTTTTGTGTTTGTAAGAATAAAACAAGATTCTTTTGTATAACAAAACATTTTAAAAAAAAAATATATATATATATATACGTATTATATAGATATAATATTTAAGATCAGTAATAATAAATAATGCGACATTGTAATATGTATTTGCAATGTTTGTAATTAATTAGTTCTTAACGTGAAACCATTACAACTGAGGCTTTAGACAGAATACACGTTAATACGTATGTACATATTAATGTTAACTCATGTATAAGCCTAAAATAATATTGCTTTGTATGTGTGCAATATCGGTACAGATATATAAAATTATTAATCTACAGAATTAATTGAAACCATAATTAAGAGATATATAAGATTTACTATGCATCTCCTAATATAAAAATACAACCTAACTTACAGTTTATGCTGTTATCATTCTTCGTTATTAACTGATCGAGAACGGTATAATAGTAACGATGAATACTTTCATAAAAATGTAATTGTACCATTAACAAGATTTAAACAAAGTGCATACATGCAAGTTCATCAAAATAAGTTTAACATTAAGGCCTAAATTCTAAATTACTTTTATTCAAGAAATGTTGCCAATATCAAACAAGGTACAATTTAAAACTTTGATTGCGCTAAAAATAATCCGAAATGTCAGAAGTATAATTGAAATTTTATAATTGTAATTTTTATAAATTTTAAATTTTTAACTATATTCTATTAATTGTTAAATTAAAGAAAAATGCAAACAAGTATAAACATATATGTAAATACAAAATATTTAATATTTTTTTTATTTATTATACTTATTTATTTTTTTAAGTGCGATATATAATCAAAATAGATTTTTATGTACTGTCTATCAGGAAGTATATATCATCATCTCTCATTATTTTCTACATATTTTTATAACCATATTTAACATATACTTGAAATATGAATTTTTTGCTTCATTGAGAACAATTTTCTCAGCACGTACCGCTCTATCTTCCGCAATTTACAACTGCTACAATAAAGAAAACTGATTTGGGCCTATATAGATCGGGTGGACGCCGCAGCCGAAACCGAGATTCTATACATCGTCCGGAACTTGGAGTTGACAACTCGGTGAATTGAGCGCACAAGTTAGAAGGCGGAATTACTTTCTCATTCGGGAGACGTAGCTCGTTTCCGCGGGTGTTCGGCCAGTCGTAAACTTGCATCGTCGAGTGATGCACCTCGGAAAGCGACCGAGCTATAAACGGAGTTGGGCGAGTTGTAACCGCGAGTTCTTGCTCGATGTACACAACTCGGCCAAGCCATCGATTCACTACGCAGAACTTACGTCCGCCCGTCCGCCGGCTAACTGGCAATTTTCGCGATTCTGCACGACGTTTAATGCATCGAAATGCGATGGTCCTTTGTTCGAGTTGAATGGAGTTTTGCGAGGGCAAAACACCTCTTATTGCAGACAATTGTGTCCACGCGTATGTACATTTCACGTCGGATATACATTTGCATTTTCAAAACAGTTAACAAATTAGAAGTAATTCTTCTGACGGTATTCTATCCGATGTCTACATCTTTGTGTAAAAGCAAAGAACATCGACAGACAATTTATCGTCTCCAGTTACCAATTACACTTCACTTTAATCGTTAGCATCTAAAGCGCGTCTTATTCCCGAATCAATAATTATCCAGATTGCTAGGAGTAATTAATTACGATACATCTCATTGTTGATGCTCTGAACGTGCCTAGGGCGGATCAATAGTGCACTTTAGACTGGCATAGTGCTCGTTTGCAACGCGCTATAGAGATACGAGTGGACACTTTATGTCAACAGCATTAATCGGACACCGTATACCTATTGACAGCTAATTTACCCATATCGGAAGATCATTTGTAAAGATCATTTCAAAATGTATCGTATATAACCGTGCTTTTCTTGGAAACAGAGAGAGAAAGAAAGAGAAAGCGAGAAGGAGGATTGGCAGATAGATCTCGACAGTTGTATTAATAATAGTGCTGATTCGTACAATACACATGGAAAGATTTGGAGATGTCGTCAAGTGATGTTCGCCCAGGACGAAATACGTTTGTCGGCCCTAAGTGCCCCTTTATAGATAGAACAGAACGGAGAAGTGACAAATCAGGTCCGCCAGCAGACTGAAACCCTCCCTCGCTATTGCGGAGTCATTCCCAGCGAAACAAGCCGTATCCCCGGCCCGACATTCTGGTTCTAATCAAAACTTTGGATACGATGGCGTCCACGGAGTAACGCCGTAAAATAAACGCGCAAGCGTATATCAATAATAAATATTGGCCGATGCCGGTGCAAAACGGTATTTCTCGTGTAGAATTGCGGAGAAGGACATCCCGATTGAAGTGGTGAGGAATGTTTTTCCACTTTGATCCCATGTTTAACATCCCTTGCTATACGGGACGCGAAATGTTGTAACCCTGGTAATACAGTTAAATTTCCGAAGAGATAAATTATTAAAGAGGATGAAAGTTAATCGTCTCCCTATACAGAAAGTTGGGATACCGATTAGAATATTGCTCAATTAGTTTTCTTTTTACATGTTATCGTGCACTATTTGCGAACCCATGAAAAGCAAAAGGATTAAAAGGCAAAGGAAATTGCAAAGCCACTCTCGTTCGGATTTTACTTGAAATTTTTGCTCGAAAAATTTCAAGTTCAGTGAAATTTTGATTAACGCGACCGATAAAATTTTATTAGCGCGTACGTGTTTTACAAACATAACTAAAAGTTTTCAATATAAATTTCATTTATGGTATTAACGTTTTCTCAAAAATACTGTTAATTTTTGTACGTACATTTCGGCACTGGAGAAATTTTTCGTGACACTCGTGAGAGTTTCGCGTTTACAGAGCGTAGCGGCAATAACGGCTATTCGAACGTTTGCGTTTCTCGTTTGTTTATTTGCTGGATGCCATACTGCTTGCAATATATGAAACAAACATTTAATTTTCCTATTTTCGTCCGTACCGTCGCTGAGTACGCGGACGCATCGTCTAATAGAAAGAAAATCAATAGTTCTTTTACACTATTTTCGCGTAGAGTTCCTTTCAAGTATATCGGTTTATCGGGATCTACGCGCGAGCAACGCAGTGAAATAAGATGTGAAGTGCAGCCGTCGATATCGCGAACGATTTCGCTCTTCCGCGTGATATTCGCGCCGGCGGCGGAAATCCTCGAAGCGAATCGATCGCCTCTCTTCACTCGAATTTATACAACGAGGTTCTTTATTCGGACGTCGGCTACACGTTCGACCGGGCCGGTTTTCAATCGGCTGATAAAAAAAAAATAATAATAACAGTGTCGATTGTCAACTCTGTGTAATGCAATTCGGTGATGCGTCACTGGTTAAACGATAATCCTATATTCAAACCGCAAGAACCACGTTATTTAGGCAATGGCATCGCAGCGCATCGATTTGTAAACAGTACCGTGCGCGCTCGCAGAAATAAATGCAGAAAAAGCTCGTGGATGATTGCACTTTTCACTACTGCATAAACACGCTATTTATTGCTTTCGCGTCAGTAAAATGTGGAATCAGCGCGATTATTTTACATGATCGTTTTATAAAAATATCTGGTTATCATTTAAATATTATGCATTCTCGATAAAGAATACAATAGAATATTACTCTTTATTTTTTCGCGTAGAATTCATTTCGTTCTGCCTATCTTACTTATCGATTTGGTCTAAAAATTAACTTAAAGTTGGACTCCAAAATTAATGCGAAATGCGACGGGGAGATATAGCAAAAAAAAAATTTACATAATCGCGCGAATCGATAAAAAGTTCCCTAGAGGATAGTGCTAACAAGCGTTCCTATTTATCGCCTTTTTGCTATCCTTTTTAAAGCAGTTGTTCTAAAGTGCGGAATGTATCGTATTTATATATAACATGCAATAATCTTGATAAGCATATTCGCAGCTTGACATTTCAGTATTTGACATATGACATGGGAAATGAGATACATAAACTGGAAAGTTCACTCTGATATTTTCTTGCATGAAACTGTAACCGCGGGGAATTCTTGAGAAAAAATTAATTAGCGTGTGTATATCATATGTATATATGTATATTATATGCAGTGTGTGTGTGTGTGTGTGTGTGTGTGTGTGTGTGTGTGTCCGCTATCTAAATATATTTTTTATTTTTATTCCATTCCTTTATTTATTTATTCTATATTTCAACATAAAAAAATATTTGTCAAACAAAATAATTTCCGATAGAAGCGCTACATTCCTAAATAAAATAATATTAAGAACTTTTCTCTCTTTCTTGCAAATGTTATTGGCATAAATATATATTCAATGCACAATTCAAGAAAAATGTTTCGAAAACCTTCTTTAATTAATTTTATTCGTTACTTACAAATCTATTCTTCTGTATTCAAGAACTACTAAATCGAAATTTGTTTTCGGAAGGTAAGTGGCCACTAGAAATCATTGAAACACTTCGCAGTTTTAATTTGAGCTCGGTGTGTTTTCTCTTTTGATTGTTTTCCTAAGACAGATTATCACGACGCTTCAGAGTAAAGGATAGAGATTTCCACGGATTGTTTTCTTTCAATTCGGCTTTGCACTTCCGGAGTAGGTTTATTTTCCTCTGTAACTTGTGATATAAATCAAATCGAAATAATTTCAGAAGTTCAGAAATAAATTGATTACTTTCCATTATATGTTGTATTACAATAGGAAAATATAAGACCAAATAAGATCAAATACCGGTTGACATTTTAAAACTATTTATATATATTTGTGTATTAATTCTCCATATGCATTATTTCCGACATTAATTATTTCAAACTATCGCTGTTTGCAAGGACTGGATCGATAAGGCATTTCACGCGGACGTATTTTTACATCAGAGAACTATTAGATTTCTTTCTATTTTCCGATGTTTTCATAAAACCATTCTATTTTCCATATCTACTATAGATAGTGTGAAAACGTACGAAACTTATCTGCGGACGTCCAATCTTGGCGTTCTCTCGCGGCAGAATTCTATTCATTTTCGCGCGATGATACATTTATACCGTATATTTTCCAGAAGAAATATGTAAGATGAAAAATTAAATTTTCTAGCGTATTAAATGGGTTTGAATATTAAGACGGTACCTCCGTGTGATACATCGGCCGGCGAAAGGAGCAATTTGTATTTTGCGATAACTTGATGTGTGAAAAATTCGTGCATAACGCTTACGATTTCCGTAGTATCGATTGGTCCCGCATCACAAGTATGGCTGGAAAATTTCCATTTTTATAGAATTCTAGATGTGGACGATAAAGGAAGCACTCTATCGTAGTTAGCTAAATGAGTAAAAATTGATAACAACATAAATTCGTATTCGTGATTATCGAATCGATAGCTTTTCTATAAATGCCATCGACGTGTGATTATAAAATGTTGCAGAAAATACTACGCGTCATTGTAAATTGTAAAACACGTTTTACAAATAATACAGTACATTTATTTTATAATATTTTGATATTTTTACATTGTATCCATATGTGGTTCTATACAAAATAGTCTTTTATTCACAGTTATTGTACAGAATATGGATTATTTCATCAATTTTTCTGCCATCATTGCGATAATTTCTGTGTTACAACAGAGAATCAATGTCTTTATTTTATTGTTAATCTAATCAAGATATTTTCAAATTTTACATAAAACATACATGTGTAAAAGAAGTAATGCGAACAACTGTGATATTTTATACATATATTTTAAAAAAATAGTTATACATACATTTTATAAATAAATAAAATTTAAAAAATAATATGTACATATAATAAATTAAAAAAAAATATATATGCACATATATCAAGTACATATAGCATGCGTGCGTGCGTGCGTGTGCGTGTGTGTGTGTGTGTGTGTGTGAGCGTGTCAAAAATTATGTCAAAATCAAATTTTTTTTCTATTAAAAATATATATAAATGTTTCGCAAAACGAGTTTTTTTTTACAATTGTAAATAACATTTTTCTCTTTAATTTTAAATTAATTTTACTTCAAAGAATTTACAATATCTGTGATATATATATATATATATTAATATTATAAATTGAAAGAGATTGCAAAACAAACAATTCAATTTTCGTTAAACAAATATGTCCAACCCGTCAAAGATTTGTTAAGTTTAATATAATGATAACAAATTACCTAGTTTTTTGTTTTTTTCCAACTTTTCCATTGATCTCGAGAATCAATAGCGAATTACTTCGGTACATGCGCGCTACTAAAAACAGCACCAAAAGTTAGATAGAATTGAAACGGACCATATATATCAACGACCGGTGAGATAAGAGAAAAAAGAAAATAAGACTATTATATGTGATCTTACTCTACGGTCGTACTCTATTTTATATTAAGCTCAACATCTTACGAGAGTTTCGCGAATTTACGACAAATTTGAACGTAATTCCGAGAAAAAGTTGACCGGGCGAAGAAAGGGAGCGGAACGGAGAAGTGGCGAGGGAGCGGTGTTTATTCCGTTTATGCGTCCGTGAAATTTAATGACGACTGATGACTCCTCCCACTCAGCTGCGACAATTTTATTGACAAATATTAGGCCACAAAATTACGAGATTAAGAAATTTCAGCGCTTTAACGTCAATTACTTTTGTGTGACTTGCAAATAGGGGACTAATTATAATAGTGCTTCAATGCATATATTTTGTCGATAAATTTTTGCATGTTAGTTATAATTAATGCACAATATGACGTTTTACATATAAAGCTTAGGCATTGTATCGTAAATCGCAAAAAATACATTTCAAGAAAGAATAAAATAAAAAATTCAAATGCCGTGAATAATGTTCAATATTTTTCATCAATTATTAAAAGTAATATTTTTATCAAAAGTACAATTGCCGAAAAATACAAATAATATTAATTTTGCAAAACAATATTGAAATTATTCAAATCTGTCCCACTATTTCAGTATATAACATCCTTTTTTTTTAAAGATAAATATTTATGATTTTATTTTTTCGCATCAATTCAAAATACGACGTAATAAAAATAAATACAAAATGTATTATTTAGTTTGTAAGCTTTGATTTAAAACTTTAATTCAAAGATTAATATCAAAGAAGTTTAATACTAAATATTAAAATGTTATGAAAAAAATTGACGTTTAATTAAACTCTCTCTAAGTGACTTCAACGTTATCAAAGAAATCATAAATGAAAGAAAGTTCAGAGCTTGTATTACTCTGTATATCTTTACCTAAGTATATTTACTAACATAGAATCAATTTTATGAGATATCCAAGGGATAGAGAATTAATTACAAGTATTAATGAGAACATACTTTTCTCTAAATTCAAGTACACAAAAAAATGCTTTATTCAATAATTTTGTTTTCCAGGTAAAAATAATAATAACATTGATATATTGTATTAAAAGAAATTTACATATTTAAATGTGTAACTTAACATTTATATTATTATGATAACGCAAAACTCTAAATTACACATTTTTTACACACTTGAATTTGCAATGTTTTTGCTGATTAAATTAATATCATATTTCTTTTACCTTTAAATCTGTTACTCTCTATTTAAAAAATTTCGAGTCAAGATATTTGCACTGCTATTTATTCAATTGCGTAAAATAAATCTCATAGAATTTAGCTTCTCTCATGCAACTCTCTCTCTCTCTCTCTCTCTCTCTCTCTCTCTCTCTCTCTCTCTCTCTCTCTCTCTCTCTCTCTCTCATATTTTTGTTAATTCATATAACAAACGGGCGTTGAAATTGCCATTTTTCAGTCCCAGCGGCAACTCAAAATTCATGGCGCAAATCAATACGGTTTTCAGGTCGACAACAGGTGATGATAAACTTGTACTACTTTTGTGGGGGATAATCAACATTCCGTATCAATCTGTGATAGCTTTATCGAACAATCATCGACCACGCGACAAAATAGAACATTCGACACATTCCTTTGTAATCAGTTTCTATCATGATATATGAAATATGAACGGATCGTTTATATATAATTTACCAAAATATGTAACGCATGTCAATAACTGTTGTGTACGATTTGAGGTACATGCTTTACCACTCAAGTACTGTCGAATTAATTCCAATTTGACATTCAATGGTATATCGCATGGTATATCAAAATTATCAGTTCTATCGAAATGTTTACCGTACAAGTCTTGTTTTTGCAAATATTATGGACAAATTTTATCTCTTTGCAGGAGAACAGCTTCAATCAAATTTATGTAAATAATATTAAAATTCTATTGTTATTCCAATTGTTATCGAGTTGTATAAAAACGACTGGACAACAAATATAAATGTAAATTTGATACAAACATATATATGTATGTTGTCTTATTGTATTGGAAAGTTTGGTAGAACATATTCGAATAGTATTGATAGCTTAATGAATATGCGTTAAAATTAGAGAAAGTACATTTAATTGATCCACGTAACGTGAGCGCGATTCTAATGATTTCATGCATATGGAATAGATAGGGATGACTAAGATAGTGCACTTATATTATGAATTGTCAACTAGTAAGATAATTTCAAGACAAGTTCGTTTTAAAATAACAAAAAATGTTCAATACTAGTAACACAGCGTAAAAGATGTCACACATTATAAATATATCATTATCTTTTGTATATTTATATTTTAATTATCCAAAAATGAACATAACTGAAACAAAATTTTAATGTTTATCTAAACAAAACTAAAATTTGCAAACAGATTCGATAAAATTACTTATCATGTCGTTGAGGAACCGATTTTAACACAAATGTGAGAAAGTGCTTTTAATCGATAGGTATAAGTATGTAGCAAGTGCTTTTGTAATGATTAGATACAACTATGCAGTATTTGTCCTTGTTAGCTCTTAATTATTATGCAAAACGCGATAATTATGGTGAACTGTATATTGCTCTGGACATCATATCAAATAGCGAATATCAAATCGCTCGATACAAGCATAGATGTGCTGCATATAGACTTAGCATAAAATAACATGTTAATTGTAGTCACTATAGTGTTGAAAGAATATATACGTGTTATGACATAATGATTAATGCATTTTCATCCACAAACGTAGGGCGTTCTGCTTTGCATATTTGCTCTATATCATTATGGACGTAATCTATCAGGCGAAAATATTTAAAACTCTGCTACTATCATGAAGATTACAGAATCTTTGCAAAAACTAAGTCTAATATTTAAAACAAATCCTTTTTTATTGTGGAAGTCATATTTATGTCAATCTGTTTAAATTTAAATTTTTTTAATTTTTGTATGAAGTACATATACAAAATACAATCTATTTTCTAGTTTTATAAAAATTATTAATAAATGATATATAAAAACAATATGTGATGTATCTGCTGAAAGACTAAATTACTTATATAATATTAAAAAATTTTTAATTATAAGATTATTTTTTTCATCGTGGGCCAGAATGTATTTAAATGTTTCAAATAATAAAAATAAATAATATTAAGAAATTTTAACAAATATTTTGCAAAATGTTTTAATTTTGCAAGAAATGATTTTCAAAATACGAGTCGTGATTAACGATGTATTTGGGTTAATTCTACTAATAAATTCTATTAATTGGTAAAATTATAAAGTTATCAAAGTATAATAATTATAATATAATTGTATAATATAATAATATGTAATGACTATATATATTAGCTGATATATTTGAAAAAAGCATGAATTTTAGAAATTTGGAACTTCTGGTTTAATATATTCTGAAATTATATAAATTTAATCAGTCTAGAAACCTCTTTAGTCTTTAATGTCAACTTGATTTGTCAGAAATTATTTGAATAAATCGGAAATACCTTATATGCTCGCGCGCGTTGAGACGAGAATGAAATAACGATTTGGCTGCGATCCAAAAGACTTACAAGTATGCCGAACAAGTTCATCATACTGATTCTAATTTAATTAACGTTTATCAAATTTATTTTATAATAGTAACGACTATGCAAATGTGTTTTTTTTTTTTAAAGAATAGAATTTCCATTCTTTTTCAAAATAAATCATTCTGTAATAAAGCATTCTAAAAAGTTATAATTTTCAATATTAAATGTCTTAAGAATTGATATAAATTTTTTAAAAATCTAATAAAAATTAAAAGATTGTGTAAACTAATCCTACATTTATTTATATGGTTATAATCCATTAACCCCGTTTGCTTATATTCTTTATTATACAGATATATACATTTCTAAATAATTTTATATGAATATCGCGTGTGAGAAAGATGACAAATAAGAAATTAATATATATTTTATTTCAAATTATGGCAAAGTACGACACAAAAATGTTACTTTATGTTTGTAATTGTAATATTTATAAAACCTTATATTTTCATTACTTTATCAAATATGAAATATTTGTTTCGATAATGTTTAAATAATGGAAAATCGAGTATCCATCGACTAATCCATCAAGAGATTGCTAATGTATACACGGTAATGGTATATGAAAAGTATACAAATATGTTCGTTCATGTGTAGAAACTATAACGCTACTTTTAATTACAATTCTATACTTCGTCGTATTAATTTATCATCTATTTTAATTATTTAAACGCATTAGTTATTTACACATTGTTGTTCAATAATGATTTAGCAAATAAACGCTATATAATTGCGGTTATAATTGCGAAATAAATCAACGATGGCCCAATTGAAACCGAAATGGCGTGATAAATTTAACGTAAGGAAGTAATAAAGATCTGGCTTATATGTATATACGTCAGAATAAATAATGACGTAGGAGGTACTTTAGAATATCTTGCACTAGTATGCATACATTACTTCTCATCTATGCTCCTCATCTATGCCGTATTAAACACGGTCGGTTTATCGACCAACTGGTCGACCTATATCCACGGCATTGTTATTTGACGACTTCGCGTCTTGGCCATGGATGAAAAATAGCGGTATATAAGACTGAGACTAAAGAATGAGAATCACTGAACGAGTAATACCAGTCCGATGTCAGTACGTTTTCCGCAATGTCACTTTAAATTGCGCCATTTCAAGAAGAGCACATTCAATAAGTTAACATTACCTCCAGGGGTGTATTAAAAATCGGGATTTCAAGTGATGTGATGTGATGTCTGATGAAGCATTGAATATCCTGACATAAAGAGCCTTGTGAAAAGTTTCTGAATTGAGGATTAACTCCGGCGACTTTTACACGAGCGCAATTTCAATTGATTTAAATATCAAAAACACGTAATCCAATTGTCGCATATTTATCATGATAAATAAATATGGAAATCGTGCGTATATTGTAAAAATGTAAATGGATTATAAGCACAACAGCTTCATTTTTATCGTATAAATATAAAAAAATCGTATATTGATATTTACATAAATATAAAATTCATATTCTAATGAAATAAATATAAATTGCCAGAACGTAATGCGTCATCGACCTCCACATTTCGAGTTTTAGCGATAGATTTATAAATGTATATAAATATAATCTGGATTTGTATATGCTTTCATATTAATTAAAGGCTATTAATTACAAATTATAATTAAATCAATGCGTTAGTTATCAATAGAATAACTTTGCGTGTGATACAGATATCTGTACTATATACATATATATTTTAAATTGTTTTATTACATAACTTTTACGAATGCAACGGTATGTTATGCATTCGATAGCGTGTAAAGAAGGTTCATGAAAAATGTGGATAAGTGAATAAAGCATCTCCCTGTTGTTCTCTTAAATATACATGCATGTAACATACTGGCGTTGGTGGATCAAAATCTGAATAATAAATTTATAGTGCTCGGAATAATTTGGGAATTCCCACGCCATTATTCAATGCACCGAGGAGGTGTACCTGAATTATACAGCAAAATATATAGAAATTGCACAATTACTCATTTACTACAACGTACTGTATTTAATTGAAACTCGAATAAATTGTAATTTTCACCGATCAAAAGAAAATAACTCAAGAGTAATCTGTCGAACATTTATGTATACTTTCCCTCCTCTATTTGTAAATAACAGAGAATCGAACGATTAAATTACAGTCGCGGCTCAAGGTAGCAAAAATTTATTTCGGCTTCTCACAAATTTTGTGAATTTTACGATTAGCTTCCGTCAACAGGCAATCGTTCGATTTGTCAATCGAAGAAATCATAAAAAGCATAATTTGCCGATGTGCCATATGTTCGATATATCGATCTTGCTCTTCGACAGGAGTTCGGCTATCTTTCTATGCTCTTGACGTCAAGCGCACTCGTACCAAGGACCTGTGAGTTATATTCGATATATGATGTATGTGGACATGGTTGATCAAAGGGCAAATCGAATGGTCAGTAAGCGTATGATCATAAATCATGCAAGATACCTGTGTGACTCCATAATACAATTTAGTTTTATTCTATATAGCGCTAACGTGTGATTGAAACCAATATTTTAGAGTTCATAAAGTTCATACAGTTTATATTCGCGATCGGCCCTTCAAATTAAATTAATCTGAAATTATTTTATTTCATTTGGCAAATATAAGAGAATATCAGTATCTTCACTAAAATTTATATCAAATTCCTCTTTAGTAATAAATTTAAAGAGCAACGTCTCGTTTTTTAATATTAGATATCCGGAGGGTTATTATAAGTATACAGTGCAATTTAATTATATTCTTCATTAAATTTTAAAGTTACTAAAATTAACTAAAAATATCACGTTATATATGGAATAGCATATTAAATTCAATAACTTCAAATTATAAATTTATGTACATTTTTAATTTAGGATTTCACATTAAAAAAATACACATTTTTTGTTGCAATTTTATTTTACTTTATCACGATTATATTGAATGACTTTACAATTGTTCTTTTATTAGTGAAATAAAAATATTTATAATTTTTTTCTAAAATATATAACGCTACATACAACTTTCATTGTTTTACATTAACTCGAATATTTGTTGAACATGATTGAATTTTCTTAAACTCCTCCACAAATTTTATAGTTAATGGAAACGTTAAATAAACTTTACATTTGTAATTTTAGCGAATGGGAAAGTTTGCGGTTATATTCTCATGCGCGTGACGTTTGAAGCACAATATAAAAGTTTGAAAATAGATCGTTCGTTGAGATAGAGTAAGATTCTAGTCACGTTTGGCCACCCGAAGGAGAATTGGTTTATCTTTAGACTCATATCTAGAGCCTGTGAAAATATCAGAAACTTCATTAAAGATTTACTGGTTTCGCAGTACATAAAGGAACAAAAAGTTTAATTTTATAAAGACTTATATAACGTTATAACCATTAAAAACGTAAAATTGCATTAATCAGTGGAGTTTCGCTACTTCGATATCATTTGCATAAAGTAACGGATAAAAAAATACGTAGTTACATCGATTTAAAACAAAACATTTTATGAGTTAAAAAAATATATTCTTAAAATATGATAGGATCATGGTATTTGAAAATCAAGAATGCACGTTACGTTCAGCATAAACCGAGACAGCGGCTGTGTACAATGTTTCGAATCTTAAAACAATTCCGTATTGTTCTCGCGTGCACGTAAATGTGTGAAACGCGGTTTGCACACGGGCACGCGAATTGTCGTGCGAATATTCGATTTCGCGCGTTTGGCCGGCAGCAATTTTCAGATGCCAAGCGATAACGAACTTAGCTATTCGCAGCCGCTACGGCGGCGCGAGGAAATCTCGGTTTAACGCCTACGTGTGTCTTCGAATCGACCGGCACGATCATTTATACCGCTGCCCTCGTAATACTCGTCGCGCCTAGCAGTGCAAATTTGACTTCGGTTCCTTGTGTGTTCTCGTTACGCGCCTTACGGCAAAAGGTGTACGTGAGCGCGCGCGCGCACGTGATGGTTACAAATCAAGTCGATAAATTAAGGGATTTCCCTGGGCGCGGTTCTACGAGCAACGTTCGATCATCCTTGATTCCCGGTGCTCCGCGACGTCGGATGATGGATGCTGAAAACTCGGAGGCTTTCCCAACATAAATGTTCGCGAGATATTATTGCGAGTTGTGCCTTTCTCATAAGGGAAATAATGAGAGTGCGATGCGTTGTTTTTAACGTAACGAGGCGGGTTGTGTTATCCGTCCGGGAATTGAGAAACTCACTGGAATGGATTTAATTCTGATGAATTCAACTTTTTGAATATGCAGCGAGCTAATTAAATGTCTTCAACTTTGAAAAGGGTGTCTTGAACTTTCGCAATTCTTGCCGCTTTACCAAACGTTTTACATTTCCAGACGCATTTGTAATTTATATTTGTAACTTATAATTAATAGTCTTTCGCCTTTCTCTCCCTTCTTTCTTTCATTTCTCTTTCATCTTTTGTTAAAATAAATTTTGTAAAATTATTGGCTCCTCAAAAGTTGACTCTTATGTCGGCGACACAGAGAATGATCTCTATGTTTATTCATGACAATGAAAGCATAATATCCGACGTCATGCATCAGTTGTATGCAACTGGGTCTTCAGCATGAATAAAAATTAAGTTATAATTAAAATTTACAAGAAAAAGCTTTTCATACAGCGCACCTTATCGATTGGTAGAAATAAATAATAAATGCGGTCTCATTTTTCTTTTGCTGCAAAAAAATAATGATGCAAACACAAAGTAATGCATAAAGAAGAGGAAAAGAGAACGCGGAGGTCACGCAAATAAATGAAAAGATAATGCCTATCATCGCTCCACGTGCATGCGACAACTGTTCTCCTCTGTCGCTGGTATAATTAAAAAAAATTCTTCGTTTACTATTGCAATAACATCAATGAGAGGAAATTAATTTCTTTATCGTGGCGACTCGAAACCGACGGACCTTTTCTTACCTTATCAGATCGACATAACTGTTTCACAAGGATGGGAAAAAGTGGACGGAAGGGAAGAAGGTCATATGTCCGTACTAATGCTTAGGTCGCCGGGCAAATTGTAAAGTCGAAGTGGGCTAACTCGCAGAATGCCACGTAGAATATTATGCAAAGTTACGCCGTGCTGTGTCGCGCGGGCGCGCGCGTTATTGCACCGGATCCGTACGTGCTTTCCTCCCTTACCGGTTCTTCGTGCGGTTTTTACCACGCGAAAAAATGTTTCCGACATTGCGGGAGCGAGTCTGGCCACCCGAGGCCGTTGGTCATACGTGTCGTTACGGCGTTATCGAGATTCTGATGTTTTTGCCCGATTTATCTTTCCGCTGCCGGAGGCGGCGTCGTGTAAAAAGCGCGCGCACGAGACCGATTGTACAACACGCCGCGCCGCTTTTTCGGTGGTAATATCCCTCCCCCCCCCCCGGCAATATTTTATAATTTGTAATGACCGTAACATAGTAACGACATCGGAACTACATAACAGATTCATAATGCGGGGTATATATGTTGGCCCCGTATATGTATATATTTTATGAGAGTAAACATACTGATGCGCACGTACACGCATATATATGCGTTTCGCGTAGGTTGATAATGAAAAATTTAAGAAGTACGTGGATATTTTAAGATCTGACTTGCAAGAATCGTGTCTCGACTTGCGTTTCGGGACGGAAGGATATTGATCCCGAACTAATTTTAGGAACCTGGACAGTGGAACACAAGTTCGTTCGTTCAAGTGAGGTCACCCTTTTATAATCGCGGCTGTTTGATTTTATGTGCTTCAATAATAAAAAAGAAAGTTAAATGATCAATTGCATAATTGCGCCAATATTAAATATATAATTTAATTTATTTCTCTCTCCAAAGTTCAAAGAACGTAAGAAATAAATTTACACTTACAAGCAATGCGTATTAATGACACAAATATAAGTGAACTATATGTACAATTTAATAGTTATGTTATAATATATAAGATATTTATTAGTTATGATATTATATGATATGATATGATATAATATGATATGATATGATATAATATGATATGATATTAGTTATGATATATGAATATTGTACATTTTTTCAAATCACAAGTTTCGTGTGTGCAATTATTTATTACTGTAAAATTTCTACAAGCATAACAGAATTTTTATACTTAATTGAGATTCAAATCGATTTCGAGCGCTCGTAAAGGGAATGAGGCGAAGCTTAAAGGTCTCGATCTCCGATAGGAGACCTGTGCCGGGAGTATGATCCAATACAATCTTAATTCTCCGGAGATTCGCTGAGAGTAATTTCCCATGTCGCAACTGTTAAATGTGTGATTCAACTCATAGCGCAAAGCATAGATTAAAGCGCCATTACATAGATAAAAGCTCGTTTCGGATCATGAACCATTATACAATATCCTATTGTAATTTTAAAATGTAATTCTAAAATGTAATTTTAGAATGTGATTTGCTTTCATGCTCTTTAGTAACTTGCTATAAAAACTAACATCTATACGAAAACTTACTCGCAAAAATGTATGGACATTTATAAAATATTAAACCACGAAGAAAAAACTAAAATTTTGGTATAGCTAAACGTGTTTATTAGATTTTATGTTAAATAATTCAAAATTAAACACATACAAATTAAGCACATAATGTTTCATAAATCAACTGACATAATTTCTTTGAAATTACTAAAGCTATCAACTTCCAACTTTTGTATGTATGTAAAATATATGTCTATCGTACAAACTAAATTTATTGCAATAACTATAAATTAACTATTTTTTATACATGTTGGATTTTATTAAAAAACCGATATGCATTTTTAATTGTTTTATTTTAATTTGCAATATTTTTTATTTATTCAAATTTTTTGCGATAAACAGACTTGCATTTTACGCCAAAGTTAAAGTTGATAGCTCCAATGTTTGTGAGAAATTGTGCCGAGTTGAAAAATATTTATTTAAGTTTATGTAACATAAAACTAATAAACGTTAGTCAAAATTTGTAGATATTTACTAAATATATACAAGTAGAATGTATAAAACCATAGAAGAAAATATGTGCACCAGTTTTCTTTAAAAAATAAATGACCTCTTTCTTTCTTTTTCTCTCTTTCGCGTTTTAGACTAAGATACTCTCTTAATTAAATATGATTCAAAATAAATGAACATAAAATAAAATGACCTCATAAAATTAAATAAATTTGACCTAAACTTTATAACGTTTCCAAATTCGTTACGTTAATACGTAATAGCTTTACTTAGAACTTTTAATTAGAGGAATCCGAATTAGCTAACTATAATAAAACCCAAAAGCAAGCTTTAAATCTTTCTTAACTACTTTTCGTTGCGTTGCTCATTCTATCCTTATGTTTTATTCGTTTGGTTTTTACATTTACATACGACTATTCCGCGACTCGACCCGAGGGATAGGAATGCTTCAACTTGAAAGAATAAGAAGTTGCACTTGTCGAGCATCTGTTTGCATTTATATGTTCCGATTTGCGGAAAGCGATGTTGATATTTTCTCTTTAGTTCAAAAATTTTCATATGTCTAAATCGATTTCCATTTTGACATTACTTTCCATTTTTGTATATTATATGTATATGTGACTTTAAATAGTCGTGGACCAAACGCAAATATTGCTTCTTTTCTTTCTGCTTTTTATTTGCTATAGAAATTGGCAAGATTACATTTCTAACAATAAAACTTGAAAACCGGACTACTAAATGAAACACAACGGCCATATTCAGAAGCAAAATTTGTACTAATATTTGAATAAGAAATATTAGAAAAAGAAACGTGAGAATAATAGTAGAAATTTATAAATTTGTTGTAAAAATGCTGTATTTGAATAATTTTATCGAAGATTAATCAAAGATGTAATCTGAGATCTAACGATATTACACCGAACCTTTCACAGGTTAAGATCGATTACGATGGACTGAAAAAGTCGACACTCTCGAGAAAGCTTGAGAAGCAATCAGTTTCTTGCTTTCTTGGATAATCTTTAATGTGCATTCAAGGTATTTTCTATTTTTACAAAGAAAAACAGCAGAAACTCAATCTCGTTAATGTCAGCAGGTAAAAATAGAAATACACGTTAATAGATTTTATCAAATTTTGTAAAACATTTAATAGGTACCGATGCATATTAGAGAATGCAATCCTGTTGCTTTGAAAATATCTTTTTACTCTATAATAGTTGTTTCAATCTAAAAATTGTTACTTTCGCGCGTTTCTATTTATAGTACATCTTATTTGAATATAAAGTTTCATCCCTGACCTTTTAATTTCCGTTCTATAGTTTACCAACTCTTTTGCGCGTTTTCCTAGTTTACTATATGCTCACTTTGTCTGTCAATTCGTATTTCAACGACTCAAAGAAGTTGTGACTGTCATATTGTGCACGCGGATAAGGAAATGGCTCTTCGTGCCAGTGTTTCTCGATATGTAGGTGCATATCCTATTTTCCGTATGCCCGCACAGCACCGCCCCATATCTCTTTTTCATCTAGAAATTTACCTTTACCCATTTCCACGCAATGTTCTTGCAATTGCCTTTTATGTGCGATTCAAATAAATTGCTGCTTTTATCTCTTCTCCTTTGTCCTTTCGACAAAATAATAGAGATTTATTTATTGTGAAATGCGACAAGAGAATTGTTAAGCCAATGCAAATATTCTAAACAAATATTCCGTTAGACCAATTAATTCTGTCAAATCAGAAAAAAATTCCGCAAAATAATCTGATTATTGTAGCGGAAAAGTAGACTGTCTGATATTTTTTTAAATTAATCTTTTTTTTATCAACATAAAATGCATGTGAATATGCCCAAGAGCTTCCTTTTTCAAACAGGGTTTAATTTGCAATTTATATTACTAATGCAAAAACCAAGATATAAAATGAGATAAAATGAGATATTTTTTTTAAATACTCACTTTTGCGACATTCAATTTTAAATAATATTTTCATAATAATCTAGACCAGCACGCATATTTAAAAGCAGACCAGATATTTCTAAGACTCATCTTATGTCTCGATTTTGGATATAATGTTGTTTGAGTAATCATTTAAATAAAAAAATATTTTATTTAAAGCAAAATTTATTTTTAATTAAACAGCAGATATAATTTTATCATTTATTCATAATTCTAAACATAAAATGTTTTTTATTTCTACATGAGTTATAAATTATAAAAGCCAATTGACATTTCAATAATTATATTTTTAAAAATCTATTGCAAATTGCGCAAATTTATAATCGTTAGCATGTATAGTTTTAATCATATTCATTTTATAAAGTTAAATTAATTAAATTTTTCTTTTACAAAAAAGAAAGAATTCTTTTCACCTCTTCTTTCGCTCTAAGTTTCAAAGCTCAAGTTTCAAAAAGATAAAGACATTGTTTTGTTAGAGATATCTTTTTGTTCGTAATGATAAAAAAAGACAACATGTGGGGAAGAAGATACTGATTGGAATATATGAACGTATATCTCGCGCGAAGTTGTGTAAAGCGAGGATAACCTCAGAGAAAGATTCATTTAAGGTTTTTTTGTCGCTCTACTCCATCCATTCTCTTCCATTCTTTGCCGTCTCTAGACAGCTACCATTCCTGTTTCTTTCACCCGTTTATTGATCTGTGCTCTTTCGTTATGCGGGGGAAGAGAGAGGAACGTAATAGCGGTTTAAAGGCTCTACTCAGCTGAAATAACCCTAACTCAGTGGGTCTCTTCATAAACAGATATCACTCTTAGTGGTTACGTCGACCGACAATGGCTTCACGAATATTCGTTGTGTTTCCACCATCTGGATTTATATATTTCTTTCTCTTTCCTTAGCTTGTTATTAAATCAACGTTTTCAACATTTCACGAGGAAACGTTATGGTTACTTCTTGTCCTAATTCTGAGACAGATGACCGCTGCAACTTCTGTATTATTTCTTATCGCCTCTTCTGTACTAGAATTCATGTTGTTGTCCGTATTGATCCGACGAGAAAACGTCACTCATTGTAAGTCAATTTCGGGGAAGATTAAAGTCAAAAGGAATTCAAACTTACTTCACGTCAAAGACTTTCATGTACAGATAGAAAAGACAAAACCAACTTTCTGTTAAAGTTTTCGTTTCCTCTATTCTCATGATCTTGAATTATATCTGCACGATGCTGTATCACTGTAGTCTTTACTATAAAAATATAATAATAAATTTTTCCTCCCATAGCATTAGATATATTTAAGCCTAGTGTGCTACTAATATTTTTTGAGATTAAAATTGCTCTGGATAAAAGTTCATCCATATATTAAGAATTTTTTAAATATTTTTTTACCTTATACAGGTTGCAAAGTGTTAGAATAACTAAACTAACATTATTTTAATGTGAAAAATCTTACTAAATATTATTTTAAACTATTAAAATTTTAATTAATTAAAAAATCATATTAAATTTGAATTAAAACCTAACCTGGGAAATTCACTTTTAGTCTAGGATTAAAATGATCTATCTCGCATGTTTATCATATGTTTGAATAAAACCGAGATAATTTTAATACAAATTTAATAAATAGCTATCAAATATATTAATCAACATTATTATTTTTAGATAGAAAATGATAATGCGTAAATGGAGTAATTATGTTTCAGCATCGATTTTTGACGAAAGTCTATGTCGCATACTAATTACTAACTTAAACGCGGTCATCAATATATTTGTAATAACTTTTTGAAGAGATTGCAAAGGTAATAAACATGCATAATTAATGTTAAATGATATTAAACATGAAATGCCAATTTCAATAAATAGCCGATTTCCATATTTAATATCACTTAATTAAATGCAAGTGAAATAAACATATAAAAACTGTCACTGTTAGGTTTCAGAGTGATTACAATATATTCGAGGTTGTTTTTTGCACCGTCGTTAAATAGAAAGTTATTTTTTTTTTTTTTAGCAATTTACTCTTTTCTTTTTCTTTAACGTGAGAGTCCTCTGAATTCACAGCGCTGTCGGAAAAGCAATAAGATTCCACGCTACCGCAGTGGCATGCCATTCCAGGCAATAAAGAACAAACTTCTAGGTAAAAGTCTTGTTGTACTTTTCTTTATATCCCGACAATGTTGTCTTATACATACAACTCGTGCATTTTGATTTTATTTAATTACGCGTGGATTTTCATTCAGGTTTACTTATAAATACATCATTTTATAAATATTTATGAGACGCTATTGTTGTTATATTTTAAATTAGTGTAAGCTATCATCTTGAATAACTGTAAAATTAAAATTGAATTTTTTTCAACACAAATTAGAAATCAATCAAATCTCGATATTGATTATCAAGTCTATTACACAATTAAGCCTTTCATTAAATTTATATTAAAACACATTATGTTCTTAAAAATAAATAAAAAAATAAAATTTTATTATACAATATAAAAGCTTCTTGCTTTAAATGTCTTTAATGGATAATTTTCTGAAAAATGTATGTCATTTAAAACACTTTTAAAATAATATCATAATCTTTTAAGTTTTGATTCAAGTATTTAAAAATTTTGATTTACGGTGTCATTATCGCTTGACATTATTGTTCTGGTTAAGAATAAAATAATTAATATCTTCGGGCAATATTTTATTTAAGTTCAAGTATCTTATTTTACCATTGCCCTCGGCGCCACATCTCCGCTCTTCTTCTTCGTGACAGCTTTACGTTTGAGAGTTTTCTTTGCTTTGTTTTCTTTACCTCATTTATTAACGTATTTTCTTATGGCCCACATGTTTCTCGTATGTCTGTTTTTTTGCCCCGCTGTTTTCTAGATACAGTTCTACCTCGAAAGCAGTAAATTCGCGCGCCCTAACAGTTACCAACTGCCCTGCAAAATACAGAGAAAAGCTTTCAAAACACTCGTCGCGATAGTTCTGTACAGTGTTTCCATTCCATTTTAACTCTTTTCATTCGTGCGTTGTGAAATCCCGCTGTTACATATCGCCGTAATTTTTGATTTTATAATTGTTACGTGTAGCGTGCGAAGTATCGTGAATAAAACAGATTTAACCCGCAAAAGAGAGTTTCGAAAAGAAACACAAAAGAGAAATTTAGAAATAGATGAGTAAAATAAGTGAAATAAACAAATTGCACTCTTTCTAATGTCACATGTCGCGTTAGTTGCAATACTATTCGACTGCGTTTGACAAAAAGCATTTCAATGATAAAAAAAAAACTGTCGTATTAACTCAACTTTTTTTTTCGGTCGCCTGCGTGACATAGCTTTGTATCATATACAGCGCTTAAAATCGATTGAACCTCTCTATTTAACGCGCGACGAATTTAGCAGATACCTTCAAAAATACACAGCATATTTCACTGCTCTTCGCCCTATCGATTTTATCGTCTCCGACAATATTTGCGTGGACTATATCTTTGCTGTACGCATATTCTACACGCACGAGAGCCGGCTCTCCGGATACTATTATCGCCTTTGTACCTTCGCGCATGATGAATACATGTGTGTGCAAGTGACTTTGTGCCACGGCAATTTCGTCCTTTTGATTGCTTTGTCACTCATGGCGATTGTCTTTGTCGCGCTTTGCTTTTTAGATGTCTTTGTCGCTTGTTTGATTCCTTCATCCATTATTGTTCCCGTTTGTTTATCCTCGTTTAACGTTACTCGCTTCTTGTCATTTCCTTCCTATTCCACGCTCTACATAGAATGTAGAATGCTCCTTGTATACACGCGACGCCGATGAAAAGATCACAGAACGGAAAATGTATTTCCGGATCTTAATCCATTTACGTATCCATTATCTACATATCGCATATACACTTCCAGTCAACTCCTTACTCCTCGTACAAAACATGGAGTAACTTTAAATTCTTTTATATCCGTATATTCTCCGCTATTCTGATAAGATTCTTTGTTTCATTTTTTATTACGTCTTCTCATGCTTTCTTTAAATTTGGAATTATACTTACTTTGACCTACAAGACTAACAAGTAAAGCAAGCTGTAAGATATAATGTTCTTCGCAATGGCCAAACGTGGCAGAGGAAGCTAAGATATTGCTGTACTCTGAGGATGTTATAGCATAAGGATTTATTTGAGGTAAAGTTTCACAGACCACAACATTTCGGTGCCTTCCAATATAGTTGTATTTTAAACGCATTATAACTCCACGTATATATTATTATTTTGTCAGATTTAATTAGAAGCCATAAAATATATTTTAAATAAAGAAACCTTAAATAAAATGTGATAAATATCAAATCTTTCTGAAATATTCCTAAATGTGTATCAATTTCATGTTAAAAAAATATGCTAAAAAAATACTGTAGCTTGGGATACTTTTTCATTCAAAATGGTTGAATTGCGGAATGAAGAAATTAACTGGTACAAATTGTATCTACTCGACCGTTGGTCAATTACTTACTCGATGAATGACTGAAATTTTTACACCGGATAGGCATTGTGCGCCGAATGTATTGACGTTTATCAAAGAATAACAGTTTTCAACATATTGACAGAAAATAGAGACACGTTTAATATACAAATTCGATTTTAAATTTCAAAAACCAAAAGAGAAATTCACGCTATAAATTCGCACGCTATAATTAATGTTTTGTAAAAAGTAAAAGCAAGAATTGATGCATATTTAAATTGGCAACAATACAAATGGCAATAAATTCATTTTTTGAAACAGGACCTGTTACAGCTCTAAAAAAAACTGAATAATTTTATCAATTTACGAAACATTTAAAATCGAGTGTTGGAAAACTATTAAAGAAAAATACATTTGATCAAACTTTCATTGAAAGAAAACCAATTTCGGAGTCGACGGATAAGGTCGCGAATAAAGAAAACAGAATTACCTAACTTCGTATTTTGTGTGCATATAGATGCAACATAAAACGGTATAAAACAAATTGTTAAATCATCTAAATTGTTTCATTGTCGGTAAAACACTCACATCATCAATCTCTTTTAGAATTGAGAAAATCAACGGACGGACCAAAAGCAAAAGAAGAGGTATAGTAAACAAATACGAAAAGGACAAGAAGGGATGCGGGAGCGTGAGACGAGGTGAGCGGGCTACGTCACAGAAATCGATAGGACAAGGGTAGCGCATACCACGGGGAAACGAAGGCGCAAAAGTTCAGCGATAAAATCACGGTTGTGGTGTACAGCGAAGCTGAAAACCCGGAGCCAGGCCCCGTCGCCCCGACTCACGTATCGGTCTTATCCCATACTGAAATCAGAAAACGCGGTTAAGCGCGTTCTGGCCCGGACTGTAAAAACTAGCGATAAGATCCCTCGAACGATCCCTGTTACGAGGGTAAGAAGTAGCCAAGACGGAGCTCGCCTGTTGTAAAGTACGCGCAAAGCCTAATTCTGAATAGAGTGCGGCAAAATGAGATTGGGGTTCCTCTTTTTATTCCTTACACAAGTCTCTTGGTTATAAACGCGATTCGTGAAGATCTAAAGATCTCTCGGTTATTTTGTATATAAGATACTTTTAAATATATCTCTAATGCATATAATATTGATAAATAATATATTTTCTTATCCGTCTAACTAAAAGGAAAAAAGTACTTAATTAAGTTAAAAATAAGTCTTTAATTCAGTTTGACCTGAGAAACTGTCCTGCGAGAATACCTTAATCCTTTTCAAACTACTTTGTGAGATTGTTTGTTATTCTAAAACAAAGATATAATAAACTAAAGTTTATGAAGTTTCACAAAACATTACTTGACGTGGCTAGGATACTTTCAAAGAATAACTCAACAACAATAATGACTTAGAATTATTTAGAAAATACTTGCAAATAAAATTTTTAAATAATTCGTATATTATAATTTTTATATTTGAAAGAAAAACCGTCATTATTTTACACCAATCAAGGTATGGAAGTTACAATAAACATTATTATAACAGTTTCTAATTTTACATTTACAAAAGTTCTCCAAAGAGAGAAACTTTGTAAAATTCTAAAATGGCATTTTATATCCACTTTTTAAAAGGGCGTGTGTAATAAGTTAAATTTTCTTAAGACAATGTTTCTTTCAAAGGGATAAAATACTTGTAATTTTGCTAACTTTTATGTCGAAATCGATTCTCTCAAGCGTTAACGTCCTATTTTATTCTCCGGTTTTCCGCCCATCTGGGATAGTGTCGATGCAGAGGGCGAATTAATGATTCGCCAGTTTGAAGGGAAGAAATACTCCAGAGAGCGCAGAATGATTGAATGTCCCCAGAGATGATCCACCCTGATGGAAATACTAAAATTTCTCGTTTTCTCTCTTTCTCATGGATCTGAGTAAAATACATTCCTTATCCGGAGAACCTTCTTTATTGGAATACTGCCTCGTAACACTGACTATTTAATGATACATCTGAGGCAAGTTTAATATTTTTAACAAATCTCCGTTTTGTTAATAAGCGTCGAAGGCTGAATAAGAATGTAAGAATATAAATTTTGTTTCTTTATATTTATAAAATTTTTAATTCTGTTTTCCAGAGACATTATTTTTCAAACAAAATAAGGGTCCATAACTTCAACTTTGCTTTTTGTTTTTATTATGTAGAAAGTAAAAACTAAAAAAAACTTATAGACTTTGTGTGTGTCACATCTCTTTCACTTTATATAATATGCGCATTATTAGAAATTTATAACTTTGTATTCTAACAATATTAGTATTTCACTGATTATAATTTTTTCCTGTTCTTTTATTTTTTAATTCTTCTCTTAGAAATAAACTTAAAAGTTTAATCAATTAAAATATACTTATATATTTTAAAATAAAATTATTTAAATAAATTTTAATATATTGTAAAATATATTCTTATTAATATATTTATTAATAAAATTATATATTAATATATTTGTATTAGTATAAATATTTCTATTTTTTAAATTCCGTTTTATACAAATCTTATCTATACGTAGAATATGTAATACACAAAGTTTAAGATACACAAATTTTAATATTTTAACTAGATATAGATTTGAAAATTACGTATCTCTTCCAAGACAAAATAAATCTATCATTATTTATCATTATTTAATTAAGATTACTCTATCTATAATATATTTCTTCTAATTGTATTTTATATTTATACTTATTATTACTTGTGAGATTGTCTTATTCATATTAAGATATCTCGTAATTGCTTTATCATATAATAAGACGTTAAAATGTGTCCACAAATGATAATTTGTGATAAATTAATATAAAACATTATTTATTATTAAATATACGTACAGTTTATAAATATTATTTCCCGCAGGATTAAATATTTGTGTACTTTAATGTAATTTTCAAAAATTTATTGCTTGAACATAAAATAAATTGGCATTTACAATATACAATATGCAATAGTGGAATTGTAAACTGTGTTACAAATTATGTTGAACTGTAAAACACAAACACACGAGGTATTACAAAGTTCAAAGTAATTAATATCTCAAATGTCAAACACAAACACGGGGGCTATTATGGAGCTCAGGGCAATTAATATTCAGAAAAAAGATCATTATTGCGTGCATTGACTTTTTTGTATTTATTAGTATGTATTTAGTAAATTATAACTCATACTTGCAAAAAAGTTTTTTTGTTTCTTTTAAATAATATAATTTTTTTTTAAAGAATATAATTCATTTATAAAATTTTATAAATAAGTCTTTGTCATTACTTAAGTCGTCCGAATTCTCATAAACGGGAATAAAGTAGATAAACCTCAAATAAAAATATACGTAATAAATATAAAAAATAAATCGCCTCACGGTTGCTCTAACTCATCGCTCGATGCTTCTCTTAAAGTCTCTTTTTTCAAAATTCCTTCGTTGTATTTGAATTACCCGCAAGAGCACGATTAATTATTTTAATTAATCGTTCGAGTTCTAATCTCTAGAATACGCGGCAATTATGATCGTCGGTGAAACTCACTTTGACAGTATGAATATATCGCGCAAAAATTATTTCAAGAATTAAGTAGTTGCTGCTTGTTTAGGAAAGATCGCATTTCGAGAATTAATGCGTCACAACGCGCGGAGCAGTTTATTGCAACTTGCTTCATTCAAATCTCGGAGCGCGAATGATAGCACGACGGTCTTATGCAAACGCGTGCTGTATACCGTACAAAACAAACACCAAGAGTAATTTGTCGGTGTTACGAAATATTCAACACACATAAACTAAATCTACGTCAAGTATATTGTTATATTTAAAATCAATTATTAATAATCGATCGATATGCGTCGCCATTTTTCTCCACTCAAATCGTTAAATATCTCATGATTTATGTGTTCAACCCTATCAACTCCTAAATGATTGGCAGGTCATATTTAACATGGTGAAAAATCTAAAATTCAATGTGTAGTGTATTTTGTTCCAAATATCGATAAAAGAAAAACAATCGTTAATGACTCTCAGGAAACATTAATTATTTTCTTTACTGTTTCAATTTTCATATGAAACAAATGGATGTTTGAAATATGTTAAAGCTTTGGCAAATAATTGTTATGATACGAATCGCGGGAATTGTAACTGCGAATTAATAATTGCTAATTTATAGAAAATAATTTTCTAGAAAATGAGAACATTTAAAATGATAGTAATATGATGATACACAGCTATTCGCGTCGTCTCTTTGCTTAATTGTTGCCGTGCGAATGACAGCACAGCGATCTTGTGTACGCAAAGGAGTGACACCCTTTATGTATGCTGGGTATGTAAACCACAAAATATTTAACATTATACACAAAAGTACCTTAAATAATTTATAATTTGTGTCACATTTCAGACTAACATTTAGTATTTTATGCACCATATATCTGTATTTTAATACACTTATATTTATTGTATTTTTATTTTTCAAATGTTTTCATATTTTATATATCTATATATAATTATTCAAAAATTTATTTTCTCTCTCTCTCTCTCTCTCTCTCTAAATTTTATGAAATAGAAATTATTCAAGGTTAAGTTTACATCTATATAATTTAAGGTTAATATTTCAGAATAAAAATTTAACGTTTTTATTCACTATTTTTCATGTTTATTTCATGTCATATTTCTATACTTTGATTCCATAAATATTTTACATATTCTACATTTTCTACAGCATATAAAATTATGAATATAATTCTATCCTGAATTCTGACGTTTCTAGATCGTTTAAAGTGGGCTTAATTGCTATGAGATAAATGCGCGCAGAATATTTGGTCTTTTATATTAGATTAATTTTGAAAATTTTAAATAGAAAGAATTATTGTCACGCATAAAATTTAGTATATTTATTTTTTAATTAAGTATACTTTTTTCAAAAATTTCAATATTACATATGGTATTAATATATTATTTTCTGATAAATTTTCACGTTATTTTAAAAGAAATTATATTGTTAGATATATTAGATTGTAGATTAATAAATCACGAAATTTAAATTAAATTGGTGCAGAAAGCGTGACATGTCTTTTCGTGTTTCATTAAAATAACACAATTTTACTTCTCTCGAAATAAAAGTTATATAATTATAATAAATTATATAAATTTAATTTTAAAATACAAATAAATTATTTTTCAGATTTAAGTGATGCACTTTAGATTTAATAATTTTTTAAGAAAATTAATTAATAAATTAGTCACATTTTTATTCGAGAGATTAAATAGGTAATGTAAATGTTAAAATATTAAAATTGCATGTTAAAATTAACTTGTATATATCATCTGATTATTATAATTACTATGGCCTACATCAATTGAGCATTAAAAATCAATATTATTTTAATTAAAATTTATAATTCTAATTAACGATTAAAATAAGCTGCTAAAATATTGTACATAGTAGTTGTAAAATATTTTGCATATTTAAGTGCCAAGTTTTCTACTGAAAAAGACGGGAGTAGTTTCTCGAAGGTGGTGATAAAACGATACTAATAACAGCGTCTGATATTAGAAGCGATGGAAGTTAGTTCCGCGCAGCTTCATATGCTTCTACCCTCGTAAAACGTATACTCTCGATATTTACCTTGTCATAATGCACGACAAAAGTATCCAAGATACGCACCGTCTGGAAATTGATTTTTGACGCGGGGAAGGCGAAAGATGTGGCGAGATAATGACGCGGCTATCAATTATAATCCAGTAAAAAGAGAAAGTAGGTTGCATCGAATAAAAAAATAATAATAATAAATAGAAAAACGGCGTACGAACGGGGGAGAAACTTTAATTGTTTCGATAAAGTTCTCGCGCTGGCAATTGCTTTCAGTTTTACAATTCGCTCGTTTACCTTATCGAGGGAGATATTATTCTTGGCGCGCTAGAATGCTAATTTTTAAAAATCAGCATTGCTCGTCCTGGCTTTACTTTCGCCTCGTTACAAGCTCAAATACTTCTATGTTTTTTTAAGGATCGCCCGACACGGGCTTGGCGGGCGGACAAGTACTGCGCGAGCCTGGGCTAAAGTGATATAACGTGTAAGAAAATAGACGATCCTCTCCGCCTTATATTTCATCATATAACGCGAAGTTGTGTGATGAAGTGCGGAAAAGTCGTTGCTACTGTTCCAGTGTATACTGGTTGAACCACTTTATATTATCACGTGGAATAATTCCTTTTACCTATTGGCTCACCGAGGAGATGACTGAGGAAAAAATTCATGATGTTTTACTGCGTAAAGGTAACTTCAGTATTGTACACCTACGCGTATTCCAAAGAGATATCGAAGTAATTTACGCAATAATTAAATGCTCGTTAATGTATTGAATTAAATTGCTATTGAATTAAAATTTACGCGGTAAGATCAGGTTATACGTTTTTGTGGAAATAAGTAGTTTTAATCGTTACGAAGGCGGTAATAGCATTACTCCATGACGTAAAATATTGAACATTAATCTATTATTACGACCCAATATGCCGACTGCGTTTCTCGCTATAGAAGAAAATGAAGATGGACGATTTCATATTTCATGCCGTTTATCATTTCAGTCGGATTCTACAGATATTAAGTGGTCATAGTTAAGTACGGCAATAAAACTAATTGAAACTAACACTATATGAGCTAAAACAGTTGTTACAATCTCTAAAATTTAGAATAATTTTGTTTAAAAAAAATAATTATTATATCTTTTTATACATTGCGTACAATAATATTGAAAAATTCGAAAATTATAAGATAATTGAATAATCAATGTTTATCGAGAAAAGTATTAAAAATTCAAAATTTCATCCATAATTTTTTTCCTAAGAAAGCAACAAAAAGTAAATTAAAAATATATAAATTTAACAAAGACGCTTTTATTTACAATTAGTTGGTTATCTCGCGTTGATTATCTCGCCCGTTATTAACTTTGCTTTAAAGTTAAAATAAAAAAACTCGAAAAGATAAAAATGTAAAAAGATACAAAGCAGTAGAAGAATTATGAAGAATCATAATTTGTTTTACGTTGTTTTGCCAAATTTATATATTAACCACATTGAATGCTACGAATAGTTGCTACAATGTCACGATCAATAACTTCAAACTTCTTTTAGAATGCAGAAAATAGCAATTTTATCTAAAAATAGGCAACCTGATTTAGGTAGAATTTAAATTCTAAACTAAGCTTATTAATGACAATATAACATTAATTCAAATTAGGAAAAAATAGAAATATATAAGAATTCTAAAATAATAAGAATTCTAAAATAAAAACATACGTTGCTTGAAAACAATACAGAACTTAAAATTCTCATCCTTTAATTAGCTTGAATAAAAGCTATTTCAGAAAGTGCTTAATTCATAAGCATGGAGGAACGTAAGAAATAAGCATTCTCGCAAACGAGTACAAACGCTAACACGACGGTATTGTGAGGTCTGAAGAAAAGACGCATTATAAAACTCCTCTGGTGTGTTGAAACGAAACATGCGCCTTAATAAATCAAGTGAAAGGCGATTCGGGCCCTTTGTGCATTCAGAATTGTTGGCACGAAAAGGGAATGAAAATGCCGATAAAGGAAAAGCTTGGCGCATATGCGGCGTATAAGTCTCGAGAGTACCACGCTCTTGGATCTATTCGACATTCGATTCCGCGAAGTAATCTCGAGTGGGCGCGTGATTTAGAGGGAAAGTCGTGACACCGAATCTCAAATTCGCCCCAGAGCGATAGCTTGTATGATATACGCTCAAACTTACGATACGCTTGAACGTACGTAAGGTCCATACGTTTAAAAAACTGCATCGTTCTCCTTCTCTGGCACCGTCGCTGGATTCTGACCTGCCGCGCCGCCCGACAAACGAAATCAGTTAATGTATGTAATTATCCCGCGACATTACGGTTATATGAAAATCGAATTATATAAATGTGCACTTTGCCGCGTAATATATTTATTAAAACCTCGGTGCAAAATCCACGCTAGTGTAATGTTTAACGTTATTAACGGTATTATACGCTAAGCGTAGCGGAAGAGAATAGAATCACCGATCGTATCAGTCATTCATGGTACGACCTATTATAGTTTCGCGCCACGTTCCGGTGCTTTGTCCGCCATCAAACTACATCCCGTTTATGCTTTCAACCGTGCTGTGATCCAAGGATTTAGAAGCGCATTGGTATACGGGAAGGATACGAAAATCTGGCGGGATTTCCATCCGAGCGTCGCACTAAGTGTATATATTACACTTTATATTTTTTTTATTTTTTCAGAATGATCCAACTGTTATAATGTTACTGCTCCAACTTAAAATTTAAAATATCTTTAAAATTTTTAATTTAAAAATCAGATTTTCTCAATAAATCGCGCGAAAGATATTTTATTTACTAATAAGAAAAAATGGATTGGCTATTTTCCGGTGAAGGTAACACGTGAAAATTGTATCCTGAAAATTGCATTTAATAGTTTGTCACGACCGTAAGTTAAGCGCAATAAATGCGTGATGCAAGTTTTGCTCACTACGGTTTACTACGTATGCAGATTAAACTTGCCAATTTCTGTAACTTCATCTTACGTACGGATGAAAAGCCACTTAACCGAGACTCAACTTTACACTTCTTGTATTAGATTCAATTAAAACTTTACGAAAGTTCCTTTCATATTAAGAGATAGTTATAAAGTGACGTGCATTTCTTGTTAAAAATAAAACCATAATTACAAGCCTGATGACCTGTAATAAATAGCTGAAATATAATAGATATACATTTTATCTAAATTATCTAAATAACTCGTTTGTAGCCATATCGTTCATCGGAGTTTTTCTATCAGTTTGCAATTTTTTTTATCAATTTACAAACATCCTTTTGAAATATCTATCTTTTACTTCATTGAAAACAATTTATTTAATAAAAATTCAAAAAACTTTTCTAAATGGTTGCGTAGTCATTTTCTTCTAAAAGAATGCTGTAATTTTTGTGTTAATTTCTTTAAATTCAATAAAAACTTAAATGTATTCGCAGAAGAATATTAATTCTGCTGCTAAAATAAGTGGTACAATTACTCAACTTACTTTTTTCTTTTGATAAATAACGGTTTAAAAAGATAGAGAATGATTTAAAAAATATTCTTTGTAAACAAATAACTATTGTTGAAAAGAAAAAAACTAAAATTGAGTAATTGTTGTTTTCAGTATTAGAATAATATTCTTATGCGTATAAGAAAGCAAATATTTTATTAAATAAATGTATATATTTATTTAAAATTAATTAATAAAAATATTTTTAAAAAATTCTCTCTTTTTCTACATTATATATATATATATATATATATATATATATATATGTGTGTGTATATAAAAGAAACATATTTGAATAACTCCAATTAAGACCTTCAAACAGTCAATGTTTTTCTTCCCTACTTTTAGATGAGTACGGTAAAATTTTTGAGATACTTGTTCAAGAAATTATGTCTTACATTTTTTAATTAAATGTTTTATTTAAATGAGTTAATTAAAAATTTAATTTAAATGAGTAATAACTAAATAATATTTAAAATAAAAGAAGTTTATACATATAACTAACGACAAAAGAAAGAGCTAAAGAAATAAAAAGAAAGAAAGAGGGAAAAAGAGAAAGAGATTTTAGGGAGATGTATTTAAAATATAATTTTACAAGAGAATATCACATAAAGGATATCAAGTTGACATGATTTTTTGAGTTTAATATTGTTATAAGGAAAACACAAATAATTATTTTCCAAAATTTATAATGTTTACCTATGCGATATAAATCTAGAATAGGTTTTTTTCGCATATCAAACAATTCGTTAAAAACTAGTAATACATTTCTACTTTCTTGTTTCAATACGATTTATCTGATTCCCAGTCTCTTATAAATTTCTGGACTCCCATGAGAATCCAGAATCGCGAAAAGCTACTTCTACTGCATCGAATCTCCTGTTCGCCAAAATCGCATTACTTCACGTCGTCCGCGTGATTTTCCCGACTGGAAGAGAAAGACCCGGAAGACCTTCCACTACAGTCACACAGACTTGCACGAAACATGTTGTTCAGAAATTATCGTATAAGATAGCAAACCTTTGTTCTGATTAAGCTTTCGAAAACATGAGACGTACATGCAACAAAACGCGTTAAATGAAATAATACAAAATAGAATTAAAATTAAATCCTAAGAAAAATAAACAAAATAGAAATAATATAATATTTTATAACGTGTATTATTTTGTGTATACATATATTATTAAAAAAGTTTCAGAATACAAAATTTTAAAAAAATCAGCTAAAATTAAAAATATTTTAACACTAAAATTGAAGGATACAATATTCAGAATCAATTAAATAAAATTTTTATGCATATGAGCACAGTTAGACTATCAAAATAATTATGTAGGACTATCGAAATACGTTTAAGCTAATTTTAGAATATCAAAAAAATTTTTTTAGCATTGGTCATTATACCCAAATATCTTTCATTATTATTTTGATGGTCCAGCAAAATTATTTTCAAATCTGTATCTGTGTTGTTAAATTTTGACATATGGTATAAAACCGTTCTTTCCATGTATTTATAATTTATAATTCTTATAATTTGATATATAAACGTGTATTATACATGATTCGAAAGGAACAAAGAATAAATTATTACTATAAAATACTATATGTGAACTCTTGATCGAAATATTAAGAGAGGTTTCGATTTCAGAATTTTGATCATAGCACGTCATCTTATCCGTTATATTACGTGGTCTTCTTGATATGCCGCTCGCCTACACGTATACTTTTACTCCCAATAGGAATACGTTACTATCCCTAGAATGAAATATTCTGTGATAGATCCGAAATCACTAGAGAATATATATCAACACTATTCTACTGTTATGAATTTCCGGGGGATAAATGCCACTTTTCTCCTTAAATTCTTGCTACTACATAATCTTATTATGCTCGCGAGGCACCTAATTTTTTACTCAAAACAATCCTTGCAAAGATTATAAATAAATAGATATCTCTTAAAATTTTTTTTTTATTTTCGCGTTTTGAGAACGAAACTTATCGCAATCCTTCTTGATACCCGTGAAAAGACTTTTCTTCTCGTAACCTGCAAAGACTAAATCGACTTATCTTGCATTTCTGCGAGCTGTCTTTTAAAGCGTAAAATTACATAAAGTTACTAAGACCAATCATCCTGCGGATTTCAGTAACTTTTTCGCCGAGATTGAAATCCGCAAAATGACTTTCTCTGAGATAAGTGCCAAGTAATTTTGTGCTAAAACTAATTTAAAAATTATTGAATTATTTTATAATTTTTATAAGCAAATATGTCTTATAACAAATTTTTTAATTGTTATCAAATTTATTACTTACATAATTTTTAAACATAATATATTGCATATTGTAAACGTCATGAGTTTCTATAAAATTAAAAAAAAAAAGATAATTTATTTTTCAGACGCGTTTGAAATCGATTAAACGCGTCGTTATCTTCTAACACAAGGTTATTCGATTCAAAAAGAGAGCTATACGTATCTGGCGTTCTCTTTTTTTCGTTACTAAATCGCAAAAAGCCAGATCAAACGCGCCACACGTTATCCAATATTATCGTTCAGATTCATTCCCGCGACTGAGTGTGCCTTCCTTTTTAACACCCACCGTCGGAACTAACCAGCTCGTTCGACTACTGTTCTACTTGAAACACGTACTACTACTGAATTTCTGAAGCTCACTCCGTAAAGCTGACTCCTTCAGATTCAGAATGCTGTTTCAGCGCGCACGTTTTTCCATCGATACGCGAGAGTACTGGTGACCCAGAAGCAAAGCAAAGCATGAATGTATATACCCGCAGGGCAAAAGGTATTACAGTGCTACAGGTGTTCCGCATGTCTTGTTTCGGTGTAACCTCTTATGGCAGCGGATATTCTCCGTCATAACCCCGATTGAAGTCTACCACTCTTCCAACTGTATAATCTGATTGTCATGAACCACCTTTGAATCCGTGTTATGTCTGCGCCCATCCTTTAACCTGTCCAGAGCGGACAGTTCTAACTGACAACAAAGGCCCTTAGGATCTATTTCGTGTATTATGTCCGTCAAAGGGTTCGTATTCTACAATCCTCTGCTCGATTCAGCATTTATTTATCTTGTTATTAATGTTAATGTTATTAATTTCTTAATATCCGTGTAATCTCTTTTGCGTGAATCTTCTTATCCATATTAATATTTTAATTTAATTTTTAATAATATGCTAGAATGTTGCATACATATGAGCAATATATTAAATAAAAAAGCCGTTAGAGGAATAGCGACCGACTGCCATAATATTATAAAGTAGTAATGTTTACTTTATATTAAAACTTTATATACAATGTGATAAAAAGAGGTTTTATATTATTAAAATCTTTATTGTTCTCTTCTATAGGTATGTAGAACATTTGTAAAGTTTTTGTGTAATTTTTTTAACTTTTAACTTTTAACTTTATAACGTTCGTTTTGTATACGATAAAATTAACCTGTAAAAATAAATAGGCAAATAAATCGGTGAAATAATTTATATTTCAATTTTACATACATTTATTCTCGCGTGGAAAAACGGTTTCTCTTAAAATAAAATCTAAAAATTAATTAGATATGTTTGAAAATAATTGTTATACCATTAAAGTAATTATATAGAACGTTCAAACTAATTATTAAAAGTTTACGCTTTGTATAATATTATTTTGTATCATGCTCTTGAATACTTAAATGAAATCTACATAATTATATTAATTACTTTCAAATCTGTATGAAAAAAACCGTTTTGCTAAAATATCTACAAATTTAGTTAAATACAGATATAAAAATAATTTCTCGTTTGACTATTAAAACAATTACATAGATTATTTAAGCTGTTAGAATGTCAACTTTTTGCAGTATTGCTGATCATACTGCCATGCAATTTATGCGTCTTTTGCTTCATTTATTAGAAAAAAGATGTCCCAGAGAAAAAGTGTTGAAATTGTCTTCAAAATTATTAATATAAAGCTCTAAAAAAGTAATAATTTACAGAAAAATAATATATAAAAGAAATATTCAATATTGATAATTCAATATGTTCTAAAATACCGCTATTACAAATAGTATGTTTTCGTGTTAACTCAATTTTATGATATGTATATCGCGCAGTAACTTTTAGGCGTGTCGGTGCGGTATTGTTTACAAGAAGTAATGTCTGGTAATAATTTCACATGCACCCATACAACTTGCCTGTACGGAACAGAGACTGCATTTAGCGCGACTATTATAAAAGATTTATCACATAGGTTTCCTGATTGTGCGACATTCGCATGCTTATAGCAATTAGAGCATGAATAAACATAGCTGTAATGTTCCGTAAACATTTTTATTCCTAGGAATCTACGGAAAATGTGTGTCTGCCTTTTGAGAACGTACATATATTTAAATTCGTAAGAAAAATAGTAGTAATGTTCCATTAAATAATGGAGCATGCTTGAATCGAATTTTCTTACCCACAAAACTTCAAAAGCGGAATCAATCGAACGTTCTTTGAAGCTCATGCAGATTCTTTCCTTTGATATTCTGATGCAAAAATAGGTCGCAAAAGTTCATATTTCAATGCATCTTCATTGCAGTAAATCTTGATGTGTGAATAATTAGAATCGCAACGTTTAACGCGTAAAAGCATAACAGAAAATTCCGCACTGTCATGCAAGCAGCGTTAAAGTGTAAACGTAATAATATGCAAAACAGAAGATAAAAGTAGTTTTAATCACGATGTTACCCCCCTTCCCCCTTCAATCGTAGAAATAAAGTGTAATTTTATATGAATAATGCAAGACTTTCCGAGACGGAATATTTCAATTATGATGTTTATTCATAGTTTTTTATTTCTCTTCTAACATATGATTTTGATTTACCTTTATTGTAGATAATAAATTTCTTTGTTAGCTTTAAACGCAAATTTACAATTAAATCAAGCGTAACTCTTTCCGCTTTCACAAGGTATAGAAAAAGTAAATAACCTCTAATTATGTGAATTTGATTTTACTGAGAGACCATAAAAACATTTATGTAGAATATGTTAATAAATAAAATAATAACTTTCATAATCCAAAAAAACATCGTATATAAAAAATTGTTTTTTAGAGGAAATTAAAAAATGTACACTGAAAAAAAAATTTACTGAAACGAAATAAATATTTCTTTAAATAATATCATGCACAAATTTTGTAAAAAATAAATAATATTTATTTCAATTAAAATAATATTTTCTATAATTTAGAAAAAGTATAATACATTTTCTAAATGTATACAAAATGTATAATACATTTTCTAAATTATAAAAAACATTATCTTATTTCAAAAATATGTATTTTACAAAACTTCTGCATAGTACTATTTGAAAAAAATATTTATTTCAATTTAGTAAATTTTTTTTAGTGTATCTTTATAAATTCTCTCCCTTTCCCCCCAAAAAACGAAAACGCGCTATTTCGTAAAATTGTATTTTAAGAATATTGAGCAAGAATATCTTCTTTAGAAACATTTCGCAATATTGGTATCTCAAGCGGAAAACATCTGCACGTATATTTCGTCGAATCGCAATATTTATATAAATCTAGGTTCTTTTTATATAAAGTATTTAAAGTTGGTCTTTGAATTATAATATTGTCGGTATCAAAGACGAACTCCAGTTCACAATTAAATTCAAGCACACCTCTTTCTTTAGAAAAATATTGATGCAGAAATCAAGATTGTTCTTAAATAATGATAGTCCATTAAAATTCGTACTAGGTTTACATTATTCTTACAATCATTTGCAAAGGAATGGATTCTGAAGTCAGAATGTCCATTCAAGTTTTTCTTTAGCAAAACGTATTATCTCACCGTTAAACCGTATCTCTTTTAATGATATATCTATTTTTTGTGTATCGCAAAAAGAAGTTTTAATAATATGCGTGTTTTTGATCATATTTATGTCAGAGAAGAGATTATCATAAAAGGGACGCGTTTAAAGAAAAATGACTCGTATATTCTGAACAATTTCTAAATACACAGAGTAACTGTTAACAAAATATATGAAGCACGGATAATAATCCTTGTTAATTTAAGTTTTGCCGTATTTTTCATAAGTAAAAGCTTTTTTCATGTCATATTTATCATACATCTTCCACGTTATATAGTCATGGGCGTAAATTTTCAGAATTTTATTAAAAAATTTAAACTGACAGGAAATGTTTCTGTATTATGCGACTCGTAAAACATCCCATTTGGTTCTTTCGTTTCTAAACATACGAAATTGTATTCTCGATTATGTGCCGATACGCAATTTATATTGCATTGCGCCTCGCGCGCGAAATTGTAATTGTGCAGAGTTTGGGGAAGAGGGTACAGCGAATGTTCGTATCTCATCGTGAAACACCAAGAGACGCTAATAACAATCAACCGTTTGTCCAAAGCGAATCTCGGCGAATAGTAACCGTCTAATTGAAATTGGATATACATTGTTCCGGAACGTCACGAAATCTCCGCACTTTGGTATTATTATGTTGAAATCAACGATAACACTTATGCGAACATGCTCTTGCAATATAATCAATGAGTATTGCGTTTGTTTAAACAAACAACTAAAATTCTTTTTTCTGTATGCAAATTCTAATAATCATAAATACGATATAGCATAAAGCGTTTAATAGAACAAGATTAATTTAAAATTGCAAATTAATGGTAAATTAATAATAATAAATGGTAAAAGATAAATTATAAAAATGTTTTCCATAGATGTAATTGTTTGAAAATATTGTACAAAATAATTACTGCCAGATATTTCCACTTCTCTCAAAAGTGTATTCTACATTTCCGACTTTCGATATACAATTTGCAGGCCTATTGTATAGATTGTACTCCCTTCTGTCAGACGAGCTTTTAAATTGCGAGCTTCAAAATAATGCGCGTCGTATTGTTGCATTGTATATTCGTTGGTTTCATTTGTGCAATCCTTTTCATTGCAGGTACGTACCGTACAGAATGTAAGCTCCAACTGGTAAAATTCCATTAAACGAGAAACACCCGCAACATCCGGTAAGTAAATATTTCGCCACGTATAAAATAATACGCTATCGCGAATTCGAACGAGATAAACACATTGTTGCGCCACACAATTCTTGTTTCTAAAGGGTTAAAAATGTAGCATATGGAAACTATGTCTATACAGTTTGGATGTTGATCGTAATATACTATAACTTATGTTCAACAAAATACAATATAACATGCCCTGTAACATATAAACTACATAAACTAATTTTCCAGTAGATAACCACACAAATGCCGCAAGTAAATTTATATAATTGTAATTTTTTATATCTTTGTAATTTTATATAACATAAATATGTTTTTATTAATTATTTAATTACAATTAATTGGATTTTATGTTCTTTTTTAATCTTTGACATTCTGTTACATGTTTATTGGAATGATTGTTGCGAATAATGATCAAAATGGTTTCAAATAATAATTAACAAAAAAAATAATTATTGTTTAAATGTTATCAAAGAGAAAGAGCGAGGACGCAGAATCATATTTTTATTTTAAATATGTTAATTATTTGTATTAGGTTGATGCAAAAGTAATGGACATTTCCTTCTATTTTTGATATTACGTTATTGTAAAATTGTGTTTAATGCTTATTAAATTACAACAAATGTATGTTGAGGAAATAGTTGAAATTATTGTATTCATATTTCTATGGTTTCAAATAGAATGTTTTACGAACACAGTGTTTTATTAACAAAACTCCAATATTCACAATGTTTGCAATTTAATGTAATTTCAATTTTAATAATTTTAATAAAAGGAACTCCAAAAATCTTAAAAAAAATTTCTATAACATTTTTCATCACTATTATATCTATAATTCAAGAAAAATGACACATAAACATATGTTTCTGCATGTGTTGTATATATATAACAGAGAAATTATATACGGTTATAATGCGTGACAAAGGGTGCGGCTTTTGCGACTCATAAATTCTATTTGTGATGATATACGCGTTTGCGAAATAATTAGCAGAACCGTAAATGGAAGTAGCATGTTGAAGGGTATATTACATTTTATTAACTAAAATAAACAAATGTAAAGGAAATAATTGTACGTGGGATTACGTGCATTTTCAACTAATGTTTATCCAATATTCGAGATAATTCAAACTAAAAGAATATAAAAAAAAGCGAACTTTTTCTGTAATGCATGTACATTTTTTTTTCTCCTTACTTGTTCGTAAGCGTACAAATACAATTTAAAAGACTGATAAAATGAAAGCAACACGATAAGGACGACCAAAGGTATCGGATCCGACAAACTAGAAAATGAAATCCTAATGGAATAGTCTAGAATGACATTTTGAATAGCATTTAGAGTGGCATCTATTTCTCTGTTGGTAGACAAATGTATTTTCATGGTCGAAAAATTGCAAGAACAAAGTAAAACTATGGACAGATAACAGAAAACGACACAAAATTCTCTCCATAAACTGAAAGATTTTACAAAAAATTTGAAGGAATTAAATTGTCATAAGAAAATTATTGGTAAATGTTATTTGTAAAAAGTAAAGTGAAGAAATATGATTACTAAAGTTATTTTATGATACAATGAACAAAAAAGAAACAGGAGTTTATAGAATTATATAACATATGCATAATGTAAGTATAGACGGAATACGAATAAACTTAAATTAGTTTTGCTGGTAAAAATAATGTTCATTGAAACGCAGATGACTACACAGACGGAATTTTATGCACATTTTAGAATCGCAATAAGGATAAGAATATCATAAGAAAATAAAAGAGCAATGCATGCATATTAAATCGTGTTGCAATCGGTGTTTACGCGAAAGATTTATGAATGTAAATATGCAACTACTACCGGAATTCTTCGTTATCTACGTGTTGCTTTGGAAAAGAATTTAATTTTGCATATGAAGCACCGAGAAGGTTTTTTTGATTTCAGCGTTGAATATAAAAAAAAAAAGATCGAACAAAACTCTTTTGCGATCCAATATTGGAAATTCTACACGAAATCGAACAATGTCTGGCTTGGCAATTCTTTTGTTTTGCATGGAATTTTTGTAATTATAAAAAATCGTTCATCCATACGTTATTTTTTTTACGAATTTCAATTTTACGAAACATTGTGCGCTCACTGTACTCACTGCGGAAAGCACGAATAAATCATCCGTTTCTGAATTTGTGTTCATTACAAACTACGTCGATAGATCTCGTACATTCAAAGCGTGTAACATGATTTTACGTTAAACGCCATGTTAATTAACTAACATTAATCGAAGTAGGAGGAATTGCAGTGGAACATCGAACACATGTACTTTGATATCGTGAATCGATGGACAGTATTGTCATACGTAATGAATGAGATTCTAGAAACAATAATCGAGAGAGAGTTCGTCGCACTCTGTCGGACAGCAGTCGTGGAGATTTTATTACAATTGCGTTTGTCCGCGTAAACCCGTCGGAGTACGTACGGTGCAACTCTCTGATTTCGCTTTGGTCCTCCCAAGTGTATACGCGAACTGACGCGAACTGGAATATATTTCGCAGAGTTGGAGCCTTGTAGTATACGCGGCAAAATTAATGGATGAACAGCGTGCTCCATGAACTACGTGAAGATCGAATTACTGAAAGGAACCTACGAAACACGTCTTTCGTAACATCACATTATTTCTCTCTTTCTTGCTATTTCCTTCTCTCGATCGATATAACATTAATAATTAATAAGATCCAATATCTCTAAATATTACAAGTTATAATGTGACAAATATCTCAAATCATAAAAGTTATCCAAAAATTCCTATAATAGAAAAGCATCTTCAGCAGAAAATAATTTTTTCGAAAATAAAAAATATGTAAATAACAAATATTTTGTTACTCTTGTCATTTGTATTTTTCTTTTTACTTTTCTTTTATATTAACATATCTGTTAAATATCTTTATCGATTTCAAAGCAACACCTACAATTTCTTTTTAATAGTTACAAGAAGCAATAAATAACAATTTTTTTGTAATTATTATCAAAAAAGCATTAATCAGTTTAATTTTATCTTATCACAATGTCATGGTCGATGCAAACAATTTTCTTAAGTACTAAAAGAATTAACTAATACAATGTTTTATTTATTCAGCAACACTAATGTGAAAATGCATCGCTGTAAGATTAATTTGCTCTGTAAAATGTTATTATCACTATATCTAGAAAATGATAATTGCAAGCACGTATATGTACAAAGTTGATAAAATTTGTTTAAATATGTCAGTATGCATATTACAAAGACAGAATATGTATACTGTGTATTGCAAATCACATATTGCTAAGTTCTTATAAACTTTTGTATTTAAATATTTATATTCTGACGATATTAAGAGTTACGTGACTAGGTCATACGGTGGGTATTACAAAGCACCTATATATATTTTAAGTTATAAGAAGTTACAACATCCTTCTGGGAAAGAGCAAAGGAGAAGATATTTATAAATAGCAAAACTACTCTTTGTGGGACAACGTATCGCGAAGCATCAAATCGGTTTATTCTTCGTAAAAAAAGTCATATTTGTTCGTAGATGTCAAGAGATCTAAAGTTTCAAAGCAATTCGAACGAAAGTTTCGATACAAAATTGTGCTGCACCATTTTGTAGCGACATCAATCTGCCATACTACGTATTGACGCCATCAGACGGAAGCAACTTTATTTGTTAAAAATAGAGAAAAATATTCACTTATTTATGCAGAGTGATTGGATTTAAAATTTAATATGATTTGATTTGAACATCTCCCCTGAAAAATGTGCCAAAAATGAAATTGATCGACATAAAGACTTGGTTACGTGTGTGTGCCGCTGCAAGCAATTTATAATTAAATCTAACACAATTATTTAATACATAATAATATGTTATTGACATTTAATTAAAGCTTATGTAACTGTATTTTCTACAAAATTGTCTGTAATTATTTTGTTATATTAATAAATCAAATAAACATACAAAGTATGTTTCATACACAGAAAGAGTAGAACTATTAAAAACAGAACTTTGTATTTAGTGTATTACTTTCCTAGGTTTTTTAAACAAAAAAATTTTTCTTTTCAAATTTGCGAGTTTATATTTTATGTTTCGACACAAATCTCTACAAATATTAGTACTATACAGACAAATAGTAGATAGAAAAGAAAATTTTGATAAACAACAATAAATGGAAAATTTGAGATCCGCATTACGTGACTATATGAGCTTTTAAATTAAGCTACACGTTTCGTATCGTTAATTATTAACTATAGGGCCATCGAAAAGACAAAGAGAAACAATAGTTTTATTTGTCTTTAATTCCTTTAATCACGCTCTTCTTTCTTGCTCGAGCAGTTTACGGAAATATTGAGAATCGTGATGAGAAATATTTTGAGATTATATTTGCCTAAAATGTAACCGGACCAATCCCATTAAGCAGGCACATTAATGCCAAATTACTGTAGTATATGTGCACGATGGTATGCCACGCTAGTCAATTTAAGACTAATTAGGACTCTGTACGTAGTGCACTGCAAAACATATCCTCTTTATATATAAAGGACATGTATATTTTGTAACGGAATATACCATATTAGAACGGATTTTTTACGTGTCCATTTTATTTAAGCGTGACTGGCGCAATTCTTAATGTGACATGTTATTTATATAGATCAATATCCTTTATATAAATAGGACTGGAAGTAATCATTATAAAACAGACGTTAAACCGGACATTATAAAGGATGTGGTCCGCCATATATATTAAAGCGGACGAAATAAACAAAACGCAACGCAATATGGCGCGAGCGGTAGCGATAGCCGTATCGTTCACTCACAACAGTGTTAACTTGTTACTCTAACGGCCGTCCTCTTCCCAATTATAATAAATATTTTTATTACTAATTGTTGGTGTTAATAATGGGTGTCGATCGACGCGGTAACCATCGCGGTAAATGTACGGCGTGTGATTGCGACGAATTTGAGTTGCCTCAGGCGGATGATAACACAAATGTGTGCTCTTTTTGCGGGCATTATTCGCCTTTACATGAGCGTGTGGAAATAATTAAAGAAGCTCATACGCACGAAAGTAAGTTTTGTTACAAATAAATTATTTGATAATTTATTATTATTATTATTATAGATTATATTACGTTACGTGCATGTTATACTTTTTTTCTCTCAGTGTATACTTTATTATATTGTGAAGGGAAATTAATAAAATCTACTGGTTCATTGCAGTTACAATGCCTACAATAGTGGCAATAGAAAATTTGACTGACTCAGTACGCAATGAAGTGATCGAAGTAATGGAAGTAATCAATCCCAATGAAGATCCAGACTCTCAACAAACTCTGCAATCTGCCAACAATGTAGAGCAACAGGATAATGATATAATTGTAGCTGAGGAAAATAATTGGGTAATAATGGGTTACGAGTGTTTGCTTTGTGGATTAATTTGCAATAAAAAAACACGTTTAATACATCACGTAAATGTAACGCATACAAACAGATCAAAACACACAGTAATTTGTCATTGTCGTAAATGCAATTTTTATTTTTCAATATTAACAGAATTTAAGACTCATAAATGTGTTGCCCCGAGGTTTGCATGTGATTTGCCAGTTGTAGAATTACAACAAAATGAAACTAATGTCAATACTGATGTAATAGTAGAAAAACATGAAAAAGAATTGAATCTTGCCGATAAAATTTTAGATTTCTGTGTACTCCTGGAAGCAAAACATAAAGTTCCTAAAATAGCAATAAACGTAATGACAAATTTTCTTGGCTGCATTGGTCATGAAAACGATGTTTCTCAGTCAGTCTCAGATAGATTACGTAAACGTCAATTGATAAAAAATGGTGTGTATCTTGTTCCTCAACAAGTAGATCTTCCTGATGGCAGTAGTGGATATGTAGTGTCAATTATTGATATAATTCAGAATTTAGCAAAATTTAATGAAATTTTATCCTTCTTCAAAAATAATGCCCCATTGTCAGATCATCACATAACTGATATAATGCAGGGTCAAAGATTCAGGAATCATCCTGGACAGATTGCACACGAAAAAAACAACATTGCTTTGTTATTATACAATGATGATATTGAATTATGTAATCCAATTGGCATGCACAGAGGTACTAACAAAATATGTTTATTTTACGTGACAATTCTGAACATACCTGTCCAATTACGATCACGTTTAGCAGCTACATTTTGCATTGCTGTATGTAAAAGTAAATCATTGAAATCTTTTAAGACACATGAGATTCTTCTTAATAATTTCATTAACGATTTAAAGATGCTTGCTTCTACAGGAATTATAATTTCTTCTGATCCACAAGGAGAAAAATTTTATGGCTATTTATTTGCATATCATGCTGATGCACTAGCAGCACATCAATTATGTGGTTTTAAGGAATGTTTTTCTCCTCGCGTTAAGCAACAATGTAGAATCTGTACTGCGTCATTTACATTATTTCCTAAAATGTCATATCATTCTCAATGTCCTTTGCGAGATGAAATACAACATTATCGAACTGTCGATGAAATGAAAAAAATGATGAAGGAAAATAAGGCATTGTATTCCAAAAAGTCTCAAAAGAATGGAATTAAGCGAGATACCATATTTCGGCACATTCCTTTCTTCAATATATTCAAAGATGTTCTGTATGATCCTATGCACGTATTATTGGAGGGTATTGTTCCAAAAGAATTAAGCTTGTTCCTGAAAACTATTGTTTTGCAACGTTTAATTACTCGTGATCGCCTGAATACTCTGATTAGCAAATTTAAATTTCACAAAAGCATTCCAAGTGGTGAAAGGCCTCGCATTATTCCTCCAGATTTTTCTATATCGGGAACCAGTAAAGCAAACTTCACACTAATGTATCATTTGCCGATTCTTCTGCATCATGATATTCCTACTGATAATCAGCACTGGCAGTGTTTTCTTTTGCTTGTCGGACTTGTTAAATTGATATGGTCACCTGCATTGACAGTTGAATCTTTAACTGCAATAGAGGCTTTAGTTCATGAACACCAAAATTTGTATGTGAAATTATATCCAGGTAATTTCTTTCCCAAGTTGCACATGTTAGTTCACTTAGCTGCACAGATGCACACTCATGGGCCAGGTAGATTCCAATCATGTATACGTGCTGAAAGCAAACATTTTGTTGTCAAGCAAAAGCGTTTTTTTTCCTACAAAAATATTTGCTATTCTGTGATGGATCATTTTCAAATAGAATGTGCTTATCAAATGTTTCATAGTAATGGCTCTGTTAAACATTCTTTTTTATCTCCATCAGCGGACATAAAAGTTAAAAATGCTATTATAAAAGAGCATGAAAGTACTATCTTTGAAATGTTACCTGATTCTGATAATGTCTCTGATGCAATCGAATTGTCATACTTAAAATATCATGGTGTACAATACAAGAACAATGTCATTTTGATAGTTGGAGAGATTGATGATCATCCTTTGTTCGGTAGAGTTTGTCGCATATTTCTCTTTGAAAATGTGTTCTATGTGCTTGTGGAAACTCTTCTTACAACATACCAACAAAACACATGCAGTTATGTTGTATCTTGTAAAAATGAACTTAAAATGTACAGCATTTGCAAACTCGAGTATCCATGGACTGTCCCAGAATATGTTATAAATGGCAAGATTCACATTCTTTTGCCTTCGGGGTGGTTTACTGGTCTTGTAAATTAATTCCATTATTTTATTATTTTAAATATTGCAGCTTGATAATAATAAAACCCAGTTATTACCTAGCTTTAGTTCATATGTAATGCCTTTTTTGGAAGGGCAAGCTATGAGTCCCAAAAAAAAAAAAAAATTATGCTCTCAGTTAAAAGACGAAATAATAGACCATTTGGAGTAAGTATATACATTTGATGTCTTTATTTATTTATAGTAAAACAAAAATATAAAGTCTTGTGTACCTTATTTAATCAGCAGGCACAACTTGATTCCTCACAACATAAATCATATGAAAAAACGTTGGCAATATCGTGATCTAGGAGAAGCTCTTGTAACAAACTTTCCTTCAATCCATATAGAACAGTCACCCAAATTTAAAACTAAATGTGTAAGTAGATACAGTAGATTTTTAAATCGATGTATTTATATAACAATTTTCAACTTTGTTATGATCTTTGAAGTCTGAACTGCTAGTTGTCTAAGAATGGTATTCAGAGTCGAGTCTTATTTAAAGATCGTCTCAAGCCATATCTTAAGAGGCTAATACGGCTCTGTGATTGGCTGATGGCATCTTAAGACAGTACTTAAGATGATCTTAAATATAAGATCCGACTATGAATACCAGTCTAGGTTATTGTGTAATGGAGATGAAACGCGCTCCCAATGTTAAAGTGGCAGAAATTGGAAACATTAAACAAAATCTCGATGGTAAAAGATGAAGAAAGAGAGAGACGGACTGAGTCATTCTGTTTTATCAACTTTTTGCAAATTATCGAATATGCATTTAAAAAATTGACGCAAATAAAGGCTGAATTAGTTTTATAAATATATATATTTATGCAGGTAATTCTGCTAATATATCTCCATAATAAAATTAGAATTAATGCAATTAAGCGATTTTGTTTTTTAAAATTAATTTATAATTTTATTATGGGAATATATTAGCAGGATTACTTGCATAAATATGTATGTCTATGAAACTAATTCAACTTTTATTTGCGTTAATTTTTTTAATGCATATTCGGTAATTTGCAGTTTATAAAATAGTGACGAATGACTCAATCTGTCTCTCTCTTTCCTCATCTTTTACCATCGGGCTTCTGTTACTTTAACATTAGGGGTGCGTTTCATCTCCATTACACAAAAACTCTTTGCTTGGATATGCAATTAGCAGTCCAGACTTCTATAGTCAAAAGTTATGATGTGAAACAGGGACATTTCGTACATCAAATTGCTGATATTAGACGTCACAGAAACAACCGTCGAGAATGTATGCAGCAGATGCATAATCCTTTGCAGTTGCAAAAAAAAACAAACAAAAAGGGTAAACTTATACAAGTAATAACTCCAGAAGAGGCTTACAAGAAACTTCAGGTAACATGCATTCTAAGAATCTCGTAATATTAAAATGTGCAAGAGAGAGAATCGAACAATACTTAAAATGAAAGTTAAGATGGTTTAATGAGATGATAAGATATAGGCTCATTCTAATTTTCTTGCCTTACAAATTCAATATTAAATTAATATAACTCAACATATTAAAAAACAATTTTTTGCATTCTTATGTAAAATTACATTTATTTGTTTTATTGTCCCTTTTTAGGATTCAGCAGAAGATGAATTGTCGACAACCACAATTGTTGAATTACTTCAGCAATCATTTCAAGTTCGACCTCACGTTGGAAATGTGTGGCCTTACTATCTTTCACGAAAAGAATGTGTAAGTATATATACTTAAAAAAAATACTATGAATACTAGAAAAATACTAAAATTGTATGCATACAAATTGTGGTATATATTATAGTTTGTCCAAGAAGCTGAATTAAGGATGAAAACATCTATTGAAAGTGTTATTAATACTATAAACACAATGTATAAAAAGACAGCGGAGAAAGGAATTAACAACATTCTGCAGCTACAAAAATTTGTAACTTTACGAGGGACAAAAGACTTTTTTCTTGAACAGGTAAAATCTTGTATAATAAATTATTAAAATCGTTTTTCTTTTATTTTATTATATATGCTTAATAGATGTCTGTAATTCTTTGTATGTTTTGTATAATTTATGCAGAAAGTTCCAACGTTTGATGATCTACTATTACCTTCTCCTGGACCAAAAGTTTTTTACAATGATGCTACTGCCTGGCTTGTGATCAGTGAGATTGATCAACTAAAAATTGATGTTACATCTGCGGAAGAAGCAGCCGCTTTAGGATTTGCCATTTACTTTATGAAGGATCTGACTTATCCATCATCTTTTAGCCAATTGCTTGGTTTAATTGATGCTTTGTGCCTCGGTAACAACAACGAATTTTTATGCAAGCGAGCTAAAGAAATTTTGTCTCATTGTACTTTGGAAAAATGTTAAGAATTTCTTTTATTATTATTTACATTTTTATCTTTGTTTGGGATTTTGTACTTGTTCCTTCTTTTTTCTCTTATATATATTATATATCAAACAAACTAATATAATACATTTATTATGGATAAAGGTTTTATTTTTTTGTATACAAACTATATAGTTTGTTCATTTATATTTTCTGGTCACATATATATATAATGTTTTATATATATATATATAAGTATATATATGTATATATGTATATATTTTATAAGTATATATGTAATAATGTATAATGTATATTTGAATGTAATAAAATATTGTCTTCCAGATGATATGTTCTTTTCTGTATCCGGAAAAGAATATAAAATTGACTAAATTTCCGTTCTATTTATAAAGGACATTAGTCCGTTCTATTTATAAAGGACACTAGTCCGTTTTATTTATAAAGGACATTATTATAGACAATGTCCTACGTATATAATTCCGTTTTAATTTCACGCTTATTTAAAGTGGAAAAAAAGTCACTTTTTTCCGTTATAGTTTCGCGGAATTTAGAGTGGATATGTTTTGCAGTGTGTGTACTCGGTCTTACTACGATCCGACAGTGTAACAGATGGATTAACATAGATCCAAGATGGTAACTAAAATTACCGTAACGTTCTCTACCTTCAACTACTGAAATTGCGACTGTGTTAATAATACAAAAAATTTCTCAAAGTGTTCGAAAAAGTCCGTGTAAATGTGTCCGTGATGCAATAAGTAATTCATAATTATGCAAATTTTTTCATTGGTTCGTATACTGATGCTATTTCTCGGATGTATTTTTGCACATTAAAATGCACACCAACAATTTGCCAAAAAAAAAAAAAGAAATTCGCATTTATCGTGCTTATAAAAGAAATCTGAAGAGTAAATAAGTACCACAGATAATAAACGACGTTCCGTAATAATGTTTGGATATGCAGATCTGTATGACGGAAACTCAGTCTTTACCCTTAAAAGAAGAAGTCGCTGTAATTTTTTCTACGAATAACGTATTTATACGAGGTACTTTCATCCTTCTCTCAATTTAGCGAAATATTTTAATTGGTCTCCTAAAAGAGAATAAATAATATTCGTACAAAGAGAGACGAATAACGGTCTGTTACTATTATATCGCGCAATTGTAGAAACTGAAATAGTCACCTTTATTACTATAGAAAAAGATATTTCCACTGCTAACATTAGTTATTCCGTCTCATTTTTATACTTATGAATACACGCGCCTACAAAAAAACTTTCAAAAGTTAATATCTAAAGTTTTATTTGTTAGCAATTTTTATCAACACGACGCTGCGCTTCCATCAAATGTTGTCTCCGCGAGAATTCTTTGGTCAATAAAATCTATCTGTAATATCGCGATATCGGTCATGGAAGCGAGTAAATAAAGGAGTCACCAAGGAGAAATTTCATGCAGTATTATATGTATAGTGTCTAGATACATTACGCACTTAAACGTCTATTTTTATATCTAAGTACAATCGATTTTTAACTTTTCACGTGGCGCTATTTATGCGTGGTAGATATACAATTTATCAATAAAATCGATACATAACATGGATATTAAATAGCACTAATCCGAGAATAGTCACCTAAAACATTTTTTACACTTTAACATCGAAAAAATAAAGCTCACATCACAGAGCAATTTTTTTACTCCAAATCCATGTCTACCTTTCATTCAAAGATTTTGAGATCCAATTCGTACAATAGAAACAATCCATATCTACCTTTTATTAAAAAATTTCAAGATTTAATTTAAACAATAAAAGCAAGTTATAACTTGTTTATAATACCGATTTATAATATCAATCCGGTAAAATTTCAGCTGGGTAGAAAACATTCTAGATAATCATTTACGTATTAAATTAATCAAGTATGGTAAAAGCTTATATAAATTTAAAATAATATGTTTAAATTAAAAAATATTATAATCTTTTAATATTTTTATATTAATATAATACAAAAAGTTCAAATAATGAGTTTCTGTAAATGTTTATTTTTATTAAAGCATACACTTTATTATATTCTGTATACACATTTATATAATATAATAAACAAAGTAAAATAAAATCCTAATAAAAACCCATGAAATAAGAGCGTTTTATTACCTAATTTTATTTGTTTTAGAATATCATAATAATATACTTTTTCATTTTTTGTGTTTTATTTGTTTCTCCTTTAAAGAAATATTGGTTAAATCTATATACATAATGTCCTTAGATATTAATAGATTATAGAAAAATCAATAATATATAATATGTACTTAAATAACAATGACTTTTAACTGAGGTAAATTGTAAAAATTACTCCAAATGATCGTTTACGCAAAAACTGAGAAAAGATGACTATTCCCGAGTTAAACAGTGACACATAGATATTAAATTTCTTATTTATATTCTATTTAAAAAATGTATAAAAATGAATAATATTTAATTCAATTTTCTAATTAAAAAAGACTTGCCTTTGTAAAAAGAATAAAATCTTTTTTTAAAAATAAGTCACGTAAGAAAAATTTAAATTAAAAATATGCACAAGAAATTTAAAATTCTTTGCATAATTTTTTTTAGATTCTCTTGCAATTTTTTATATGAGTAACGTGTTTACGTGGCAATATATATGCTTTAAGCCTAAAAATGCGAGAAACGTTTTCAAAATATACCAAGCAATTGCCCATAAATCTGGACCATCAATTGGATCTATAAAAAAGTATTTTTTACGGTTCGCGAGACGGCTTAAAAAAACAAAAACTTGTATCGATCTCGTGCGTGAATGGCTGTCGCGAGCACGGCAAACGCGATCCTCGCTCGGATAATTTAGCGTAGTATGGACAGTTTTAGAGAACCACATGCTGGGCTATATATTTCATCGTTTATTGCCGCGCGCAAATAGCGGTACATGAAAAAGCACGAATGTTTTTTAATCCGCGGAACAAAGTAACGTATCTCGTCGACGAATCGCGGCTACCACGGTCATCGCCGTCGCCGTCGCCGTCGCCGCCGCGGTTGTAGCCGCGGCGGTTTCGCAGTTTACTCCTTTTCTCTGAATTTCGCTCTCCACCGCGACCCACCTTTATCTCTTTTCCTCTCTTTTTCCCACCCTCTCGGAAGCGCTCGGTCTATCCTCCATGCACATGCGAAGTACTTTAAAACTAATCTGAAACCATCCCGAGACCAGTACTGTGTATATACATTTCGCGGTTGACCAGACAACGAGCAATCTCGCAATATCTGCGCGTAACCCGATATTTATTTCCCGGTTCTCGTAATTTGTGGAAGAATGCGAATGAAAACGATGCTGGTTCGTGGTCAGGGCGAGAAAAAACAAGAAAAAAGAGAAGGGAAAACATCGAAGTTTTCATACGAGAATGATTAACTTTGAGCAAAAAGTGTTTTAATATCTTTAATGATACAGACTGTGTTTTAATAAACTGAAATAAAAAACCAAGTAATCACAACAAGACTTCTGTTAGTTAATGGATTTTAAATCGTCTTTGAGTTGATTAAATTTTAGTTTGAAACTTAGTTACAAAAATACTCAGCTACAAAAATATTAAAAGTAAATAAATTCTTAGCCTAAAACTTGATTTTAAATTTATTAAAGGTCCCGTATTTATTGATACGACTACATTTCGGAGCCTGTTTAAAATCCCTGGTTTAAATAATCTCTTTAAATAAAAAAAGGACGATATAATTATAACAAAGGAAGACATTAAAATAGGTGAGACACGAGCCATTTTTTTCCTTTCCCTATCTTTGTCCCATCTATTGTCGCAAGCTCCGCCGTCGTAATTGTGTATTGAAATTGCTATGAAAACAAAAAAGTGCACGTCAACATAATATCGATCAATATTGCAGCGGCCGAATTATAAACAACGCTATTGACGCACTGAGGAAGATACAGTGTTTGCGCCGCAATTATGACAGGCGAGACGTAACTCATATCGCGCATGTTCTATTATTCAGATAAATAAGGCGGAAGTGAATTCTCATTTGACCGAGACGCATGCGCCATGTTAATTCTGCGCGCGTGTGTATAATGTGATAAAACCGTAGGGGTCCTCCTGGATCCGATGTGATAAATAATGTCGTCGTATAGCGTTAATTAAAAAGTTCCGGACGGCTCCATGCACCGGACGTGGCGTTCGCGTGTGCTTCAATTTCTCGGCTGCGATTTACATAAAACGTTTCGAAATTACATTTCTCCGTCGTGCGTCGCTTCATTCGCCTCCCCCTCGAACCTTCGATTTCTCCGAGAGAAACATTCTCACCCAATTTTCATATCGGAGTTTCGTTTATCAGTGATTAATAGGATGAGTAATTGCATATTAAATTATTCGCGGAATATCTGTTTAATTGTGGTTATTGCATAATTGCGATGCGCTTGAGACAAAAATAATATCCAATACTAACAAGCAGAAACATCTATCTCCGGATCTCAGATGCTATGTACATATAACGTATTATTGAATCATCTGCTATGCATTGAATCATAAAATTTATTTAACTTAATCAAGACAATGAAATAATCAAGTCAACTTATCAATAAAAATTTTGTTATATCATAAATAATTAAATTAGCGATGTGTATAATTTTACTTTTTATGAATTGTATTGTTTTTTGTACATGATGAATAAAAGATATGTAAAATTCAAGATTAAATTAAATATTCAAGATAAGACAAATACAAAACAATTAAATACATTTTAAATTTTAATTATGTTTTCATTCCGTCATCATCTTAAGATAACACTACATATACGTACACGTGTCTGGAGAAATTATGCATATTATACGACCTCTCTTCTCTGCAAGATCGAGTCTCCTTAACGTACCACATTTGTGACACGTGCTCGGAATATGCGAGTCCGCGAGGGAGCACGACAATCCGTAACTGCATGAAACAATCCACTCGTAGAAGAAATCTAACTGCCGACAACTCAAGAATACGTTTTTCGTTTCTATCTGAGGTAAAAACGGTAGAAGCCGCTCAACCTAATAAGCAGAAATGACCGATGGGATGAGAAAGTTAATTCTTGCGTAACGACGCTCTGCTATTTTGTTTCTACTGCAATAACAAAGTCAGAGAAATTACAGTCGACCCCTCTAAGTGTATCTTTCCGAGATGAAGAACCATCTTCGTTCGTGCTCTCCAATTTTCGCCCTGACGACACCCTCGGGGTTCAATTTGCATGGCACGGAAAAGGTCTTGTCAGTCTCGCTATGTACAACCTGCGTGAACATCGGGCGATGTCTGCTTAAATATTTAACAGGATGCAAGTGACAAACATGTATGTCCATGCAGCCAGTCGATTTTACAACTTCGCCGAAACGTTAAAGTCCGTAGTAAAAGGGGCAGCTTTTAGTGTGCACTATGAGAATACGCGACATTTTCGAATTCACTTCATGAAAGTTATATTTAACCGGCGGCGGTGGTAATTTTACGATTAATTTTGCACTAAACTGTGCGGAAGAATCCATGTCTCAAATCTGTAACATTGTTATATCATGTAACACTGACTTTCCTCAAAGTAATCGCGCGCAAGTAATTCTTTATACGTTAAACAGCGACACTTCATATAGATAGAACAGAAACCCGTTGAGAGATAGACGAGTTTTATTATGTAATACAGTATAATAAAATTCATTAATAATTAAAACAAATTTATCAAAAATTACATATATTTTATCGTTTTTAATATAAATTATATATTCTGCGATACAAAAGATTAAAAAATTATTCAATGATAAATCATATTTATAATATTGATAATTTTATAATTTTATATTTTTTTTTATCTTCCAAAATGTGTGTGTTAAAGAGTTTATCGATTTATTCTGGGCAAAATTATCTCTTTACCAAACTGTACATAGAATCAATTTCTATACTCTCTAGAGGATGCTACATCTTGCTTCTGGGTCACGTGAACGGGGCATAAATGAATTAATTATATCTGGGAATATAATCGAGCAGTTAATTCTATTTGTCCGGGAGGATTTAGCTACGTGACCATCATAAGTCGAAGGTTGGCAAAGCGTAAATGCAGGAGCGCACCAACTGCTATTTTAATACATTTTATAGTATATTTTACGGTATACCTTACGCCTTCAATGAGTAAGGCTTGGGCTCTTAGGATTCAACCCGGTTTGTCTCGGTTATTCAACGTGAGCTTTTGTTCGTAGCTTCACAACGTCCATTGACGTAACGTAACGATACCTTGCATTAAATAGTAACGCGCGTATATTAATTTTCTTCTCGCACAATACCCCACATTTCTAATAATTCATCATTTAGAGCAGACATTTCTCTATTTGTTCAGAAAAATTTTGTATGCACTCCTGATGTAGCTTATACCGAAGCAGGATTCAGATCCATCATTCCTATCAAAAACGTGCAAATACACTTACGCTGATTCATTATTACATATTTACTACGTCGAATTTTTCTTGACGAGGATTTAGAGGATTGTCTGATTACTTGAAATTTAATAAATTTCTAATATAGATAATACCTTTCTTTTCCTATTGCTTCTTAAGCGCACCCTTTAACCTCTAAAGCCCAGGTTTGTAGAAGTTATATAATTTTTCTGACAGCTTGAATTATCCATTTTACTTCTGGTTAAAAAGTTATATCGGTTATAATTAAATCGGGCATAAAAACGGGAAAAGTACAGTTTTTTTGAATAAGAGAATTTCCTTTAACTGTAAAATGATAACCCCCTACACATAATAAATCTAAGAAGCAATTTTAAGTAGTTTATTTATTCAGTCAAGTCTACTTTTAATAAATCTATATTTATCATACTATAAAAAATATTATTACTTTAAATTATCAGCAAACGTAATGTGCACTTTCGTTAACGTTAATACTGTATTATTTTTTAACCGATTTATTGATGAATCTCGGACTCTCTAATAGTATAGTCATCAAGGCGTATTTAAAGCAACTCTATCGATAAAATTCCTAAATTAAAAAATTACTGTTTATATTTTAACGTATTTGAATGTATGGAATATGAATGTCCCAACGGACTTTAAGAAAGTTAAGCAAATCTTTATTTGTTTGTAAAACTAAAGAAAGCGTACAACTAAGATATTTTAAATCGATAATCGAATAGTTGTGATGTATGATAACGTTTTATCAAGCTTTCATTAAAATATCGATTTCTAAAACGTCAAATAATGTCGTTAAAGTGATAGGCGAGATCCGTTGTGATTTTAGATCGCGTGTGAAGCCTGTTCTAACCATTAGCCTTAATGCATATTGTTATGGCATGTAATTTTCCTCGAGTTTCGAAGGCGCTCATCATCGGGGTTGTTACGTTCGCGATCGATACCCGCGTTTACCGCGCCGAGGCTTCTCGAATTGATTGCGGGACTTGGAAATTTTTTTTCCGGACGCGCTTCGAAACTTTCCTGCAAGAAAACGCCCACATGTTAAAATTCGGTTTAACTCCTATTAAATGTTTACGAGATTAACCGGCGTGTTAGGGATCACGAGCACGATCATTTCTCCTTAATTACGCTGGTATCTCTCGCGACACGTATCGTTCCCTAACTACGTCGGCTTTGCCGCGTTAGATGGCAGCTACCATGCCCGCGTCGCATCGCTACGTGATGTTGATGCTGATGTTGCACTGTGGATGAAATCCGCGTCAGTCGAGACAATTCCGCAGGTTTATTGCATCCTATCCCAACGTAGAAACAACGAAATGATTTTAGCCAAGTTCTTCATAAGCTTCAAAAGGATATTGTAAAATAATAAGCTAAAAACGAAAAGAATATAGGGACTTGTTACTTCTAGGGACACACGTGCACACAACGACCGTTCTGCTTCTTCATAAAATTATATCAAAATCTTTATGTAGACGAGCATCTTTTACAAACAACTTGGAAAAAGATAGGAAAGTTAGAAATTGGTATTTTAAATGATTTAAATCATCCGCAAGATGGATTTTTATGACTATCCTTTTTAAGTGCGCCTTTTTACATGTGCATATTAGTGTCGGTTACGTTTTTCCGTTTCGAAAGAAATGTTCTGGAAAATTCGTTTCGGCTTCATGGAAAAAAGTGAAAATTATCACATAAAATAATTTTACGCTTCCTATTTTTTAAGTGCATGTTTATCTACACGATAATGAAATCATTATAAAAGCAACAATATTTGCGTACGCAAGACTTATTTCGTATTCCCCCGTCGCGAGTGATAAAGAAAAACACAACGGCGTATCGATTTCTAATTACTATGAAGCGTGACTAGCCACTGCGCCTCGGCAGCAGCCGCGCCGCGCGCCGGGCTGCTGGATGGTTTCTATCACTTTCTATCTCCGAGCACCATCCATCACCATGTATTCGTTCTCAAATGCGAAAATCACTAATATCTCGCGCTAGAAATTAATTTTCACCCCGCGACATACATACACACACATAGCCATTATTGGAATCAATGCCAGGGGAGGTAATTAGGATAATCGGCTATTTCTGAACTGTATCACAAATGATGATAATATTTAATGTTCCATCTGTATTGGCAGATATTGTCCAATTAGTTCAGCCATTTTACGTGGGATGCACATACGCGACATTTGGCGGGTCAAGGCGGATCGTTGTCTGCAATAATTGAAACAATCGCTTGCCCAAGGGCACAAATCAATATGTCAGATGCACCAAAAGCACGTCAAAACAATTGCAGTTCCTTTTGATTTCTTTGACCATTCTGCAGTCGCATGTTTCATAATAAAAGCGTTATTAATTTCTCCAGGCAAAAATGAATACATTTAATAAAATATATGTAAATCTATTATAAAATGTTTGAAGTATTTGTGTCATTAAAAGTAGAAAATTGCTTTTTAGGAAATAAATTCCTCAATTGGAAAACATAAAGCAATGTACTTTTTCATACAATTTCAAATTTTAATTAAAGTTTTTTAGTGTAATTATCACAATTGCGTAAGATTAAAAGTTAATAAGTTACGCGAATAAAGATTAGAATCATAACAAACTGAGATTTTTCTGATTGTGTTAACAAAAACTTTTTCACAGGAGTATCATCAAAGGAATATTGCATATAGCGATGGTAGAATATTGTAAAACCGTTATTCTTGTCATGGCGTACATATTACTAAAGAGATTTTCTTTCCTGTCTCGGAAATAGAATCGCCGACATTGTTGTAAAAATTGTGACATGTAATTCTAGTCACATTTCAACCAAACCAGAGATACACCGGCGCAACGAATAAAACTTGAGCGGCATTCGTGTCACACCTATGCTAGGTTCGGTATCGGAAATCGTTATGGCTTACAAAGCTTTTCAAAGATAAATACGTGGGGTTATACGACAAAATACAATCAAAATTATAATTTACGTTTCAGTAAACTAATCTTCTTTTAGCTTCTTTTTTTTCAAGATTTTTTAATATCTCTGCTTAAATTTCGGCCCGGAGCTTTAGTTTCGCATCAAGGCCTCGCTAAAACAAATTTAATTTAAAAAAGCAAGAATTTCGTTGTTCGTTGAGCATTAGATAATTCTCATTACTCGATAGTCTTTTCTGCAAATTAAACATTTCTAAGATCACATAAGAAATATCAGTAATAAGATAGGTATAGCATAACCGATTGAGACTCATCTTTAATTTGTTAATTAGTTTTCACGTATTGGTTTATATTCACTTATCAGTGTCAAAAATTTAATATCATATCTTTCGTAAAAATAAGTTTTAAGGTGACAAATCGTCTGTATCAATCCACATAATCCACTAATATATATGTGAGTATGTGTGTCTGTATGTTAATGTCGATTATATGGATATTACTAGACCACTTTACTATTGCGCTTGTAATAATCGAGCAACTCAAATGACGCGATAGGAATACTAATGAAAATTATGTCATTAATTCCATAATGTTTATCTCTAATGAAATGACAATTGCGCTAAGAATAAAACTAATTAATGTATTTTAAATAAAAGCAAGATGTTATCGTATATTTAAACAAAAAGGTTACTATATAAACATTTTCTTGATGGTAATATTTTCTTTTATAATAAGCTAATCGTGTAATTGATTTAGCTTTGCTATATCAAATAAATAACGTAGTATCATACAATAAAAGAAATAAAGTCAAAAAATTATTTCTTAATAAACATTTATGAATATTTCTGTTGTAGGTATAATTATATCAAATAATTATCTGTGTTCTATTATTCCAAACGCACTCTTACGTTAAAATAACGTAGAAAATTATTGCTGCAGTTTTACTTTAATGGTATTTGATAGCAAAACGATTTTCTATCTAAAGATAATTCTCTTTGTACACAGAAAAAAAAAATATAGCCAATTACATATGTGATTGCGGGCTGCCAACTACATAAAATACTCAATACAATAATATTTGCTATTAATGCAAGTACAATGTTGATACTGCAATAGTTTATATTATTGTACTGAGTATATCTGTAGTTGGCAGCCCGCAATTACATATCTTATTGAATATATTACTTTTATTTTCATTGTATAAAAATGTGACTAACGTTATTTGAGTATTATTAATTTTGTTATTTATTCTAAGTTCTCTCTCTCTCTCTTTCTCTCTTCAATTATCACGAGCACAAGTTTCTCTGACAATTAGCTTACAATCGGTAAATCAGCGTTGGCAGCCAGACACGCTAACTAATTAATGTTTCGGTACTATTAACACAGACTGTACTGTCTCAACATGTTGCACGCGGCTCTCTTAATGGAGAAAACATCGTAAATATTTAATTTTCTTAATAAGATTATCTAGAAAGATAAATACGAGCCTGCTGTTAACCAAATTGATTCGTAGAGTAGACGACTCGCAACACCGTAAAGTGACAATCACACTTAACTCTACTGTCCATCAATTCGTTTATTTATTTTTTCAATTAAAAAAAAAGATCACGCATCGAAGAATTTCGCATTATTTCATGTAACATTATATACACATAAAGCTCAAGAATGCGAAAGCATACAATTCGACTATTAAATTATTAAAATCTGCTTAGTATACATATAAAATAGAACTATTTTATTCCAAATTACTTCGTTTCATACTCTACTTTATTTATCTATAATAAACAGCTTTTAAAATCACATCGACATAATAATGTCAAGTCACATTGCTATGCAATGTAATATTGTCTAGTGCACCAATTACAATATTGATGAAAATTTTATGTCGCCTGTGATTAATTACGTAGTAATTATTTGGCACGCAATGTTATATATATACATTTGTAATGCCGATTGGGAATTTGGTTAGTGAGCAGGAGAATTATAATTGGATATGCTGCGCGCCGAAATATTTTAATTTTACTCGCGAGAGAAATGACCATTGCTAATCCTAGTTAACATTGCAGAGAGTTCCGGGCGTTAATTGTTATTTATGGGCAACGGAAGCACATGTATGAGTCTTTTTTAACGGCGGTCTTAGTGTAGACCATGGCATCAATTATAATATGCGTATGTTTAAAATAGTAACTGTACGATTATGATTATAACTTTTCCAAGTTGGGACACTGCGCCGCCTCCGAGGGGAATAATCGCGTAACATGTGCACGAATATTAATTACACAGAAAGATTACCAAGAATGTTATTCATTCTTGTTAGTGCATCACGCACATGTACATATTGGTCAAATAATTTCATAAAAACGCACATAAATTAAATTTTTAATTAACGGTAATTTTTATTATTATTAACTCGTAAATGTATAGATTACTCGTAAATTAATAAATAAATACATTATACTTTTATTATACGATATTGACAAAAGTACAATCCCAATGTTACTTACTTTCATAATAAATGTCTTTTTAGCAAAAATTTTATTAGAAATAATCATAAAAATATAAACAAAATTAACAATCAGATACACTTTAATTTATAAATCCGCTGGAAATTTTTCTCTGTGTATAAATCTTTGAGATTTGGAGACTAGAGAGAGAGAAAGAGAGAGAGAGAAATTTTCTGCGGATACAGGAAATCTTTACCGGCTCCTTTATGCAAGATGTTACTATGAAATATGAGTACCAAGACTAAAGCTACTAACTCCTGCGGCAAATCTAGGGTGACCATGTATTTAACCCGAGACTCAGACCAGAACTTAACCCGGATTACTATCTGTTACTCGATTCTATGCAGCTACGAAATTGCCCTTGCCATATGCAACATTATTTCAATCCTCGAGATGTTTCAATGCTTTTGTGGGATACATTTTATCATATTCCAACATAGAGTTTCTTATAAAAATAGATATTGACTGTTATCTGATGTTAGTAATACGCATATAGTAAATATAAAAACACGATAAGATTGAAAAAACGGCATGTTTTAAAGAAAACTCAATTATAACGTTGAGTACTTATACATATACATATAAAAATAAGGTAAAAATAATATAAAAAAATTAATGGATGAGTTTGTCAAGTTAAAAAGAAAAAAATCGCTATACCACGATATATTTTATACCACTATATTATATTTTATCAATTGTATAAACAACGAAAGGGCTTGTTAAAATTTTTATATTAAATTTATAATTATATTTTATTGTAACATACGCACTGAGAAAAATGATTTAAGTATATCAACAAGACATATAATTAAGTTTGATGCCAAGTAGAATTTTTTACTATTATAGTAGAAATCAAAATTTTATAATTAGAATGTTTGAGAAACTTTATAACAAATTCTAATTTCTACAAGATTTACTAAAATTAAATTTACTTTACTTTGGTAGCAAATTAAATTTTAACAACAAATTTATTTCAAACTTGTATATCAAAGTTAATGCAATAATAGCGAGAATTATATTGCAATAGAGAAATATTCTTCCTTTAATTGAAGAAAAAACTTGGTTTCTACTTCACGTGTCTGATTTTTATCTTGTCTTGTAGCTAGAATTATACATGTGAGTAATTATCCATATAAAACATATTTTTCATGAAAAATGTTATAATCCCAATATTCCTACAGTTGCACGAACTAGCTGGACGAACTGTTGTAATTCTGATTTGCGCAGAATTTCCGAGATACAAGTTTCTCTGTACAGTTTAATCAAATCCGGAGGCCAACTTGTTCAGAGAACTTGTCAGTATTAGCGTACGAATTCTGATAGTCGATAGTTCGTACATGCTTGTTTGTAATGCTCTGTCTACGGCAAAAACGAATTATTTTTTATAAAATGAGATAGAAATATTTATATAAAGAATATTAAACTACTTAAACTAAAATAAATATTGTATATCTAAATGTCAAAGATAAAAAATAGATTTTTATAAAATATTCTATTATATAATAAAATAAATTTAAAATAAAAAATATAATTAACACAAAGCAGTTTGTTTTTAACTCAAAATAATAAAAACGATAATTAATAAATTCTTTGTAATTGGCAAATAATGTAAATTATAAATTTTATCAGCTTACTATTTATCTTTTGCAAATACTAATTCTATGTTATTATTCTATTATGCCTCCCTAAAAGCTTATGCAGCACTTAAACACAAAGCACTAAAACAAACTGTTTTGTGTTAATTATATTTTTTATTTTAGATTTACTTTATTATATAATAAATATTTTATAAAAATCTATTTTTTATCTTTGACATTTAAATATACAAAGTAGAATTCTGGCTAAGATCTTCTTTATATTCGTGTTACGTTTTAGTAAATGCTATTTGTTTTCTTAGCGCCTCTTCAACTAAATTATTTTTACTCTTTCGGAACTCTGCTATATTAGCGACAGACTAATTTATGGGAAATCGAATAATTTAATTAACAGATCAATATTTCACAAAAATACAATATTAAGTATTACGAATTTCATACGTATCATATATGTACAGAAAATTATATATTATCTTTATAAAATTGTTTAGCCAACGTTACAAATATTATCACATCGACATTATTTCTATCTGAAAAATATGCAAACAATGTAGCTGGTGTTATAATATAAAATGTGTCTGAATTACGGAACTAAAAGTGCCTCTTATTACGAAAGTACCTCCATGAAAGTGGTAACGATCAGGAAGAAAGATGTAGGGTTTAACAATATGATACATGGCGGGTATTGTCTGCAGGGTTAAAACTAATAATAACACGTACACAAAGAGGAACATTAAAACCGCAACAAGATATAACATATCACCGACACCGACACTGTAAAATGTACGTGGCAATTTCATTTCCGACGCACAGTAATACCGCGGACGCAAATGCGGCTTAAAGTTATTTTTGGGTAACATATAGCTGATATAACGAATTAATATAATCGCATGTCGATATTGAGTAACGAATTAATACATCGGGCGCAATATTTTACAATATCTCATACACGTTTAATTAATGATTCCCTTTCTGATCGCTAACCATATGTTTTAATAAAAGTAGATAATTGAATTATTTCATTATAAAATTTATTTGAATGAAAATATAAGCATCTAAATAATTTCATTAATAATTTCATTATTGCACAAACGCTTTCATAACTTGAAAACGCTTTCCTCTTAATTTTAATAATTTAATAAATATATTTCTTGCAATACACACACACACACACAAACATACAAGTCTGTATGTGTATAATAGAAAATTGGATAGATTCAACTAGTATATCTATTCAAAAATAATGGATCAGAATTCTTATAGGGATAAGCATTTGATTAACTTTTTCTTGTTAGATGTATACTAGAATTTCTTGTTAATGTATTTCTAATTAAATTTCTAGTTGATTATTCGCTCAATATTTACATATTTTGTAGAATCTTTAAAAATATATCGAAGCTTTAGAGATTTAAAATACAATTAATTTGGATTTTTGTAGTTTGCTTTCTAACTATCGCATATAGATAATACATATATGTATTCCGTATTCTATTTTACGTTTTTTCTGATGCGTACGATAATTATTGTTCATCAATTGTTAAACAAGAAAATAATGTGTTATGTATGAGTACAGAAATATAAATTAAAACTGTATTATAAACTTTTAAGAAGAAAGGACTTTTTGTTGGCCATGCCACATATCATTTCACTTCACTACAAGATACAACACGCACGACACAAAACAATGACACGTATTCATCCAACTCGTATAATAATAGAATTACCAGAGTACACCGAGATTAACGTTGACTAGAATTTTAATTATGTCGCATCTTTGTTTTCCTTTAAATAGTACTAAAATCCATGTTGGGTTTGGGCCTGTTCTATATATCTGTGATGTGCATCGTAGGTTGTACATAGATATACGGGTATACATTTTTACAGTTTAATGTCGGTTCCGAATGGCTAAGATAAAAAGATTTTGAAATATAAAATATTTTTGATGACCTGCTATTTCATCGAAAAGGACAACAAACATATAACACTTTTCCAGTTCTACCTAGGATCAAACCCAGAGCCTTCAGCATAACAGACCAATGCACTATTCGTTACATCACGTTTGATCCATATATCAAACGTTCTAGTTATTCCCAATGTAAAACCCAGAAATCCCCTTTAGTCTTCCCAAAACGCACCCCATTATATGTATCCTAACATAATCAAATAATTTTTCTCAGTGTACATTTTATAATTAAATATATTTTTTTTCCTTTATGTAAAAAACTGTGTTAAAATTTTTTTCAAATCAAGTTTGAGTTACAATTAATAAAATATAAAACAAAAAATATAAATTTACTTTTTAGCTTTTCGGGGAAGGGGGGATTTTAAGATGTTCTTGAGCATCAATATTTAATTTAGTAACTGTGTTGTAAGTCTGACGAAACCTGTTGGCGAGCAGTTTAAATGAGTTAAGAAATTTAATTTAATAAAAAAATTATATTCATCAATAAGATCCGATGCAGACCGTTAGGCGATCTACTTAATCCATTGATATGTTTAAAGAATATAAAGTTATTAATTATCCCATGACTATCTCATTACGGAAAAAAATGTATATAAAATTATATTTCAAATAAATACTAACTTTAATTTTTATCTTACAGAAAAATGTGATATGTTTAGTCTACATGTATTTTAACTAATTTGGTAAATATACATGCTTTTAAATACTTTAGAAAAATATATTTCAAGAAATATTTTACGATAACTTGCGAACTATTATCCTACTTTTCGAATTCTGAGATTTCTTTTTCGAGATTTTTGCATGTTCAGAAAATTGTCATGGTACGTTTCCTAAAAAGTAGAATTTTTTAAAAATTTGTAGGGAAAAATATCTGAGACATTTTATCTGTACGACGATGCTTGCAGCTTCGACGGCATCATAAATGTTTACGTATATCACTGAAGCAGAGAACGAGGTTAAGCCTCATAACAATTTTTCGCGAACCATTGCACCAAATATGCAATGCATCTTCACCAACATAAGATTATTCCAGTCGCAAAATCCATTTTCATCTCGATAACATTAATTTGATTGTAATTGAGTCAAGTATAATATAAGCTTTCATTTAAGTTACAGAAATAATTTTTAATAAGTAGTCCATAAAAAATAAGTTAAAGAATTACTTTTCTGTAACATTTCTTCAAACATGTAATAAAATAGTATTAATCGATATAAAATCAAGTTTTATGCTGGAGATAAATAATTTTACAGAGCAGACAATAATTTTTATTATTTCTCGTAAAATAAGATATGTCGCAGGGAAAATCATAAAAATTAAGAGCATAATATTATGACCCCGCAATGAAATCAAAATGATTTAGTCGATTATGTTTTAGTCTTACCAGTATATTATTTAAAGCATTCAATTTTTTCTAAAAGACTTAGAACTATAATCTTTTCACATTTCTCTATCACATAACGCACACCTACTATTTCAAAATATTCTATAATCTAGATAAAATATTATTTGCAATAAAATTTTTTTATAAAAATTTTTGTTTTTAATTAAAAAAAAGTTAAAATAAATTATCTTGTAACAGTAAAAAAAACTGTAACCAAGTATATTTGTTTTTTCAGAATTGTTTATCTTTTATAATAGAATTTGCACAATTTTTTAACGTGATTCATACAAAGAAGAGATGAAAAGAGAGAGAAAGAGACATACGCATTTTTTATTTCATGCACAAATATTGCAGTGCTCTCTCGCAATTGATTTACGATACAAAGTTATCGTGTTTCGTGTAACAACTTTAATTTTAACAACAAACGTGTTCAAACAACTGAAGTGTCAGTTAGGTACTTTAATTAATGTGACGCAATGTTAAAGACAAGTTCAACTGTATATTGTTGTAAACGCGCACAGTAACTAATAAAAAAATTATTGTAAAAAACAATTTTCCGAGAATACAGTTACAAGAAAGTTGCAGAATATTATCTTTATAGAAATGATGCGCATTGCAGTTACAAATTGTTAATAAATTTATGAATTTCTTATTTAATAAAGAAAACGTTAAAATCAACTGCTTTCATTCTGCAACACAATTACATCTTATATGAAATTACAAAATGTAATTGTCAGTTTTATTTAGCGTATATTCATTATATAATAATAATTAACTTGAGGTTCATGTTTCTTTGTTTAAGTGCAACTAAAATATAACAAATTATATTTTTAATATTTAATACGTGCAATTGTCTTAATTCAATTTGTAGTAACAAAATGAATTGCAGAACGCGACTGATCAAGTAATATCAACATTCATTCAAAATTTATTTTTATTTATTCATCTAACGGCAGAGTTATAACATGCACACACACGTACGCGCGCGGATTAAATGGCATATGTAATACAGAGAAAACTCGTAGAAATCTAGCTTTGCCTGTTGCTAGACGTTCTTTATTTCGAGACTGATTACTCGCGTTACATCTTGACTCGCGTTATTTCTTCATACGACTGAAATGCATCGCGTGATACAGGCGGAAGCAACATAATTCGAAATTCACAAGCGAATTAAATAGGCCACGAATTCAATTCCGGCGTGGTAATTAAGCGCGAGAAACCTGGTAGTTTGCAAAGCTCCCTCGTTTTCTTAATTTATATCTTGCGAATGCAGCAAAAACAAAAACATAAAAACATGCAGCTAGTTTATCACCATAATTTTAATATTTTCAACAAAAAGACTTGTTTTTTCGTCGATTAACATCGACTGTCGGTTAAACCAGCAGACTCTGTTACTATGTTATTTTCTTTTTACATTGAGATAATGCTACTACATTTTCTTAAATAGCAAGAGGAAACGAACGTGTATTAATAAATATATAAATTACACTTTGTTTTCAAACTCCCTAGATTAAATTTACATGCGTGTATGTATGAAGACATCTACCGCTGTGCTTTGCATGCAGTTTCGAGCGCGAAGATACAAAACACACGGTACCCATCGTGTTGTTGTGGCATGTTTGTTTAGCACAGAGTCCCTCTTTTATTTGCAATGCACTGCGATACAAAGCCGCCGTATTCTTTGAGAATCGTTAAAACAGACGGCAGCAGCCCGTTCCAAGGAGTATAATTGGCCAATCTGGGGATATGGGTCATCTCTTTATGGGGACCATTCTCTCGCTGTCTTCCTTGAACATAAGCCGTGGGGGCGATCGAGATTATACACCCGAGTCACGTTATACTTGTGGCTGAGGTCTTGCAGGACAGCCAGAACCCACCTCGCCTCCCTCCGAGTGGTGGTGGATCAATATTACGTATACGTTGAGGGAGGCCAAGCGAAACGTCGAGCAACCAACAGGTGAAGCAACGTGTAGTAGACTACGAGTACGAGGCCAAGGGGAGAATATAAAATTACCTCTTGGTGGATAGAGAGCTGTATCTCAGTTTGTCACGGATGGATCACTTAATGCACGAGCCACCTTAGGTTTTCTCATAGCAATGGTGCATTTCTATCTCTGTCGCTTTACCCTCGTCTTTCTCTTTCTCAGCTTGTACTTCAGAAATGTCGTGCGCCTTTAAATAAACGTTTCAACTTCATCACGATTTCGCTATTTAATAGATATCTGTGATAGCGTGATGGCGATGGTTCGTCATATCGATTCCGTCACGTAATAAAGGATTCGATAATACGCAATAATCGGATCTTACGATCTATTATACTTGTCGGCAAAGAATCCCTTAGTCAATAGAACAAGAAACCTGACTCAATGTAATTAATAATAAAAGTCTTGTGATATATCGTATTATTTAAGGCTTCTTTTATATTATACATTTTTATTATTTTATTATAATCAGATATTATATATTAAAATATCCTATCTAATACTTATGTAACACATATGTATAATAGGAAATTTTTCATCAAGATTTTATAATATTCATTTAAATTTTTCATGAAAAGTGTTCCCCTTTCTTCCTAATAAAATATATGTAATCTTTATTTCTCATTTATATGTAAATTAACTATGTTTTCATTGTATTATGTTAATATTATGCGGATACATAATATTGTTGTATAATATAAGTTCTCAAATAATTTCGATGTAAACGGTATATAAACAAAATAATTATTTTATATTCTATAATTTATTAAATTCAATATTTTGTATTTTTATAAAATTGTTTAAAAATAATTATATTATCATAAATTATTATTTTATATTTTAGCTGCATGTTTTAACATTTTAACAATTTCCAATGACCTATTTCTGAAGCAAAGTTTACTTTCAATAAAACGACGATAAAATTTCAATAAAAATATGAAAATTTTAATAAAAAAAATAAAAAGAACGTACTATCGTATTTCAGATATTGAATTCTTAGAAAAGAAATATTCAATTTTTTAAAAGTGACATGACTCAATTTTAATTTTAAATTTATATTAAAAGTTATTTTGTGTAATAGTTTTTTAAATTTAAAATTAATTGTCAAGAAATTTCGTTATCATTCTTTAATTGCTGTAATTAGATAAAATTAATAGAAATATTTTTGCAACATTCAAACTTAACTTTCTGTTAAAATGTTATTTTATCATGATCACTAATTATTAAATAACTTTATATTCTGTATATATAAATGGAAAAATACAAAATATTCAATTCTCGAAATCAATCGTTTGTTAGGCAGGAATATTACATAATTAAGTATTACAATTGAGTAAACAAAAAAGACATAAATTTTCTATAAAAAAATTTTCTACAAACAACCCTTATAGGAACAGTCAAATATATATATCTCATCTTTTTCTCATCAATCTTTTTAATATGTTTTATACGTTTAACTTAATACTTACATACCGATATAACTTAACAAAATATATATAATTGCAAAAAATCGAAAGATTTAAATTCGTAATCAATGGTCAAAAAAAAAAAAAAAAAACATGAATACGAATTTAATAAAAATCCGTACAATAAAAAAATGTGCTCCTGTATATAAGTGTTAAATACAAGTATATCGTTTTTTTTTTACTACGCTGTCACACGTATATCTAAAAATTGAGCTTACAATTATTAAGATTAAATAAATCATTTTCTAACCATGATGGACATGCCATTGTACCGTTTATTAATACGCGCGACAGGACAATGCCACGGCGTACGAGATCTAATTAGGAATACGCTGTTGGACGCACGCACGGTTCATTAGGTCATTCAGCCGTTATACCGGTGCTAACGAACGCCATATTCCACCGGAACCAAGTTCGACGTCGCGACGCATCCTTATTCAACGCATTCGTCTGTGTGACACACATATACGCGGAAAATATGCAAACTCCCGATGTGCGAGCCCGGTGTTGTTGTTACGCTGCGCGTCGCATTTACATATATATGTTTCGCGGACAGAACGCAACTCGTTCGTGGAAGTCTATGACAATTCAGACGCAAAATGTTTTCGGTAGGGAATAGGAGCGGCTCGAAAGAAAAATGAGCTTGTGTACGAAAAAGAGCTCGGTTACTTACACGTACGAATTTGCATATCGCATATGTTTTGGAGATAATTCGATATTTTTATCATTCAAATCCAAAAGCTGAAAACTGCCTGTAGCTACGCGCCGGTTTACGTAAAAATTGCGTCACAAGCTGTTTTCATAATTAAATGGGTACCACATATATGGAGAAATATGCAATCTATTCGCTAGATATTCATATACTCGATAACGTTATTTTCATGCGCCGATGATTTAATGTCCATCCATTCGTACACTAGAAAATCGAAGCATAACATGGAGATTTATTAAAAAGTGGGCTTCGACACTAATCTACGTAGGTTGTTATTACATACGTGTGTACTCTCTGTTTGATAATAAAACTATCTGTTTTGTTCTTTAACGATTGTTGTTACCGATGTGTTCGATAAAGAATAGAGTTACATACGCGCCAGTCGCTGGAATGTTTTTCAAAAGCTAAAATATTTTGCGTAATTTTCTTTTGATAGTTCTCTCGCAAACCGTGGGACCAAATTAAATACGAACAAGTAGTAGTAGTAAGCCGATAAAATGACCAACAGAAAATACACAATTCGTAGCAGCGATAATTGGAAAGCAATGTAGGTTTGCCCATTAATTTCCCTCTGTCTGAACTCTAGTTAACTAGAAATGAGAAAACGTGACGTGGAGAACGTTGCATAAAATTTTACTGTTTCAATGTTAGATCGATATGTAACGTATTATATGTAATGCAAGCTGCGTAAAAATTATTTATGCATCATTATATTATACTTATGTTATAGATATTTAAATTTTAAAATAATGTAAAGAGTTTCACAATTATAAAATAATGTATAGAAGTAACAAAAAAAGGAATCATTCAATATCGATCAGATTTGGACGTAAAAAAATTAATTATTATTGCATACAATATAAACTAAGATTTATGCATCATGTATGCAAATATTAATCTATAGGTCTTCACAGATATAGATTTCATCATAAATAGTGAAAATTATGTTTTATTTTCTAATTTTTAATATTATATCTTTTATTAGTAGTCAGATATATTAACAATCTTGTTTAATTACTTATTTCTGTATTGTGTTATCCAGTTTATAATAATTTACATTACTTGCATTATCTTGACATGAAAAAGATTCGTGTAAATATAACGTAAACAATACATAAATCATTCATGTAGATAATCTTGAAGAACAACATAACCCTGATATGGATATTAATATTCTAAAGGTCAAACATATTTCACATTTACGTAACGTAATTAAAAAGAATTTAAAATGCAAAAAATTAGAGATATAAGTTTCTAGAATAGTATGCTGATAAATTGCAAAATCGAAGAGATAATTATAAGTTTGTGTGAAGTGGAAAAAGCTTGTGTCAGGATAAGGACATGAAGTGGATCGTTGTTAAAACGAAAATACAGAGTGCTCGAAGCGATAAATCTTCAGTAATCATACGCGGACGACAAATTGGATATTCAGAAAAATTGTCGAACAGTCGGAGAGTTTGCACGACCGGAGCGAAAAAGAAGAACTTTGTGATCACGTTTCTCCTCCCTTTCATTAGTATTTGAATGTGAAATCCTCTTACAAATGCGGCGTTTCGACTAATGGTACACCATTAGTTGAAACGGGAAGCACTTCATTGTGCCAGATCTATTTTTCCTCAAGCATAAGGGCGAAAAACCTGACGGACGTATATTTTGTGTCTGTCTTCTCATCTTAAGACTTATCCAGCTTATTATAGCGGATGCGTCGCCGAAGAAAGTGCGCCCGCGTCTCGCTCAAGACGATTTGTCGGGTTTTCAAGCTACGCTCCCTTTTCTTCGTGCTCCAGACACTCATCGACCATTTGTCAAGTCGTTGACAGAACGTCGTGACGTATTTTTACGTTAAAACGCACGTCGCGGCGTAACGTCAGGATGTATCAAATGTTCACGCCACGCGATTTGACATTAGAGGTTTTTATTTCAATGTTAAGGTGACAATGCAAAATCATTTTTACGTAATTTTTTTTTTAATTTATTGTTATTTTTTCTTATACGTGCACGTGGCGTTATTGAAGATCAATGTAGAATAAGGGAAATAACACGTAGAAAAATGATATGATTTCAAAAACATTATAAAATCAGCAACAGTTTTTGATAATTATATTGTATATACATTGGAAATTAATTCCGTTACTTTCCTTCTCCTTTTTTTTACCTTCTAAAGTTTTTGAAAATATACAATCCAGAAACACGCAATGAAACAATTGCATTAAAAGTTTGATTAAAACATACATTCCCGGAATTGGAAAATGTAATGCAGGCCTGTGACTTTTTCACCTGTTGTGTCCGAAACAAAATATTCAGTTAGAACTCGCCGCATCCCGTTACGCTGCCGTGGGGTTAATAAAGGTGAATACACTGTACAGTCACCTGCAGAATTAAAAGTAGACCGCGAATTCTACCCGGGCGTTGCGTTGCCGAGAGTTCAGCCTTGCATGGCGCATTCGGATGCCGTGATGCGAGAAGCGCATTCGACATTTCGCATTCTCAGCAGCAGATGCGCCAACGGCACTCGAGAACATTCTGGCAGTAAATAACATTGCAAGTTGCACGGTAATCGCGAAATGCACGCCTCAATGCATACGCGCTATTTTCGTTTTCTTTTTATCAACCTAATTTCGGAATAACGGCGTAAAAATATCCGCCGAGTATATCAATGGTTCAATCTTTTACCGCCGTGTATATTTTCGAGCACCGGTCTGATTTCACTGGGGCAAAATCGGCGGGCAGATGTGCACGGAATGGATGGCATTTATCGAAATGAAGTATAAAATAACATACACGTCGATATTATTCCAATACGATCAGGTCTATTAATAACGTTCACCTTTCCAGAACGTAAAATAACGTACGGGGGATAATTCGCCGTTTCTCAAATACATCCCTGTCTGTTTTAATCTCCAGATACGTCATCAACTGTTCTGCATATTGTACAAATTTCGTATGCGGAACGTTATGGAAGGGATGAGAAAGATTAATGTGCGTCGTAAGATTCAGCCAAGATGTACAGTCTTCGTGAATTGATATACTCGCGCGAATGTAATATCCGCAAGCGTTAATATAAAGGCAAAGTCGAGTTAATTGGGACTAGGAACGGCTGAAATGGCGAGCGAAGGGAAATGTGAATAACGTATTTCCCACGTGTGTGTTCAATAAAGGGAACCCGGACCATAATCTTCTACGTAATCTTCTTACGGTGGAACACGAGCGCGTTTTTGGAAAGTTCCAATCTGCCCACCCACATTTCAGGCAACGGTACTTGCAAAGCCAACGCGCTTTAATGGTTCGGCGAGGAAGTTTACGTTTTCCGTTAACGCAGCATTACTTATGAAACGTCTTTTTTGCCCGTGACATCGCACCAAATTACCGCACCGACAGTTTTCCATCTTTTTCCCGCGCAAAGGCAGTTCAATTATGAATGGAACACTGTTTGTAAAAGTCAGTAGTATAGCAGAAGCACTCGCGAAACGAACACGCCGAAGTTCAGCGATTTCCGGATGGGAGAAAATGTAGTTCTCCCTCGAAGGAGGGAAAACTAACGGCACGAGAGAACGGAAGAGCATAGTACACCTGTCTCTTTCATTTCGCGGCCGAGACGAGTAACGGACAATTCCGGAAATGATTTCACGAACTAAGAACATTGCGAGTTCGCGGGATATTTCTCTTGCGATGCTGCGACTTAAAGCCTACGCGACATGCATAAAAGATTTATGCAAATATCCAATCAAGGCTAGATATTCCGAATCTATTCGCCAAATGCGACATAACTCCTTGGAGATGAAATCATTTGGGATTATTACTTAGTTATTTGTGTCTAATGAGACACACACACACACACACACACACACACACACACACACACACACACACACACATCCACCCACCCACACAGTTTATAAAAATCAAATAAATTCAAAAAGTTAAATTATGAAGAAACAAAAAAGCATCTCATTTGCAAAGTTTATATAAATAATATATATATATATATATATACGAACGGAACAAACTGTAGATTTTAATATTTCAATTAACATTCGTAAGCAACCATATAAAAATTAAAAAACAGAATTGTTTAGCCCTTGCAAAATTTGATATTTACTGTCTGTTTACATTTATTCCGTTTTCTGTTTGATTCTTACTGAAGCAAAATTGTTAACGATGTGACGCTTCTGACAAATTGGCATTATGACCTAGATTTAAAAAAAAAAGGACTTGTTTTGCAGAAAGGTTTTTGTGTGTGTGTGTGTGTGTGTGTGTGTGTGTGTGTGTGTGTGTGTGTGTGTGTGTGTGTGTGTGTGTGTGTGTGTGGTGTGTATGCGCGCGTGCGTATTCTGTCCAATTATTGTGTCTATTATATCATTTCATTAAACTCCCATAAATAAACATAATGAGAACGTGAAAAAACATCCTTAATTTATATTTAAAGTTGGATTTTATATTAAATTGTAGTGAACGAAAAAATCATTAAATGAATGAGATAATAAACATAAAAATAAATTGTTAAATTAATTTTATCAGTTAATATAATTGATCTGGATTTCTTGTTGTTTCTTCACGTTGTAACATTTTAATCGTTTTAATAATAATTCGTAGTACTCAGCTCGAATATGAATGTTGTAACAAGGAAATAAGGGCAAAATTGAAATATGTTACTCTTTCGGTAGAGTTGAGTGCTGTTTCTCTATAATTACAATTTACAATTTATATGGGCAGAATAAATCCAAATATTACGGATCCGGAATTCGTAGTATTCACAAAGCATACGATTATTCGCTGGTTTTAGCCAACATTGTATCGCTACGGGCAAAAAAGAATAAAAATATTCCAGAAAGATCCAATCATATGTATATTAATCGTACGTGACATTCGCTACGGCATACGCTATTGAATTGCTTCTACGTAAATGCACACGTCGATCCTCATCGCATGCGTCGATGTACCCAACGACGCATGTTAATCGCACGCAATGTATGCTAATAAAGCCTAACAAGCTCATCATATATTTAACTGCTAAAGCATGCTAAGGATTTAGGCCGCATTCCGAGAATTTGATACGAATCGGATCGGTTGTAATTCAACTGGGAGAAGAGCGTCTGGTTTTGATTCTCACAGAGATAACGGAGATTGTGGCATGATAATATAATGAAATCGGAAATACGATCAAGTCACGTCGAAATACAAAAACTATTAATTAAATCAAAAAGAAGCATTCTACACTAAAAAAGTGTTTAATAACGTTTGTTGTTTGTTGTTCCTTTCCAAAATATATTTAGTAATAAATATTATAAAATTATTTTTGGTTATATTAATATTAATATTTAACTGGTATTATATTTCACTCAACATTTGGTAATTATTATTAATTCCTTTTTTAGTGCATTAATCATTATAAGTTTCTAAAAATAATAAGACTAAAATAGTAACTTGTTTCTATTCTATTCACATCTCAACCAACCCACAGACCTGATATTATAAAATATAATTAGATACAATTTTAGGTAATATAAAATTTCCTGTGAATTTTGCCAATTAAACTAAAAATACCTGTTCGAATCTGTTAAGAAGATAAGCGGACACAATTACGTGGAGCAGATTTATTAAATTTAATCGTAATATAATAAAATCGCTAAATATGTTTGAACTATAAGTTGTATGGGAACAAACGCTTTGTAATTTTTTATATATAGCATATTCCTTTATATAGTATTATATAGTATTATCGAAAGAAATGGTAACATTTGATATTACGATTATTAGATTAAATTTCACAATCTCCTTTTTTCTTTCTCTGGTTCAAGATGAAAATCCATCTCGTAAGCACGTTGGCTGGGAAAAAGAAAAAAAGTTGCGTCTGCTGTAACCGACATTATCGAAGTGTCGACGTCATTCAATTTAACAAAGTCTCTCTCTCTCTCTCGTTAGATTGTACAATTTATTCTACGCCAACCGCCGTACAAACAAAGCGAGGTGAACTATTGTCGGGCAAGCGAAGACGAATCGATTTGGGCGACGTCAACTGGCGACGTCGGTTAACCGAAGGACTCACACTTCGTCCCTCTCGTCCTAAAATGTTCAATATGCTAATTACTGTTCTCGGGCCTACATTATCCTCGAAGCTTTATTACAAATGCTTTGCTTTGAAAAGCACAGCGCTAAAAGCATATTACGCGCATCAAGTTCATTAACGTACTGTGCGAAATTTTAAGTAAATGTACAGTTCGCAAATGCGTAATTATTATTTGTCGTCCGTGAATTATGAAAATTTACGAGAAGAAATTTAGCATTACGTCTGCTTACCACACTTCCCTTTAGTACTTATTTTCTCTTTTCTCAACTTTGATTTCAACGTGGCTCCATTTCATCGTCTAAATTATAACTTTTATTTTATTATATTCCTGAATTAATTTTTGTGGCAAAAATTTTTTAATTTTATATTCAACATATTAAATAAGAATGTAAGATATATTGCACAAAAGCATTATTTCTGGAAAAAATCAGTATACATTCTAAAAGCTGAAAACTCTTAATATCTTCTTTGCGAACCCCAATTTATTATTAATTGGCAATCGTGCAATATTCCATAATATTCTATAAACTCCATCTTTCAGATGTAAAGACCTATATTCGGAATAATGATGCATATCAATGCTTCCCCCTCCAATCTCTCTTTATCCGTCTATCTATCTATCTATCTCCACGCAATCATAAACTCAATTATGTCAAACTTGACAGATTAATTATTGATCAAAGACGAATTGCCTTTAAATAATAAAGAAAGCTAATTATCTGATTCAAAAACGACATCTGTCATTTCTATTAATTTAAAAGATTGTACAAGATTAGTTTAACGGATAGAAAGATATGGGATGTTCTCGCGTTTTACTAGAATTTAATAATAAAAAGATACGTGTGTACGCGAGTAACTTGGAAATGGTAACATGGGGTTATTACAAATTCAGATTTATATTAATTTGAATATCAAAATAATAAAATGTTGCATAGTTTAAATTTAGCACATGTAATAAAGTATTTATATCTCTGAAATATATAATAAGGTACAGTTAATATAAATAGTAAAGTATTTCCACTTCCAAATCCATATGATACACACGGTAGATATCCATTCCATACGTATGCTTTCAGAAGAGCCAGGGTATGAACTCATTCATTTTGCTGATGACATTTGTGTTAAAACTTTATATTTTCCTGAGCACGAATTTATACTCGCATCCATCCATTCGCCTCGTTTATAGAATTAACAAAGCTGATATACCGAAATTACTTGTGCAAATTCGCATATACGAAATATGAAAAGGGAAATTTACATTCCAAAGTAAAAAGAAGGTAATTTATTTCGTTTGCATTATCCTTCTACTACTGTCTACAGTGTCCCAACTATATACGCTTCCCAGAGTTATTAAGCGAATCAGTAAACAATATCATATTTCAAACGTAATCATTCAAGTGATGCGGTTGTTAAAAATATTGAAAGTACTAATAAGTGTACATGGTTTACATATATATTATAGCGCATATCACGTTTTTTAATTTTCGATATTGCTATTCTAAGAAAATTTCTATCGGGAGATGCAAACAGGCTTGTGTTTTGTGAGTCTTCTCGTATGACCGGAGATGGAAAAAGAGCATTACCGAGACATTAGGCGTTTTTACACAAATCGAGGTGTTAAGTTTTTCGTTTTTCTCTACTATTCCTTCGCCATTACAAACTCTTTACGTGAAACCCTTGATTTGCAGTGGGCGATCGTAGGCGTGCAACGATAACGTTGGCCGGCGTATTCTCGCGGTCGCGATCCCATGATCCCTGTACCGGAAGGGGTCCATTAGTCGGGCAATGATAATGCTAACGGACACCCGGTCACCAGTAACGCAGCGGCGAGCTCGGCTCTGTAAATTGTAACGCTTTCGCATCTTGGCGCGGAGACGTGTCTTAGCGATAGCTTTGCGGTAGATATCGTCAATTCTACTGTGGCTTTACCGTGGATCATTATAAATCGCTTCTAAATCCACCTGAAACACATCGATCGTGCCTTGTACTTCCGGCAACGGATTCGAGGGAATTGTGTTATCGGACATCAATGTGCGCGTCGCATCGTGCGGATGTGTTTCTCCCGGGAAAACTAATGAGGGATTGATTCCGTCGCTGATGTAGCCTGTCAATAACTGCAAAACGACGATAACATCGTGACGCAATTACCGAGCGTTATTCTCACAACGCAATTGCGCCGGATAGAAAACGATACGAATATTACTAACGAATGGGGAAGCAGCGAGTGATTACTTCATGGGTGGTAGTGGAAACCTTGCGATTTTGTTGATCGGGTTTGCGGCTACGTAGGTGGTGCGCGTTGATCGTGGTGAAACGTGTTTATCGGGAAAGTAAATTATTTACGCGCACTAAGCGAGATAGCGAGCTGCAACTATAATAGTGCGACACATTCGTCGCGTGACAATATCGGCGTTATTTTGCGACCGTGCGAAACTCGCCACGGATATCATCATCTCGGGAGAGTGATTCCGACATTCGCGCGCGAAGTGAGATTGACCCATTTCAGATTTGCAATGCGCTGAAGCGCGTTCGTTTAACGAGCCGAGAAGTTTTCTCGCGGACCTCTGTGAACTTTATTGATCGCTGTATTTGCTACGTGACAAAAATGCGAATATTCGAGGAAACGTCGGGGTTGCGCGCCTGCGATCGATTAGCTGATATCGATTGAACTATTACTTACACAACGATATCAAAAGCGATGACTAGTGATCACGCGAGTACGCATCATTACTCTATTTTGCGTCTTCCATTGAGTATATTACGAGCTAGAAGAAGATACGGTATTCGCCGCATGGCTCGGTAAGTGTAAATTATTGAATAAAGAAATTGAATTCGTTATATAACATTAAAAGCTTATGGAAAAATAAACATATGTATTAATTAAAAACATGTCAAGTCCGGTGGAAGCGGAATCAATTTATCCTTAATAAAAATTGAATCATTAGTTCGTGAAAGAAAATAAAATTGCTTTTAAATTGGAAAAAAAGTTAATTAACAAAAATTTATTAAAAAATAAAATATTAATACATGCAAATAAAAAGTAACATTAATGTTTATGATTTACATCACAATTTTAATATTAATTAATCACTTAGAAAGGGAATTAAAATTCACCCATTTTCATTATAAAATTATTTTATTCTTTGTAAATTTTTTAAGAAAAAATAAATTTCAAATTTACTGAGAAAAAGAAAAAAATACGTTTTTTAAGATAATCATATAATTATGCAAAGTGTTTATATAAACTACATATATGTAAAAATAAAATGCAAGAATAATTTTTTTCCCGATGCCAGATTTTTATAGATTACGATGATGATAATGGTGTTTTTGTAAAGTTTTGTATAACTGCTTTAATGAATACTAAAATTTTATGTTACCGCAGTTATTAACGACGGTGCGTAAAAGTTTCATGGAGTTATTATAACTGCTAATAAGCAATATTTGCCTTGACATTTATTACGCACGAATATTTTCGTATAAGTTTGCAGTGCAACCAGCGCGATTAGAATGCCGCTCGTATACGCTATTACTGCTTCGTGCTAAAATATATGTGTTATTCTACGCTAACAATAAATCCAATAAATTTCCATCTTCTATTTCTATATAAGCTACATAGTTATTGGATAAATATTAAACTGAAAGGAACTGAACATTGTACTATTTTAGCAATGTATTGAGCCATGGTATTTTCTATTACGACGAATATTTTTAAAAAGTTGTAAAAGCCACGTTACATTCGAATAAACAAAGAAATGGTTGAATTGCCATATATTTTATATTATTACTGTCATAACAAACCAACGACATTTACGATATTAATAATGGATAAGAAAGATTCCATTGATGTTGTAGTTACACTGAGAAAAAAATATTGTTAACGACAAAATTTTCCAACTAAATTAAAATTTTTTCAATTCAAGAATTTATGCATAACTTAAATGCATAAATTTCAATTCAAATATTTATATAGTTAATTGAAATATATAAATACCTGAATAGACAAAATTTAATTTAGTTGGAAAATTTAGAACATTTAAATTAAGAACATTTTTTTCTCAGTGTAAGAATTGAAATTAATCTTGCTTATAAACTCCGTTATATAACCCATGTTTTCCATTATATTTTTAAAAGAGTAAGTTGTGAGTGATTACATAATATATTTATATCATATCGCAATTTCCTATCGACTACCGGGGTGTTTCTTATTTGCTTTCGATTTACCATGTTTCCGTTTATTTGCAGACTCGGTGTACTGATACACCGTGGCAGAGCAAACAATGGATATGAGAAGAGCAGAGGCTAAGTAGCAGGCTGCAGGTACAGAAACGGAGACGGCACGAGGGGAAGATTGGAAAGAGGCGTGCGGCCGACAGAAAGCGAGAGTGAACGCCAGAGGGATAGACACGGAGGGCAAAAGTAGGATACGGGAGGGTCGGCCATTGTGACAAAGTCGTGGGGGAGAAGTGTGGAGTCCCACGAAAAATGAGGGAGCAAGCTCTGTCGGATGTGTGGCGGCTGGTGTGGTTGCTCTGCCTCGTTTTAGCAACGAGCTTAGCGCAAACGTCGCAGGTCTGTCCGTCCCACAGTGAGATCTCGCCCTGTTATTGCAGCGTGAAAAAATCCGGCCTGGACATTGTGTGCGAGATTACGGACCTGACACACATCTTGAAGGCCATGGCCGTGCTTAAGGGAAGACAGAACCTCGTGATATTCTATCTTAGGCTCAGGCATAACACCCTGCCCAAGTTGCAGGGATACGTGTTCCTCGGGCTCGACATACGCCACCTCACCATCCACAATAGTAGCCTCGCGGTGCTCGAGGAATCTTCCCTTAGTTCTCTCGGTAAGTACACGAATGCTATTCGCTTATAATTGAATTAAACAAAAGTATCAATAAGACACGCGAAAGAGAGCTAGAAATTGTCACTTTTTCGAAGAAAAACAGAAACGTATAAAATCAATTTGCGTGTATATTCAATGAAATATATAGAATATAAAATTTAAAACAAATACGATGCTTTATAACATTAATTTTGTTTGCAAAATTCAAATCAATTTCCACAAGTAGGCAAATATTGTGTATTTAATCTTTGTTTAAAGTTTATCTCAGCAATCTAACAATATTTATGACATTTCAAAAAATATAATACGCTCATTATCGCGGCATTTTAAGAAATTGTAGTTAAAAAACATGACGAGTTTATCTTAATGGCAATTGTGAAAGGTTAAAGGTTAAAGTTCACCAAAAGATAACTGCTAATATCAATGTAAGCATTTCCATTATAACTATGATAAATATAATGTTAAAGCTTGGTTGCACCAACATTGTTTTGGTTTTAAGCAAGACTTAAGAGTATGTCTATCTTTATCTTTCTCTCTAAATAAATGAAGACAAACGCATATTTAAGTCTCACTTGAAGTTAAAATAATGTTCGTATAACCAAGCCTAAATGTTATACAAACTAAATTTCTGAATATTTGAACATTTTTTTACTTAAAAAAATATTAAAACAAAATATATTATTGCATTTCACAATAATTTTACAAATAATTAAATTATGAACTTTTAAGTAATGTAGTAATATAAATGCAAATATTTAAGTTTTAAATTTTTCTTTAAAAATAACGTCTAAAGAAAATTAAATTTAATATATAATTAGATAATTAAATGATAAAAAAATTAATTCACTTAAAATATATCAATATTCAATTTTCAAAGTACATTGTGATTAATAATTAAGAAGTAATAAAAAGAGAGCGTTCTAATATTCGGGTTATATAATAATTTTCTTATTCCACATAATATTTTTATGGCGTTGAACGATACTTGTTCTTTTCAAAAAACTTTGAACAATTTAAAATCAGTTTCTAATTAAAGTCCTCTATCATAAAATTCATGTTAAAATTGACTGCAAATTTGACCTGTTTTTAAATCTCTTACGAAATCCTATACTAACTTGATCACCACATCGTTTTTACGCGGCCACGGAGATTCAGAATAAATTATTGTAAAGGAGTGAAAAATACATTCTTTTTATACCCGTATTCGAGATACGTGGAGATAACATATCGCATATACCACGACCTTAATGAGAATGCGGCATTCCCCGTCTCTCGGCGCGACATCACCCGGTCGTGGTGATTAACTCGCAAAGTCGAAAGTATATTAAACATAGAAAATGGTATTTTCCAGATGCTTGCATCGTGTATTTTACAACAAATTAATTATATATGCATCAAATAGGAAGAATTCGAAACTTTGTAGTCGTACTATTAATCAATATCGCAAGTAATTTTACATTTTGTAAAATACCAAATCAGTTTTCGTCAAAACGCAAAACAATAATTTAATAAATTTATAAATAGTCCTCAATATGTCGTGAGAAAGAGAGAGAGAGAGAGAGAGAGAGAGAGAGAGAGAGAGAGCACTCTCAATAATCAAAAATTAAAAGTAACGAAAAAAGAAATAAGAGTCACAAGAAAACGATATAAAATTGAATTTCAATATTAAAAGATTAAAACTTATATCTCATTATATACGCTTCCTGTCAACTATATATATATATATATATATATATATATATAGTTTATTTTTATATTTTAATTTATAAATAATTTTGATTCTTATATATGTATACATATACTTATATATGCGTAATTTCGACATCTTTTAATATAATGTGCATAGTATACATCAAAGTTTTTTAAATATTAAAACAAGTTTTATACATAATTAACATTTATACATAGTCAAATTTTCTTTAAAGTTAATCATAACGGTGTTACATTTAAACTTTGCCGTTTTACCATCTCTCTCTGACCTATTTCTACTAACGTAGATTAATTTTAATCTTGATTTAATTTACTTGTTATCTCATTCTAGTTCCAAAAATTAGAAAGAGATAAAGAATAATTTAATCCAAGATTAAAGTTAATCTACGTTGGTAAAAATAGGTCCCTCTCTCTTTCTTCCTCTCCCCTCTCCCTCTCACATTTTTACAAATTTAAGAAATACTCGAAAATAGTATTGATCAAACTACAAGGTTTATATAAGCAATATTACAAATGCAAATACAGATTCAGTTAATACACTTCCTTACAGGAACGGGATTGACACAGCTGGATCTCTCCCAAAATTCGCTGAGTAGCGTTCCGAGCGTCGCGTTGCGAGACCTTCACCATCTCCTGATTTTGAATTTAAACCGTAATAAAATCGCAGCCATCCACGCTAGAGCTTTCGAAGGTCTCGACACACTCGAAATTCTCACCCTTTATGAGAACAAGATCTCCTCTATAGATCCAGATGCATTTAAAGGACTCGATAAGTAAGTCGCTTTTATTTGCTAATTTCATAAGTAAATTAAAAAAAACTAAGCCAGACAGAGATTTTTTATTAAAAATTGATATAGAAATTTTGAAGATGCATTTCCTTGGCTAATCTAGAATAATTAAATTCCCAACTTTGTTACTTTAAATAGAATTCTTCACTGTTATAAAAAGCTTCGAATGAAGAATGAATTCGAATATCTCCTAGCCTAATTTTAAATCTCGCGCTTTTAGCCGGAGACTCAAAAGACTTAACTTAGGCGGAAACGAGCTCACGAAGATTCCAACTCAAGCTTTATCCACGTTAGAATTGTTGAAGAAATTAGAAATGCAAGAGAATCGCATATCTACAATAACGGAAGGAGACTTTGAAGGTAAAATAGATAATATATTTCATTTTAAAAGAAATGTTTTTTTAACATTTCAATTTTTGTTGATCGCATTTTGCAGAACAATTGTAATTTTAATTAAATTACCTTCTTTTTTAATCCATCATATGTATCGAATCTGCAGATATAAATACAGAGCTTTTATAAAATGAATGTGTAACGAGCATTTCATACAATTAAATAAAATGGGCTCATCGATAAAACGTTTTACTCTTTCAGGATTGAAAGCGCTCGATTCATTAGGATTGGCGCACAATCACCTTCGTGAGGTCCCGGCGCGTGTATTCTCCCACTTGACACAATTAAACTCTTTGGAACTCGACGGAAATCAGATTACTCACGTGGATGCCAATGCGTTCATAGGTCTTGAGGGTAAGTGCAATTGCAATATAGCTGTGTTTAATTTGTTAAACATGGACACTCGAACATAGCACTTACGATAAAGTTATAGTGCGCCTGATATCAATATGATTCTCCATCCCCTCCTTTTTTAACAATAAATTTAAAAGTCTAACAATTAAATATGTACAACAACTCTGTTATAGAAAATTTTACTAATAATATGCAAAGAAATAATCAACACTTGAGCATCGTTTTATTTTTCTATATTAATTGAACAATAATTTAAATTTTGTATTGGTAAATCATCTTAATGCGCGCTGGTTTAATGTAGCCGCGGAATTTATGTGCGGGCTCGCGTTCAGTTTACCATAAAATTCCTGCAGTCTCTGCAGATCACGTTCTACATTATTTATCGTTGCGAACAACTGCTTAGCATTTAAATCTACCGCATACTGTGGCTGCTTGCCTGAGATGCAATCGGTTCCCTTTGGGAACATGGATATAAACGAGCGAACGACACTTTACAAACTACCTTTCATCTCGTTGCATCCTATGAACGCGAGCTCCACTACCAAGATAATCGACAAAGCATTGTGTGAATGTAGAATATCGACAATTCAGTCGAGTATCACAGCTAGCTTCGCAATCAATAAGACCAATAATTCAAACACACATAAACGCTGTTATAAATAAATGTTAATAAAATATTAATAAAATAGTTCAATAGGTTAAAATAGGTTAAAAAACTACTTCCGCAGCCCTATAAATTATATTTAGGATAATTTTATATGAAGCAAAAACATGAATTGCGAAGTATTATTATTGTACGAGAAATATTTTGTTTTTATTTATTATAATAACATATTGAATGAAGCGTTGTTTCTTAGCAAGATGTGTTCTTGCTTTGTGCAAAATTATTCTTGAATATTCTTTCATTCATTCTTATCAATATTTAATTATTATTTATTACTAAAAGCCCAACAAAAATTTAGAATTTTTTAATCATTTGTTATTTTCATCAATGTTGATGGATCTAATTAAAGCTTTCAAACAAAGTATTTGATTTATGCTTACGTAAATTCTTCGATAAAGTGTTTATTCATCACTACAAGTAATAACTTGATTTAATTATAACTAGCTACAATTCATCTAAAGAAGTTTGTTTGAGCGTGTCGTAACTCTTGAAGGCCATTATTGATCTTCACGTAACAAAGTTGCCTACTATAAACCAGATTTTACTTTTCCTAATATATTTTATACATTTGTGTACGACCATTTTAATTACGCTACTCACATCATCATACGAAAAAATCAATATGCGTCTTCACAAAAAAGTTAATAAGAAATTTAATAAGAGAATTTTGGAACTATTAGCCTCATTTTCATATCTTAAATACATATATGTTCATTTTTTATTTTTGTTCTCTCTCTCTCCCTCTCTCTTTTCCGTAAATCTTTTAATCTTTTATTCTAGAAAACTTGCAATATTTACGACTGGGAGATAATAATTTGCATTCGGTACCGAGCGACGCTCTGCGACGTTTGCATCGCTTACGCCACCTTGATTTGCGGTCAAATAACATCACTGTACTTCCGGAGGACGCTTTCACGGGCTACGGAGATTCCATCACTTTCCTTAATCTGCAGAAAAATATGTAATAATCTTTTTTTCACGCATATACTATTTAAGAATTTGGGTCAAACACCGTTTCAATTTTTTAAATATATGCAAAATATTCTATATTATTACGTAATCTTTTTAGGATTAAAATACTTCCACCTCTGGTATTCGAAAATCTCAATTCGCTAGAAACTTTAAATTTGCAAAACAACAGACTCACACATATCCCAGAAGAAGTTACGGAGAACATCGTTGACACTCTACGTCACATCGATATAACAGGTAAAAAATATATTACTTTTCTTTTATTTAAAATATTTATACTAATAACTTTTCTCCGAGTCAAATATACGATAACTCCAAAATTTCATTATCTTTTGCCATTAAAGTCCCTAATGTTAAAAATAAATACAACACGTTTTAAAAATCATCTGCCTCTCTTCTACTTACATAAATCTTATTAAAACATTTAAATCACCGAATTAAATAATATCGCGCTCGTTAAAGTTATACTTTTTTAGTTTTTCATTTAAACAGAAATTCATTTTGTGCGAATTTATTAATTTCATCTTTCTTCCGCTGTTTTCCTGTCGTTCAGACAACCCTTTGATTTGTGACTGCGAGCTACGATGGTACTCCGTGTGGCTCGGAAATTTGCGTGACAAGGACGACGAGATGATGTCAAAGAAGCGGACAGTCTGCATGATGCCTACGGAACATCGTGAATATTCCGTGCAGAATATCCCGCTCGAAAGGATGGGCTGCGCGGGCAAAAACGTCGGGAAATTCTCATCGTCAGCTATCGGCTGTAGAATGTACGTCGACGCGACGCTACCGTTGATTGTTCTTACTGCTGCTGTAGTGTAATGCGTTTTGCAAGGGTGCACGGCATCGCGCGGTGACGGACAGTCGACTTTTCGTTTCGACGTCGCTGGAACGGTCAATAATCATATCTGCCGTTTTCATTAAGCGCTGTTATTACAACTCGCGATTGCTGTAGCTCACTACGAATCTTTTATTCCGTTGTTCAGTTCTATAAAGGAGGTAAGGATCCCCCAGGCTTTTCGAGGTAATCGTGACGCGATAGCGGAGACGCGTCACGATTCCACGATAGCCTTTTTGTAGAAAACAAAACGCTACTTTATCATGTACCATCGCGACAATTCAACACATTCATGGCCTGTTATGGGAATGGTGCGAGGGAGTCGCGGCACGAAAAGTCGGCGCATCTCACGATGTCCGTTTGTCACGATCAGCCGACTCATAACAAGGCTGACGAAGGAAGTCTCGAGCATTATTATTCGAACAGATTGCTACGATTCGGCGCGACGGGTAGGAGTGATTGATTTTCCTTTGCTCTTTGAGAAGCCGTTTTTTTTTTATTTCCCTGGAGGAGGTATGTCTATTTTGCATGCGAACTGGAAAGAATATATTATGCGTACAAGCGAAGGTTGCTTTTCCGTGCAGAGATACATATACGCGTCCATGCAATGCGATCGCGCGTGGACAATCACGTGGCGTTTGGCAACCGCGACAATCGATCTTTTGAGAACTGAATACTTTAAATTCTTCCGGATATTCGCCGGGCGCTTCCGCGATGTTCTTTTTTAAACCGGAACGGCTCCTGTCGAGCTCTTCAATTCGATTAATCTTCAATATGACAATCTGTTCGTTGTCCGCAAGAAAGCTTGCGGAAATATTTACATTTTAATCAAACCGATACACGTTTGGGATTTCTTTTAATGACGTTTATAAATTACTTGATGCCGTAACACTTTTGCTTGATGACGCTTAATGTTCACCGTACGTCGTAAGTTTAATTTCGTTCGCCGCCGTGAAATACAATTCACAAAAGTACAATGATCGTGTTAAAAAAGTTAATCCTTGCGGTAAGTCAGATCGCACTAGGTATCACGAGCAATCCCTTCAATTCCTGCACGTCGAAATGATAATCACAGACGTCGCAGGAACGCTAGATTATTAATGTAACGACGAGCAGTCTGTAGGAGATATATTTGCTACGCGATGGCGGATTAATTTCTGATAATGTCACTGTTATTTATAAACCCCTCAGATACTTTACGGTCGAATTGCAAGATGGCCATGGTAACTGTAGTAAGCAATGAACTCGCGACCTGCTGCTTATGATAATTCATCGAAAACAACTACCTAATGAAAAACAAATGAGGTATACGTATCTTTAATTCTTGTTATAATACAGGTAGCAGCGAGGTATCACTCGTTTATGTAGTTCGATGGTATAGGATCTGAGCGATTGCTAGGAACAAACGTCGATCGAACGATCGGCCACTGGACCGTAGAATTCTCGCTCGCAAAAGGAGCGCGCGAGTTTTCTTCACCGGAACGTTACATATCAGCATCGTTGCCAATTATTTCGTGGTTATCCGTTAAGCTCGCGACGCGAAGCGTAGTATACTCACTAGCGAATCCGAGTGGCCGGAAGTCAGGTTCCGGATTCACTCGTTATATACATATCAATATGCGTTCCTGTTGAATACTCGCGAATATACAGTCGACATCCTCCCGTACGTTGCTTTCCATATGCCACGATCTTCCGAAACGTCGAACAAAAATTATTTTTGCTTGTTTGCTCTTGCTTATTATCGAAGATCTTTTCCAGAACTTAGAAATTAGCAATTATTCAAATTTATTCATTCTGTATTTATCAGGGACAAAGTGTCAGAAAGTAGGTCATTCGTCTGTTTTGCTTAAATCCGTTATACATCATTGATAGTAAATCATTATATCATTATATCAATAATTTCTGATACACTGATTAGAAAACGAAAAAGAAAATAGATAGGTTAAATTCGGGGATAAAACAAAAATAATACTCGTGACATTTATCTTTTTATCGACTTTTCTGCTGGAATGTGTCCCCCCGCGCGCGCGGTAGAATCGCTAACATCTTGAGATCGCCCCAATACTTAACTCGACTCGCAAAGACCCGACCGCGCGAAATGAGATAACGACTGTGCTGATGACACGTAATACTCCCAACGATACTCTCAACAGGAAACCGACACTTGTCAAAGCCGGTAGAGCACAAACGTGGTTATTCAAACGCCTCGTTGCGTTCGCTTTACGACTTGCTTACTTCGCCGCCGCGACAGCTCACGTGTGCACTAAAATTGCATCATCTTGCCGAAGGTAAAACGCATGCGTTACACGTGTTCGCGATGATCATCACGGGACGCAGAGACACAAACAATCGTAAAGGCATAACATCCGTCTGTTGTGCTTAAAATATTTCTCGTCTGTTAACAATAATATCCGTTTACAATATGGAAGATCGTGGCACATGACAACGCATATCGTGTGCTTCGTTTTGAAAGACGTTCGGCAAATTCAGCAATGCATACTCAACGACGAACGCGTTTCTCAGCGAAGACCCATCGTACGGCAGATCGATCGTGCAGGAGACGTAGTTCACAGGACGTAGTGCTAACGCAGAAAGTATCATGTGTTTTGCTATTCGATACGTATAAAAAATAAGGTAGAATTAAGCCTAAGGTGTTATTGTAAGGCGCATATATCGTATAGCGGAATATTAGATCGCCGGTATGCGTTATATGGCGCGTCAAGCCGAGCTTTTCGAAAGTGAATTTCAGAGCTAGACATTTCAGAGAGCATTTTGGATATTTCATATTTTGACTTGGTGTGTGAAATAATAATACGTAATTCTTGCAAAAGTTTCGTGTCATCAATTTTTTTCATGTATAAAATATTGGAATCTTTTCTCTAATTTAGCAGTTTAATAACAATGTTATACTTCAACAAACCAATAAAGAAAATTTGCATAAATGGAATAATTCTTGAAGCTATTTTCTAAAAAATGTCTTTTAATTTTTTTTTACTTAAAATAGATTGTCATTTCAACATTTCATGATCGATGCAATAAGACCGTCTGTGGTCTGGAAAAAATCGTTTGATTAATACAGTGCGTGATCTATTTCGCGAGTGAAGATCTTCTCTTTTGAATGCGCAGGTAGAGACGCGTACGATGTCACATACACACGTACACATATCATTTATACGCCCAAATCTACTTGTAAGATAAACTGATTAACTAAGTCGATTTAAGGCTTGACGAAGCTATAACGACTAAAGATCGTATACATATCGTGAACGTACGAGATTTAAGAGAATTTATTTGTTAACATATATACATATATATATATATATACATATATATGTACGTTATATATATAATATATATATTATTATGCATTATTTTACGATTATAAAAAATATATTATATATACCTATATCTCTTATATATACATATATGCACTAGATGTTTTTTCTAAAAAGTTATATTAATAATAATATAAAAAAACTGTCAAGCACACATTGGCGTTGTAAATTTAGTTGTCTTTTAAATTCCAAAAATCCATCTTTATCGTGTTTTGCTTTATTGTATTCTCAGTTATAAAATACTTTAATATAAGATTTGGATATGTTAAATAATAATAAAAATTAACGATACGCCAAATGCGATCCTCTGCAGGCCCTACTTTAGCTTAGGATTCGTACGAGGCATATCTACTATTACCCTTAATTAATTTTCGTCTTTATATAATTACAAGCGAAAAATTCATGAGTACAGATTTACACGAGTTCTAATCTATACACAGTTATGATTATTAACAAGAGAAAAACGGCAGTGTGTGAACGGCAATAAGTTATAAAAAAAGTTGATAGATATGAAAGTAAAACTAGCGAAGTAGCATAATTATCTGAGTCAGAAGTTCAAAGTATATACTATTTATTGTAGAAAACACATTTGAGAAATGCAATATAAAAGAGCTTCTTTATATTATATTTTAAACATTTTACATTTCAATCATTTTTCCGACAATACCCTAAGTTATTCGACGTTTTTTATCTTTACTTATCTTTCTTATTTCTAAATTTTGTTCTTTTGCTATTATATTGAAATAGAAAAATAAAAAATGTTAAGAACAAAAGTTTCTTAAATCCGAATTAATTATCTACTTATACACTCAAAAATTTGCTTCATTGAAGAACTTCCGGCTCGAATGTTAAAACATATCTTTAGACAAATTTTAGAGACAAAAGCGAAAACGGGAGTTTGCGCGACTTTAATCTTTCCTGCTGGTGACTGCGGCATACTGTTAAGATGCTCTAAAAAAGCACTGTACAATGCATATAGAATTGTCTACGCACCCTCTATACCCTTCTACTTGAATAATAACTGAATAAAATCGAGAGGCGAAATCTTCTACAAAGTTTCTACCGTTTCATGAGCATTGCCCAACGAATGAGAATACTTATCAGTGGCTGCAGCAGCCGAAAGGATTACAGATCGCCGGACGTCAAGCCCGTAGAACCATATCAAGACATATCGCTGGAAGCCGGCGTTAGACTCGTCGGGCGCGCCGTTTATTATTACTAATTATTATAAGCGGATATTTTTGTACAGCGTCTTACAATGTGGTCGGATCGTTGCCGGCACGCCCGACGGGCACACGACCGGCCCGCCATACTTATTTCATTTATATAGCGCGCGATACCCTGAAGACGCGTAAACGCGTATGTGCGCAAACACGACGATACCTTTACATACGCATGTGTGTGCGTTAGCGGGACGTGTAAACGAAATTATCGCCGGTCCCATCCAGGACTCACCTTGCACGTAAGGACGATAAATGGAGCTTAACTTTCGATCGAAGAATGTATCTTTGTAATCTCGGTGCTCGCTCACACGTCGCTTCTTCGCACGATTTCAGAAATCTCGTATCTGTGTTAACACGTACCAGTTATACACAAATGTACACAGCATAAACACGTGTTTACAGATGCTATCTACATTGACAAAACACTACGAGTTAATCTTATGCTCTCGTGAGCGTTTCCTTTCTTCATTGTCTCTTCTATATAGATAAAGAACGCGTATTTCTTACATATATAAAAACAAAGTCCGTATGAAATTAGATATATAAAAAAGAATTAATTATTGATGTACACACGTCTACGTCTTTCAGCATAAATGCTCTTAAGCAGAGATAAATGTGTATACTTGTACACGCATACCTAAATGAATACACATACACGAGACAAAATCACGCCTAATGTTATATCTATGATATATATGTATATACATATACATATATACATACATATATATATATATATGTATATATATATAATGGTTACTATATAACACACATACACGAACTTCGTCTGTATATGTCTATACATAATGTTAAATATATATGGTCGCTATATAATAACTATTACGTGATATGTATGTATTATGAAACATTTTTCCCTTATCGACTCGCGACTCGCTACTCAAGTTCTATATGTCATTGTTTATTATGTCGTTAATGATTAACGTGTATATGTAAAACTTTCAAAGAATAAAAATGATATAAGCAGAAACACCATTTGCTGTTACTTTTATTCAATTTTACCTTTTACCTTTATTCATTAAACTGGAAATACTTTTTTTTTATGGATTTCAATATGAAATATGAAAACATAGATATTTTTATACGCTATATGTTATGTGATTTAATTGAAACACAGGATAATTTATCGAAGTTCATCTTTAGCAACATTGTATCGGTAATCAATACGAGATACGTATCGACAAGTGCATGGTAACATTAATCAATGTCGAACACAAACAGAAGAGATTTAATGTCAGAATATCCTACAATGAATCAGTCAAACTGCATCAAGTAGTAATAATGTTTAATATATACAAACAACAATATAAATAGTATGTTCTGTCAAAAATTTGCTCTGGAGAAAAGATACTCCTAATTAATATTACTTTAAATAAGTTAATTAAATTTACGTAAATTTAAAAAAAGAAAATTTTAATTAAAATCATAGCAAACGCGTATATCTACAATACATTATAAATATTAAAAATATATATTATATATAAATATATATCAAATATTTAATGTAAATTTATAAAATTAAATTTATATTATGCTTTTCAAATATACGCTTTATTTTATTAGAAAAAATTATAATTTAATAAATGTATTAAACTTTTAATAAAATTTTTTAGCATATTAATTTTATTTTTATTTGCATAAAATTTACAACTTTTTCCAGCATGCATATTATATTTTGATCAATTTCCTAGTATCGATTTATCAATCTAAAAATATGTAAACAATTTGCATAAATCGATCCATCTATTTATTGTCCACCAATAATTACATATTGTTTCAAAGTAGACAATTGATTATTGTTTCCTCATATGTCAAAAGCTTCTATTGATTAAAATATATTATAGTCGGTTGCTTCATCCATTGTTAATATATTTCGAATTATAAGAACAAATTATTCAAAATATTACACTGCTGTTGTATTGGAAAAAAACTAAACACTGAATTCATCGTATGGCTATACTTCAAAATATGTAAAATTATTTAGTGTTTTTATTTTACAAAAATTTGATCCAAGAAAAATGGCAAACATCTTCATAAAAAATACTTTCAAAGTATCATTATGTAATTGTCATTTTATAATATTATAACAAATTATAATATAAATGTAATGACAAAAATTAATGACAAAAGTAAATAAACGAAGATTAATATTGCATGAGTATAAATTTGTTTTAGAAATACAAAATTATGTACAAAATAATTATAAAAAAAAATTATCTCTCATGATAACATTTCGCATAAAAATTATGAAATTAATCGTTTTTAATCATTTTACAGTATTTCTTGGTTCATCAGGTGTAGTTGTTTTTTAACCAGTCGATTTTATTTACGAATAAACCAACTAAAAATAGCTGAAAATATAAGCAGACTAAGTCACATAATTTAGGTTTCTGATGGCATAAACGAGTTCAGAATTAAATAAAAAAATAATATTTGATCCAAATTTCTTCGGAACTGGATTTGATATTTTCAACTTCAAATATTTTCGTCGACTACGATTAATTTCACAATATCGTTACGGTTGTGGAATTTCTCTACGAAGGAAATCGAAAATAGCGTCCTAGTCAGTCTGCCGAATTTAAACAGCGTGTCCTTAATTTGATTCGCCAATAACACGCGATCAAGCGTATCTAATCTAGAAAGACGCAATGCGTCAGCAAAATCATTTCTTTCTGCTGCAGGATCTGCAGCGAGAAATTATAAGGAACAAGTTATATAATATTGAACAACATCAGCTCTTCGTCGCTAACTGTTTAACTACAATCTATATCATTATTTAAATTCTGGTTGACGAGCAACAATAAGAGCACGATTATCGCCGGGTAATTTTTTTAAATATTAGCATGTTTCATAAGAGCTGCTCTCATGTCACGATGCGACGACATCCGGCGATATTAGAAAAAAAATCATCGAGTCGTAATCGCGAAGCACAGAAATCTAGCTATGATGCTACGGAAGGATTTCAAGTGACATCCTTAAGGCCCTATACAAAGCAGAACGTGATATTTATAATTTTGTAAAGTTTGAACAAGGAATGTATGATGATATCTTTGCTATACATGCGCAAGAGCTAATTCGCAAGAACTCGAAGAGTTTATCGAGTGTACAGAGAGATAATACGAGTTATATTTATGACGTCAAACTGATATTATCTCAACTAAATTAGTAAAAGTTAAAAAGAGCTTTTGACATGAACCGGGAAGTCGAACCACTGTCCTTATCGCCGTTTCCGTACTTCGTATCATGCACGATTATCGACGGTAACAGACTTGAACGAGTCTAACGATTTAGTAGAATTTAAGTCACAAATTTAATTTTATAACGTTTCGTTACATGTACGGTGTAACGAAACGTTATAAAATTAAATTTGTGACTTAAAAGTGTTACAAATCTTTCCTAAATTTTATCCTGCAACAATGATTTTAAAAAATAATTATAAAAAAATTACTGTAAAAAAATATAATTTTTTATCATACGTATTGCCAAGTTCGAATTTTTTGTAATATATATTCGTATTTCAAACACTACCTATATTTTACATGATGTTAGCTAATGAAAATGTTTGGAATACTCGGTTTGCTTTGGACTAAGCTAAATTTGGCTAACAGCCCAAAGTCAATGTCGGGTTTTGAGAACGCATATGGTAGGAAATAATGTATTGTGTACGTTAAAAAAAAATTGAGAAAAAATATATATTAAAAATATGAATTAATAATAAATATATCTAATAGATTTTATTAATAATAAAATGTTCTAAATTTTATAAATATAAATATTCTAAAAAATCTGAATATAAGATAATTATTATTTTAAATGTTAATTTTGTTTTAAAAATACATAACTTAAGTTAAAAGAAATTTAGTGATGAAAGTCGTATGAAAGTAAAATACGTTAATATATGTATTCCTCAGAATTATTTTAAACACGTGTATCATATGTGTGTAAAATTCTTTTTAAAAGCTATATTGATCCCACTCCATTTTTTCTAAATTTCTTATTATAATTTTAGTATTCGTCAAATAATTTTATCAATAATCTATCTTTTTATAGAATTAATTTAATTTTTGACAGAATCTTTCATATCATAAGATAAAGATATATAATCACATAAATTAAGTGAAATAAAAATAGAAAACAAATTTAATTATTTTGAAAATAACACGCATATACATGTATGCATATATGTTAGAAACTTATAAAATCAAGATGACCCATGCGTGCGCTTTTAACTACCCTAAACTTAGTGATTTGCAATGAGCCGTTTATTATGGTAACGAAGCGATTCCCCAGAATTATTTTTAGCCGTTAGATCAGTAGTTCGATTTAACGTCGAAGCTTTATCTGATTGGCTACTAGAGATTAACATACATATATTGAGGTTAAAGGTAGTTGCCAGATGATTTTTTTCACGTACGAGTTGTCAGTAATCCACTGCAATCTACTACAATCCTCAAAAGGATGCAATGCCAAACCGCTGTATATACGATACGGTGCAACGTATAACTGTTTTCACGATCGCGAACAGTTTGCTAGGTGCGAGGAAATCATTTTACTATAACCATCATCTACGTCATTCAAAGATAACATCAGATATGCTACAAATTCTTCCTTAGATTTTACCTCTGAATACAAGTCAAATATTAATTACATCTATTGGAAAAAATTTTTCATGTTTTCGTGATTTCAATCAATTTGACAACAGTCAAAATTTTTCATGAAAAAAATTCATGTTTTTGTAATTAAATAATAAATGCATTTAACATAAATTACACACACACACACACACGCACACACACACAAAATTTGTAATTCTTATATAATATTAGTTTCAAGCTTTCCATAAACGGAAGAATAAAGCCTATATCAAAAATTAACTAAAATACAGAATTTTTTAAAATTCCTATAGATCTCTGTTAATATATCTATAATTTTCTAAGAACAAAAAATCTTTAAATTCTATTTCAATAAATAAATTTATATGAGTTTAAAACTGTATACATAAAAATCAATAATTGTATAGTATGTCCAATGTTACATTACTTTTTTACTAAAAAATGTAGGATTACAATTTTTATGTAAATATTATAGCAATATTATTTGCGTTCGCGTACCTATAATAATTAATAATGTTATGTAATATTAATTCTCTCTCTCTCTCTCTCATATCAATTTAAACAACTCGAATGTTTATTCAATTGCTTCAACTCGTTAATTGTTTCGTGCAGAGACAGTCACGAAGGCGCCTTAAATAAAAATCTTTTTATAGCGAGTTCGGTTCGATACATGATTGATCTATTAACACCGATTGTAGTAGTGTAGCTATAGTATATGTATTGTGCTACTAATTAGTTTACTACGGCTCAGTAGAACTTTTTCGTCAGTGGAGTAAGTTAGCTGCATCGGAAAGGAATCCGCGTTAATTGTTTGATCTAGTAATTAATTCAATAATTTTGCTAGAAAAGCGAACTTTAACAACATGGTAATTTATGTGTAAATTTATATGTATTTATAAATTGCTCGAATTAATTATACAGAAATAATTGCAGACAGTTGTTCATTCAGTGCTTTGTGTGTCTTAATATATTTCCAATTATTTATATATTAATTAAATATTTCGTTATGCAATTATAGGAAGAAATTCAACTTAGCAAAGATCAAGTGTCTCGTAAGTATACTTGCTTCTATTAAAGTACCATTGTTTTTGTTACTAAATATATACTTTTGTGATCAATTTAAAATTATTAACGATTATAATTAGCGCATTTCTCTACACGTTCAGGATAAAAATTAAAAAACAATTTTCCTGTGTAGAGTTGAAAATGGGATTCGACGCGTTTGATCCTGATAAAAAAGGATGTATTACCACGGACAAAGTAGGCACAATTTTAGGTATGCTTGGTCATGAAGTCGCACAAGAAGAGCTCTCAGCAATTATTATGGAGGTTGATACCTGGGGTAAATATTATTGTAGAAAGAAAAGAATCTATTAAAAAAAAAGTCGCTTAGCTATTTCTTTATAAAATAATGATATTTTACATCTAATATTTAATATTTTATATTACAATTCCTAACAAATTTTTTAAAAACAAAATTCATTTAAAAAATATGGAGTTTTAGATCATTTTTAGAAAATATCCAAAAATGCACGATAGTCATTTACTGTCAAAAAATTCCAGAAATTATATATATATATATACATTTAAAAAAAAATATGTATAATAAATTAAAAACTGACGACATATAATATTCTATAATATAATACATAATAAACAAAAATAATAAATTAAATTCCATTTTTAGGAACTGGTGAGTTAAAATTCGAGGAGTTTTGTCAGGTAGCGTCGCGTTTTCTCGAAGAAGAGACAGACACGGAAGCGATACAACAAGAGTTACGAGAAGCATTCCGATTGTACGATAAGGAAGGGAATGGTTATATCACTACCGACGTTTTCAGAGACATTCTTCACGAATTGGACGACGGATTGTCTCCGGAGGAACTTGACATGATCATAGAGGAGGTGGACACTGACGGATCTGGCACACTCGATTACGATGGTGAGAGATCTTGCGTGATACACAGGTGTTAATCCACTCCGTCTTCGTCTTCATACCTGACTAACCCGGCGTTTACGTTGCAGAATTCATGGAGGTCATGACAGGATAAATTATGGCTTTGGCACCATACGGATGCACCGTGTCGATCGCCCACGTATCGGACAACAAGTGTGCCTGTATAAACAGAGAGGCCGAAATCTCTTCGAAGTTGACGTTAGCAAAGTATAAATTCGCTCGTTTATCATTTGTGCAAAAAAAAGTGTTGTAAAATATTTTTATAAAATATACAAATCAAGGATTTCAATAAAAAATAAAAAATAAAGCCTAAAAAATTCTTAGATTGTGTGTATGTGTCAAATATAACAGGAAAGATTTCAGGATCTATGAAAGTATATATGAAATAATATTTTAAATATAATAATTATTATCAGTATTTTAAAATTTGTAGCTACTAATTTGTTAAGATTGCAAAATTGCTCTTTTTTATGTCAGGATTTTGACACTGAAGTCCCATTAGATGTTAATTTAATCAAAAATAATGCGATAAACAGGTTAATATATTGAGCCAAGACAAATTTTTCTAATACAATATAATTTATTAAATTAACATTATATTGTATTAGGAAAATTTGTTTTGGCTCGATATATTGACCTGTTTATTGTATTATTTTTACTTAGCATTAATATTTGTTTTGTTAATTTAATCAGATATTAAAATTTTATAATATATATTTATGCAATGTATATGTAATTATACAAATATACATAACATGTATATTTAAGATACATTAGTTAAATTTATAGTATTTTAAATATTTATTAAATTTTTTAAAATACAATATGTGTATATATATATGTCAATTAAATATAATAAATATCTATTGTTATTAAAAAAATATAGGTACTAATTCTAATCGAGCTTTTATAAGATATCGGATTATTTTTTCATTTTTGAGAGAGAGAGAGAGAGAGAGAGAGAGAGAGAGAGAGAGAGAAAGAGAGAGAGAGAGACATTTCAAGAAAATATAACATATAATAACTATATAATCGTAATATTTATTATTTTTTAGTTTCACTATTTTTAAAACAAAATTTATTAATTATAATTAATAAAAAAATAAAATTTTAATTTCTATTAAATTTTGAATCCCAATTTTTAAAAATGCTAATGTCTTGATATAAATATTAAGAATAACGTTATTTTTCTAAATTTAATTCTTACAAGAAAATGTATATGTTACTTCATATTCTACAAAATCTATAATTATATAATTACTCTCAATACAAGAAGTCGCATCTGAAAATATGCTCGCGTGTTGGCAATAGAACTTGCACGTGTTTCGCACGCTTTAAACGTGGCATTATACACTTCGTACATAGCGTAATCCATTGTGAACTTTTGTCGAAAAAGTAGCAAAGGCACGTGTACCAAAGAGCTCGACAATGCACGCGACGGCAAGCAACTATATTCTGAACGGTAAAATCGCCTAAATATAATAGCAGTCACGGGCTTTATGAGCTTATAATTAGGAGTCTAAGAATAAAGCGTGCACAATTATTGCACAAAACCGTCTTGGGTCTCAGCATCACCAATGAATCCCCCGGCGATGCGCCAATTCTGTCTATTGTTACATCCACACAGTCACACATTACGTCGCTCGTAAATTCTGCCGTTCAGACATATTACAAAATTTTATAGTGAACTGCTTGTGTGGTCTTGACAACGGTAGTGCAAGCTCTAAACATAAAAGGTCTCCGTGATCTGATTAGGAAAGACTTGAGACAATTCAAGCGTGGTTTCAAGAAAAATCGAAAGAATAAATTTACTAAAGAATTGTGAAAATACGTATATAAATATTAGCAAAATTCGTATTATCAGACACTAAGTTTGCTTTGATCAAAACGCCATCTCGAAGAAAATTTTCATAGTGCATTAATAATATTTTATATATTTTTAAGTTATAATGTACTACAGCCTTTTAGAGACAACTCTTATTAAAGTTCTTCATATAAAATTAATAATAAATTCAAATTACAGATTATAATAAATACGTACTATATAACAAATTATTTATGAAAAAGTTAAGAGTCTCTCACACACAATATCAATACACATCAAATTAAAATTCAATTTATTTAAAAATATATTAAAAAATTGAATATATCTATTGTAATAATTATTTAAGATATAAAAAAATTTTATAAATCTAGAAATAAATAAGATATATTTTTTATGTATCTAATGCAACATATTTAACACAATTATTTTTAATATCACATAAATACACTAATTTTAATATATCTCTAAACATGTAACTCAATATGTAAAATTGTTAATTTGTCATTAATAAATTTAAATTGTTTCGTTACTAATGCGTAAAATAAACTTTAATATAATTGATACAGCTGTATTTGAATGTCATACGTTATACGAATGTTCATATCATAATTAATTATTTGCATCAAGACGAATCGCGTGCGATATGCTCGCATTAATTTTGTCTACGTAGAAACGTCAGAATATTTGGAGCAACCGTTGACAAATCGAACGTGTAACTGGTGGATAATTTTCAAAATTAAATTAAATGTGATGCCACAAGTTCTGCATAATTAGATAAAACGCACCTGAGAAAATAGAGTGGGGAGAACGTCCTCGATGAATTTGAAAACCACTAGATTCGGGATGTAGGTATTACCTAGTCAATCACGTGCCAGAAGCTCATCGTTATGATCACTTAAAACAGAAATTCACCGCCAGAATCTGGTGCATACCCGGATAAACTGTCGGCGCCAACGTACCACGAGCAGCGAGTGTAGTATAATCATCGCTATGGCAAGTCAAATATTTTCTATAAACGCGAGAATAATTTATTGAGTCTTAATATCTCCCAGCCAAGAAAACATAAAATTACATCTATAAATAAAATTCATATTATTTTTTATATAATTATATTAAATATTAAATATTAAATTAAATAAAAATGATAATTCTATAATCAAGCTTGAATACTGTAAAAGTAGATAATAAGTTTAATAAGCAAATGTAAATAAATTTACGCAAGAAAATTATTTGCTCTTATTATTAAAATATTCTTCTTAATAATTTTATTTTTAGTAAATTAATAGTTGGTTAAAATCAATAATTAAATATCTCTTATAATTTTAGGACGATTTAACCAAAGATCAGGTGGCCCGTAAGTATTATCTTTTTATTGTAATAGAAAATTTAAGATAATATAAAGCTATCGCTTTTCCGTAGTGCTGAAGAAAGCCTTTGATGCCTTTGATCACGAAAAGAAGGGCAGTATCGGTACCAACATGGTAGGCACCATATTGACCATGTTAGGTTACGAACTCAGCGAGACTACACTGCAAGAAATCATTAGTGAAGTCGACGAGGATGGTAAGTAAAATATATTCTATCAATTTTCTCACGATCGCATTCTCTCAACGTTTCCTCATTCACACTGACAGGTTCTGGAGAACTCGAGTTTGAAGAATTCTGCACGCTGGCTGCTAGATTCTTAGTAGAAGAGGATACGGAAGCGATGCAGCAAGAATTACGCGAAGCATTCCGATTGTATGATAAAGAGGGCAACGGCTACATAACTACCGCTGTTTTTCGCGATATCCTTCACGAACTCGATGACAAGCTATCGCCAGAAGAACTCGATATGATGATCGAAGAGATCGACGCTGACGGCTCAGGAACACTCGATTTTGATGGTATTTTCATTATACATATATTTCTTATTATTTCGTGGTGTGTGTTGGTTATTAACCTCAGATATCAAAGAGACTAACCAAGTTAAACTAATTTTTCGAATTTATTTTTCAATTAACAATTATTCTTAAATATATTAAAGAAAGTATTTCAAGTTAATTTAAACCAAGAGTATTGCTCATATTTTTCTTATGTTATTACTACTCTGGGTAAAAATTCATCCAAATAATTGAACAGTTTTACACTTTTTTTATGTCTACTTTATAAATTATGGTAGAAATAAAATGGTAGAATAACTTAAGTAATAAATTTTTATGTAACAAATTTTAATGTTTACTGTCTTAGTAAGATTATTGTAATTAAGTTCTAGAACATCTCTACGAACTCTTCTTTGTAACTTGACCCTTAATCAAAATTGTTAAAGAATTAGTATTTAAAAGTAAAAAAAGTTCTTCCAAAAATGTAATCACCGATGAGATAGAATATATAGAAAAAAAGATATAAATGTTAAATGTAGAGGTAAAAGAAGTAAGTGACCTTTGCCTCTTTATTAACAAATATTCAACTAATACATAAATAATTTCGTTTACTTTTTTAGTGAAATAAATTGATATAATTAAACAGGCCTGCAAAATTAGAGGTCTTGAATGTCGTTTAGGTTTTAATAGTGTTTTCCTACGCAACGTAATGTAAATCTGATATTGTTTAGAACTACTAAACTAGGTATACTAAAGAGAAGAATAGATTAAATCACAAACTCTCAACGCTGCTATTAATATTTAATTTAGCATTTAATAGCACGTAATTGGAATAAGCTCCTGGATGAAAATTCACCCATAGTAGTACTCTAAAGTTAATAGAGTATAGCATTAGATCTTGCGTTTATCAAAAACATCGATATTACTATTACTATCAAATGTCATATATATTGTAAAATAGCTCTTACTAGAGATACAGTGTTATAATCATGTTAGTTTTCATCAATATCACGATGTCATTAAAAACTACGGCACATCCTTAACTACTAACGACATTTAAAATGTGTTCAAGAAATGTCCCAAATTAAATCTAACAACGATTTGCGAGTGATTTGCGGAATACGATAACATGTGACATGCTCCGAAAGCCAAGTAGTTCATTTAAAATGTGCTCGAGTTACAAAGCCCCGAGCCAAGTAAATTCGTTTCGCGCACGTCAACGTCAGCTTAACATAACCGGCACTAATAGCAAAGTCGATCGAATGTTCAATAAGTCTCTCAACTTGGGTGGTTCGCTAAGTTTGTAGCCTGCGGGAAATGCGAGGCGTCGTTGATTACGCTAACGCTCGCATTTTGCGCGCTTTCAGAGTTTATGGAAGTCATGACAGGAGGCGACGACTAAAAGCAAGCCGATAATGAAGATGGGCACTCGAAGGCTGATTGTTAGCCGCGCAATTGGCAACGACCGTCAAAGAGAGAGCGTTCCTTCTTCATCATCCAGATACGCGCTTCTGCAAACCACTAAACTACGGCCGAGTGAGAAATTGGACGTTCGCTCTCATCCGTGGTATCGCTGGTTATAACGTTCACGTGACTTTCATCGCGCGAGATGAAGATCACAACGTGATCCAAACGATATCGAGAGCAAATGGAAATCCCGGAGTGTCTTGAATAAATCGAAACTGCATCCGTGCAAAATAAAGTAGCGATAAAAATTTCTTCGTCATGAGAAAATGTGTACGCGTACAAAGCTCCAATCGTTTCTAGTTGATTACGACGCGAAGAAAGTTATAATTTCCCATCCCACGAATATCATTACAGGATTTCGTTTCGAGACTTTACACATGAAAGTATAACGGAGAGGTCCAATATGTAACATAAACCGTATATAATAAGCTATACGTAGAAATATTGCGTTACTTGTTTCTTTTTACACGCAAGTGCCTTGCGCCTGAAACGATATTTCCCGGTGTACGAAGTAGCGCGTCGCGTTCAAGTATATGAGGCGCTACTTTCTTCATAAGTCTTAACTGACATTAATTACATCACTATAGCAGATTCTGTAACTTCCTAACAAATATGAGATTATTTGGAAAAATTGTAACTTTCTTTTACCTTTCAAATATAATTTATGCAATGCTATAACGTTCAGTAATCAGATTCAGACTAATTGTGTCATCTCATTAGCATTAAATTTAGCAATTCAAAAAGAAGAGTCTTCTTCTAGTCAATTAAAAAAGTGGAAATGTCATTATCTGCGATAAAGATCGTTTTTCCACGTATATGTAAACGTGTTGTAAAATAAATATTTTTTCTATAATTAAAAATTCCTTATTATATATATGTTCCTTTAAGAGAGAATGTTCTCTTATTTTTTTACCTATTTCCAGGGTATAAAATAATAAATAATTATTGAGATAAATACCGACATCATATTTACATCATAAATGTAAAATTAATAACTACATTGTAGTTCTTTAAATAAAGCTTAAGAAAAAAAAAAACAATTTGTATATAGTTTTGTAAAAAATATTTTTACAATTTATTGAAAAAAAATTTAAAGATTTTAGGCAAATTAAAAAAAAGTATATTTATAGTATATTAGTATATTATTTATAGTATTTATAGTACATTATTATTACTCTCTAAATCACAATCAGTAAAAACTCGACAAAATCTATGGAAATACACTGACTTTCAGTAATATACTTATAATCATTTATTGATTATCAATCAGTGAAATAAATACACTGATCTTTCAGTGACTATACACTAATTCTAAAGTAAAAATTACTGGAAGACAGTGAATATTCACTGATTATCATAGTTATAAGTATGTCACTGCGAATCAGTGAATATCCACGATTACGATTTAGAGAGTATATTTATTTGTTCTTATACTTGGGTGTAATTGCACAAATATAAAGTGTAAATAATATACAGGCTATACTATAACTATTGTTTTTCTCTATCAAGAAATAAAATAATTTTACAGTTAAAATTAAATATACTATCTTAATTAAAAGCAAATGCATTTGTATAAGAAATTTTCATTGATTTTAATATCTTTTCATTTTTTAATATAGTAGGATTCGCACATTACAAAACAAAACATGATTGCGAATAAAAAATAGACTCACGCGACTAAAACAAATGTCCGCAATCGTTCACACCGATCACTAGCTGTCTGACCAGTGGCATTTCCGTTCTGAAAATGAACCACGTAATAATAAGTGCAGCAATAAACGTCGCGGCATGTGCAATCACGCTGTGAGAAATCTGACCAAATCAGGTATCTAAAATGTTCCGTCACGGAGTTATATCGCGATTCTCACGTCGTCGTAGACTAATCTGCTTCGCGTGAAAATAGCCGACCCATTTATTATACAGAGAACTCAAATTTCGCGCAAGAGCACAATTATTTGTCAGAGTCACTAAAACTAGAAATAGTGTTGTAACTTTGTGTCCCGATGATTCAATCTACTGACCTTCCGCTTTTCTTATAGTCAATGAACTCGAACATAATCGTAACATTGGTTTCATAATAAAATCAATGTAGTAAAGATAGATTATTAATATAATAATATAGAAGAAATAATAATCTCTTGACCTCATATATCTCTCTTGAATATATACACGTGTTACACCGTGCAACTTACACATGATCTTATATATGATAGATTAAAACATTTAATATATTAATTTAAAAATCACTTCATCGTTGCAATTTTGACATATTTTAATTTTCGCTTTTAAATCCTGATAGATACTGTCATTATTTTTTATATAGATAGAACAATTTTGCTAAAGTATCTAGAAATTTAACTAAATATAGATCGAAAAATAATTTTGTTGGATCAAAAAAAAAAAAAAAAAAAATTCAAACAATGCTGGAAAGAACTTTGGACATACTAACAACCAGTTTAAGCTTACATAATTATTGTAATAACCTAATAAAATTATTTTCAGATCTGTAACTATTTAATTTTTTAAATTTTTTAGTAAAAACTATAATTTCGATAAATTAATAATTGTTTATCATTATTGATATTTAGCTTTTTAAAATCGAAATAAAAGATTAAATTATATAAGAACTAGTACATTTATTAAAAAAAAATAACAAAATATATATTTCATAATTCACAAATTCAAGAATGGTAATCAAAGAAAAAAAACATTTCTTTTATAAAATGCATTTTTCTATTACTAATAGTTAATTATCATAATAGAAACGTTACATTAAACGTAATTACTTTTTGCTTTATCCCGGACGCAATAAATTCAAAGTGCAGCCAAACATTACATAGTTTATAGCTTGTAAGTATCATAACTGTAAACGATTTACTTTCTTTACAAAACGACAAAATTAGAAAACTTTTTAATCTAAATCTCTGTGTCCGGTCATAATGTTGATTATGCAATATTTTATTTTGATCATAAATTTAAAATAAGTATCATTATATATTCTGTAATTGAAATTAAGTCCCTACTTTACGATTACTTGTATTTCCGCACTGATTGTCCGAGCTATTTCGGTAAACGAGGCGCCATTCGTAATAATTCATACGGAAGAAAAGTTCCTTTCACTGGTTTGGTTTGGTCAACCGATAACTATAAAATTTCTTTTGCACTTGAAATTATGTAACAATTGCGGGAGAATTAAGTGGTTTGGCACTAACGGTTCGATATCCCATTATAGAAAGTCGAAAATGTGAAATAATTCCTACTTCCGAAACATATTATGTTATTATAAAATAACAAATACGAAAATGTTATGTGCGTATATTATAACATTCGCATACCCTGTGATGATAAATATTGCATTTAGTGATCTTTATTTGAGCAGTGATATGTAAGTCAAATGTGATGGCGAAAAAAGTGTTCACCGACAAAATTTCTAATGCAAATTTCTCTCTTAAATCTTAGATCAAAATGTATTATTCCGAGTATAAACATAAACATTCTATACCTTATAAATATTACATGCGCTATTTCTTTATAATTTCATATAAATAAATTATAAAATTTTGTAAATTTTTAAAATAATTCATCAAATTATTATTACATCGTATACTGACCAAAATAAATATTTCGAATAAATAGTTATTTGAATAGTACAATTATTAAAACAAAAATTTTTTTTGTCAGTGTAATACATTTTGAACATTTAAGCATAATAATACAATGTAATTGTATAAATTTTGAGCTATGATAAAAAAACATATATATTAAAAATTCTTTTAAAACTTTCAATTTATTTGAATTACGATAGCAAATAATAAATCAAATAACATCTCAATTCTATTTAGTAATAGTACTTATAATAACAACGTTGATTGAAAATTTTTGCCATAGTTAATATATTAACTAATGTTTCCAAATATTAAAAATACTATTAAAAATAATATTCTTTTAGTAATGTACTATTTTCTTACATTTATTCGAGAAATGGCGATAAATATTTATGACCGAGCCCATGTATTGGCAAAAAGGAAATAATTTCGATACGTGTTCACGAAAGAAAAAGTACATCTCATCAAGAAAGCATGCACATTTGTCAAAATTTAAGTCACGCTATATCGTTGTTCGGTGAAAGTAAAACGATTATTATAGATGTTTATGTCTGACAATTTTTTGGATAGGTTGACAAGAATCGGCCGCAAGAAACAAAGAGCAAATTAAATAGCCTGATTTATACTGTTACCTAAGAAGCTGTGGTTTATTCCTGCGCTTGAGGATAAATTATACGAGAAAGTTTATTGCACGATCATTTGTGTTTATCCGCGATAAGCAGAATCCGGAACGAACTGATATTTTAGTCAAAATCATCAAAAATGTAATCTATACTATCAATAAGCCCGACTCATCTTATATTCTCTGTTTAACTCTGATTAATATTTACTTGCACAGTAATCAAATTGTCAATAGCAAACTACTACTGCAATATACTGAATTACAATATTATAAGCAAAAAATTACTTTTTGTTTTTTTATCAACTATTCTCATTTATATATAGACAAAATATACTTTTACGATTCTTTGTTTTACGTAAATCAATAGACAGCCGTAATGAGGACCTGCAGGACTCTTAAAAGGATTTTCAATAATTAATTTCTTTAACGATTGATTTCGACTATATAAAGTAAATCTCTTAAAATTTGTCTTAAATTGCATTTAATATAATAAATCATGTAAATACATAAGGAGATATACATTATTATGTCTGTAAGTGTTCAAGGCAACTAGGTTTTTTGCAAGAATGTCATCCGCTTCCTATAGCAAAGGGACTGTATAAACAAAATCATTTCATTGACAAATTCACTCAAATGTTTAATAAAGTTATAACGTAATAATGTAACGTTTGTGAAAATGTAAGAAATTAAGTAAATTTTGTTCACATCAATATATTTTGCTATTAATTAAAAAAATATTTCTTTCCATATATATTTTTTTAAACATACATCTATGTATATAATTTTTAACTAAAAAGTATTCTTATATGAGTTATGATAATGAGTTACATGTTACATTCATCACCTGCGTATGATGTATGATTCAAATTAGAGCGAGACTTGTTCGAAAGTAAGGTACGTCGTAACTCTGATAGCGTGATTTCCCTTACAAGCTTCTTCAATAAAATATTGATATGAATGCTATGTCAATGATAAATTCAACTTTAATGTTATATTGGTCGCATATTTATATGATATATAAATACGTGCTTAATAACGTGACAGTAAAACAACACGCAATTAAAAATAAATTAAAGCAATGTAGTTCAGATAACTATAACGTAGTAATAACATACAAATTAATTTTTATTTAATTTTAATTTATAATCTCTATAGAAAAAATTTTATAGTAAAAATTATTATGTATAATAATAGTTACAAATTTTAAAAAGAAGTTTCTGCAAATTAGGTATACCATAGTGCAAATACTATGATAATTTAATGAAAAATATAGTAAAATTACTTTCTTGCTTCCGCGCTTACTATTTACCATAGTATTTTTTATTGTAAAATTTTCTCCGTGAAATTAAACATTTTTTTATTTAGCATTTTACACTTCAAATCTTTTCTAATTAAAAAAAATTTTCACTATCCTCCATAAAAATGTAATATTATAATCTAAGAATTTTTGTAATGTTAAAAATTTCAGAATTTGTTTAAAAAAACGGCCAAAACCTAATTAATCACAATAAAATTCTAAACATGTGCTAATTCGACAGAAGTGATATAACGCACAGCGGAAATAACGCACGTATGTACTTCTTCATCGCGTCGTGCCTAACGTCATTATGGTTATTCGCAATGGTCTCAAGAGACAAACCATAGCTCTCAGAAATGCACTACCGCGATTAAACGCTCGTTTAATTACAGTGCACGCCACATTTGACGGAACTTTCTCTGCCAATTAAGTGCCTAAGTCTACTGCTACGAATTCGATAACTAAGTTCACTTGTAGTTTCAGCGTTAATCGATGCTTCCCGAATATTTTATCACGATACACGTATGTAATATAATTTTTTTAATGGGGAAAAATGTGTATGATTGTATGTAAATTTTTCATTAATTCATCAATGAGAAATTATTATCTACATATATAATATTCAATATTTATTACACTTTTATTCATTCTAAAAGCATACGAAGTTAATTTTTACTGTAAATATATTTAAGCTTTAGTCAATTTTTAAATAAGACTTTTATTAAAATAATGTCCTTTTAAATGTAAAACATTATTATTTATTTTTAATTTTTAATAGTTTGTAATTCAAAATCATTATTATTTCGACATTTTTACAAAAAATGATAAAAAATCAATAAATCAGAGACATATAGAAAAACGTAAGTAGATAGTGCGTAGCTAGAGTAAATTCTATATATACATATATAGTTCGAGAAAATTGTTTTAGGGTTCAAAGTACTCTTGTAATATGTTGTAAATAACGAAACACGGATATCACCGCTGCATTACACGTTTGGCTCGACACATTTAGATCCGATTGTTAACTTAAACTCGGTCTATGAAAGAGAAAGTGGGTGAAGGCTAGAACGAACGATTTGCCACAATTACTTGCAGTCTCCTTCGCGTATTACACCTAGCCAACGAAACAAGTCCCGCTGCGAGAAAGTACAAGTGCCTAAAATGCGATCGACTGAGATTGGCCTGATGCACGTACTCCAATCGCCAATCACCAATCGCGAGCTAATAGAATGTACGTATAATTGCATTTTGTTGAAATAATTATCGTAAATTATTTCGTCAAAATCAAATATCGTAACATTTATTGGCATACCATACTTTACATTTGCCAAAAAAAAGAAAAGGAAACATGACACATAGATACGGAATAAAATATAAAACAAGATAGAAATATAATATCAAAGTCTTCTGCAGTATATTTTTTGTATAAAAATAAAAAAATTATGTATATCATCTATGTATGTACAATTGTTGTTCAATATGCAATTTATAAAATTTAAAATATAAATAAAATAAATAAGTTAAATTTATAAGTCCAAAACTTAATGCATGTATCTCATATTACACAAGTATATGCATCTGTATATATTCTGTCTATGAAAACTATGTGTAAAAATTTTCTATTTTAATATAAAATGCGAGATCTATTGGTATTTCATATAATAAAAGTCGAAGTCTTACATAAGATATGACATAATGATATGTAGATAAAATTGACTATTGCTCTGTTCCAAACGTGCAATTATATAATTAACTGCAGCTCTGTCTGTTAACTAAAACGTTTGATCGAGTTTGACACTGCTAAGGGTTATTTTCGCAAAGGAAAGTATATAATTAACATTCTGTTCCGTGATAAAACATACGATGCATAGCTCAGTTTATGCATGCATTGCCTCTCGAAGCTACTTGCAGTCGCGGGGCCGGTAGTTACGCTGAATTACACAATTCTGGCTAATAGAATCTACTATAAACTTGGCTGCATTCCGTTAATGATACGGCCTTGCCCGCATTTCTTTGTAAACTGAAATTCGTTTCGGAATCGTTCGCGAGTAATTATCGCCTCAACCGAACAAATTAGATTCATTTCGGAGATAGATTAAAAGGAAGTTTCATTTATTCTCCACTACGTCTGTATTTCATTTTAATCGGTACGCTTTATATAATATATCTGATATCAGAAACGAATATTTCTAACAATTAAATACTACTATTATAACTAAATACTACTGAAGCCAATGAATCTTACGCAAACAGATCAGCGTGATGATTCATCATAATATTAATTATCGACAATTACAATCTATCGCCGGGATAGTATTATAATTTCAAAATCATGATATAAAAGTCACGAAATTGATTTTGACAGCTATCAGTGTAAAAAAATATGATCCCTTGCATTACTATAATCTTAATATACTCTCGCATGTTCTCATTCAATATCTTTTCTATTCAATCAATTAAAACAATTCAATTTTCTCGTCAAATCTCACTGATAAAAAATCGATCGTAAATCTATCTCGATCGTACTTTCAACCCGTTGGTAGTTGAACAACTGTATACTATAAACCGCACAATTAAAACCGCGTATGGGTTCTTACCGTTCCTTCGAACATAATATAATACAAATTCGCGCGCGGTTAATTGGTGCAGCAGTCGAAATCTCCCTTGGCGCTTTCTAAGGAAAATAGCCGTATACCATGTATGGGACAAATTACAAGATCATACGCCCGTTCGAAGTTAAGCCGATCACGTTTCCCATAAATGTTTTATGGTGCGGTTTCCGAGCTGGGAATGGATAGAGAACGTTACGACTAGGCTCATGACCGCCAGGGGAATCGCCAAGTAACACCTAATTTCTTATACCGCGGCAAGTCTTTGCAAAATGCTAGCGAATATATCATTAACGAAAGTTTCAGTACAAGAGAAATGACCGTCGCGAAAAATCAATCGACCACATGGCTCAATAAAAAAAATGATATTATTCTCTAAATTGCCATTAGTGTATTTTCACTAATTTGCAGTGGTATACTTATAACTGTGATAATTAGTGAGTATTTTTCTAATTTTTAATAATTTTTACTTTAGAATTAGTGAAATAATTACACTGAAAGATCAGTGTATTTATTTCACTAATTGACAAGTTATAAATATACCACTGAAATCAGCGTATTTTCACTAATTTCAGTGATTTTTCACTGATTGTAATTTAGAGAGTACCTTTATGAAATACGATTATACAACATTCACAATTCCATTGTCGTATATATAACCAGAAATCATCTTGTATTAAATATTAAATATTAAACAACATAACAAGTATAGAAATGATGAACATTAATCTTTGATGAAGACTGAGACATTAAGAATCATTAAGACGAATTGCTTTTCGCACGTAACATAATAATGTGATGTAATAAGGAATGGAATGTCAGCTCGCGGCGACTGGGAATGGCTTTGACAATCATCAAGCACAGCCATCGATGAGAAACGGTCAACACCCGCATCGTAACTACGTAAGGCCAGACATTGCTTAGGTTCTATAGAAAGGAAAATGTCTGCCAATTGATTGATATGCAACTGCGGCCGTTCATAAGATCATTATTGCGAGAAACCAAGGCAACTGTATTTCGCATACTGTCGTCATTCGAACACTGTCTCAAAACCCAAGATTATCGTTATTCAACAGACACAAAAAGTAATCGCTACATTATATCCTTACATAGATTTCACAACGATACAAGAACAAGTACAAGATTCTGTTTGAATAGTGCAAAATTATATCATCGATATATCTCTTGTACCTTCACAAGAAATTTTTATTCTATTAGATTCAAATTAGAAAAAATACTTCCCTAATTAATTTAAAAAGATATGTAAATTTCTCATATGTAAACATTTTATTAATAAATGAGTCTTTTGCTCTGATAATTTTATATTACGACAAAGATAAACGCAAATTGTGGCTATATCAGTTATACACGTTGCATTACAGGAAAATCATTAAGATACTATCAAAAGGCGGCAACGATACTTTGCGGAAACGACCATAAAATATGCGATTATAAATGTGCCGTTTGCGCGCACGTTAGGTGCAGGCGAAATTGTTTTTCCTCCGCTAGATGTATTATATTCAATAAGCGTCGAAACGGCACAGAAATTCGCGAGTTTACGAGAATTAGCAACGACAGCGTTCTCCGCGATCGCAAAAGTAAAAGTTATCGGTGGATACGATCGTATTCTACATAAATAAGCGAACCATAAATAATTCTGAAGCTGGTTCCGATCGATCTGCAACGTTACCAAACCGATACCGTAGTTAGATCGATAAGCCATGCGAGTGTAGTACAGAAAGGCGCCGAAAAACATAATTCACCTGAGCGGGTAGATTTAACTAGGTTTCTTTACTTATGTTTTTTTATATTCTTGCCACTTGTATTCATTTTTAACAATTCAGAAGTTAATAACATATGTTTTATTAGCTTTCTCGATAATTAATAAGTATCCTAAATTTTTCAAAATTACACAATAACTGGTTTACAACACATTGTGCTATTTCCATATAAATAATTTGTAAAAACTTATGTACCTACTATCCTATTTAATTCATATTTATCTCATTTTAACTTTAATATACATATTTAATTACACGTTGTAATTAAACGCTTTCTTAAATTTGGGAAATAACGGCAAGACTGAACTAGATCCGGATGAAGATTGCGCGAGTTCGTAATGTGTTCACAACATATGCGTTCACGCTAAAAAAGCAAATTTACATAGAAAAGACTCTACTAATTATGTTTATTAATATCAGATGATTAGGTATCAATCTTCGTAATGTGATCAAGTAATATTAATAATTAACTAGCAATAAAATAATTAATAATATTAACAAGTTAATGAAACCGATGCAACAATATCATATTCATACATATATATATATATATATATATAAATATGCTATACATACTTTTCATGATAGAAGTTATCTCATTAGAAAAGAGAAAACAGAAGAAAACAAAATTCACATTTTCCTCGTGGAAATACGAACGACCGAAGTCCCGTGCGGAAAACTAAATTCCGGGATCGTAAACTCTAATGTTAACCGACGTATTAGAAAGGAAAACTATATGCACCCAGCACGTGCACCGATCGCACGCTATCCGTGAAAGTCTAGACCTCTATTCGCACGAGCCTGCATCGGGGAATCACTCTGGGTGATCTGTACCCGGGGCGCTTTCCAGCCGATGACTTGCGCGACGTGACGTTTACTCCGCGGTAACGGATATACAGTACCGTATGTAACAACATCCCACAAGGCACCGGCTGTAACCGAGCGTGTCCTTCGAAAATGGCATTCACTGATGGTAACTGATATAAGGTGTTACTCAGGGCCGCAGAGAGTCCTAGTTTTATTACGGCTGGACTATGCGACCGAAGTCGACGATCCATTATGATGCAACATGTATTTATAATAAATTAATAAATATTTGATCCAAATAATTGATTACGTCACTTTCGCACGTATCATTCTTGTTATAAGATGTATACGTTACATACTTTCTCCTGCCACTTCGAGTCACACAATTTATTAGAATAAAAGTCTGAATTTTATTTTGTTTTATTGCTCGCTATTAACATATGCGAAAATTCAATGTTTTCCAAATGTACTTTCTACATCTGAGTCAGTGAAATCTTACTTATTTACAATGCGATATTTATAACTGTGATTATCAAACTATTCAATATCTTTCAGAGCCGATTAAGAGGGATGTACTCTCACCGAGAAGAATCGGTGATAATACACAGTTATACCAGTGTAGCACTGATATCAGACTATTTGCTTTTTTTTTCAGCAAATAATATTCTTGATTGCGATTTAGAGAGTACCTGCTGTAATATTTTAGGTCTTAACTTCAGGTCTTTAAGGTATCGCCCCGACTTAATTGAAAGAGTTAATTGAAAGTTTAATAGTGCATTTTACTAACTTACGTTTTGCATGGTATCATGTGTAAGAACACAATTCTGTGTTACGCTACCGAATACCTACCAACCATGCACTAGATCGCGGGCAAATTCGTTGGAACGCGCGGGCGTTAAAAGCCGCGCAAACTCCTTTCACCATACCACCAGATCAACGGAGCATGCTACAGACGGATCGCTGTGTCTAACCGGTCGAATGACCACTCACAAATGTGATTCACGACTACACTCGGCCGACTGATCCCCGCTCGCCACTTGAAATCGGATCCACTGGCGAGTAAGAATCAAGTTGTAGCGGATAATTTTAACATTGAAAAGGAAAACGAGTAATATCGAAATCATGTACATTAGGGTAAAATAAAAGTTTGTTAAAAAGATATTTCTATAATAGAACAATAAGTCTAAAGTGTGTGAATTAATTACTTCTCGATTTATACACATTTAAACTTGTTTTAAAAAGTAATACAACTTTTATATATTCTTTAACACAAGAGAATATTCACATCGTATTACATTTATATTTTTAATTAAAAGTAAACGTAATGTTATATAAACATCCTTCAAGATATCCGTCATAAATATAAATATTTTAAGCTGTTTGTATATTAACTTTTTAATATTAATACATTGCGTGCGAATTTCAAATATCGTTTATTGAAAAAAAGAAATTACTTTTTGATGCGTCACACTTCGTCACTTTCGCAAGTCTACATCCTGTTAAAAAAAAAAAAATCTAAGTAGAAAGAAAGGACAAGTTAATGATAGCGTGACGTGATACACATGGCTACGTCGAAACGCTCAGGACTATTTCGAATTCACCCGGAATTCGACACAAAATTAAAGGCTGCGGGAGAAAGGATTTATCAGACGTGACGTGGTGTTTGACGCATATCTATTCCTGTTGGCCGGCGTTTGTTAAACTCATTCTATTAAAGGATCTACTGGAATTTAATCGCGAGGATATCCGCACGAATATTCACACATTAGCACACGCAGCGAATTCATAATTTGTGAGAAATTGCATAAACTAAAGAAAAAAGAAGTTAAATATGTTCTCGGTTCAATAATGCCGAGACTGACGCGGTGAAATTGATTCGTTTTACGATTTCGCGCCATTTCCAGATCGTTATAATTATGACGTCAATAATAAAGTAACGCTTATGTGAAAACGGCAAACTACATTGCACATATATATATATAATCTACCGTTCTACAACTTAATTGAGGGTAAATTGTTTCCCTCTTTCTACTCCGTTTAATTACATTATGTCGTTGAACATTAGATAAAAGATGATCATTGCTCCATCAGAGTATTTTACCAATTGTAAAATAACATAAATTTTTTTTATAATGCTTTTCTATAACTGTATTTAGTAAGACGCATATAAATGAAAAGAATGTAGTGATTTTTCACGTAATGCATCTTGTTTCAAAATATTAATGTAAACACTTTTTAATTAAATTGTTTAAATAATTTAAAAATATAAATATCGTTTATTTTATTTAAAAGTCTTTAAAAAATATTACTAGATAAATTTAAAAAAAAAACTTTAAAAAATCATGTAATTTTAAATAAATTTATAAAAACACATAATATTTACTGTTAATGTAATTTTAGAAATAACAATAAAAAAGTAAATGTCAATATCAATAACATCAATAAAATATATGCAAGAATAACAAGTTATAATAAAAAATATTTGAATAAAAATTAATTTTATAAGATATTCGATAAGATCAATTTGATAAGACTAGGGTTGCCATATTAAATTTTTTTAAACTAGAACTTACCGGCCAAAAACCCCGGATATTTCTGTTGCAACTCCGGACATATACGAGGATACGTTAATTACACATAATAAATATTATAAAATCATACGATAGTCTGCATCCAACTGTAATTTGCCGTACCAATGCGTTAAATGTGATACTAAACACGAACCAGGTAAATGCAGATATCCGCCGCATACACAATTAGAGGAGTCAAAACTATTTTGCGTCAATTGCAATAGCTACGGCCAGCCTGCCTCATATAGAGGCTGCCCTCAAATAATAGAGAATAAAAACAGATTTAAAAACATAAACACTAACGCCAATGACACAAAAAATCAAGACAAAAGAGTAAACCCGATCAAATAAATCATTAATAAACCCGGAATTCAGTTACGCGGATATAATCAAAAATAAAAACACCCAAGTAAGCAAAGTGACAGATAATACATGTACCAATAACGCGATAAATGACTAAAATTAAAAATAATATAACGAAATTAGAAGAAAAAGATGAAAATAATGCAACAAAAATAAACGCAATAGCCTCCTTGGAAAAACTTATTGGTAGTCACTTTCAATCCGAATAAATCACTGACAATAAGTAAAATAAAAATTTAAAAAAAAGTAAAAATAATAGCAGTTAACGTAAACTCGATAATAAAGAACCAAAAGAGCTCACTGATTAACTTAATTAAAACACAAAAACCGAACATAAATCTGCTAAATAAAACAAAACTTAATAATAAACAAATAATAACTTTCGAAAATTATAATATAATAAGAAATGACACACACATAAGGGGAGAAACAACTAGTTATAAAAAAATCAATCAAATATAAAGAAGTAAAGATACTTGAACTAGAAAAAATAAAAATATTAAAACACAATCGTTAAACTAAACACGGTGAACAACACAACCTTATATATAATAGCGGCATTCTTTCAAATTACATTATTACATTATTTGGTTTACGCCAAGAGAATCTTGATGATAAATAATAATTTTTTTGTAAATTTAATATTTGTAGCGTATATAAACCGCGCCGACATTTATCAGTTTTGAAACAGTTACTAGCTAGATACTATGATGCACTGAACTAACTCGATGCTGTAACGCATCTGTAAGGTCTCCCCTTTCCCCTTCCCAAATAATTTATTGCAAGAAATAATTCAAACAGGGTGGTCAGTCCTGGCTAAGATATGTATTATTTCCCAATAATTTATATGTAGCTTTTGCGAAAAATAATATCTCAATTAGGATAGGCCAATCCTGATTCAGATATTAGTTTTCGCTATAATTATTTCCAATAATTTAAGAAAAGGAACAAATCTTATAGATGCTTCTGAGTACCAATATCTAGTTAGTAACTGTATTTCAAAACTGAAAAAAGTAGCGCGTATTTCATAATAAGCTGGAAATATTAAATTCACTGAAAAATTATTATGCAACAGTAACATTTGTTGCAGAGCAGATAGGCAATTTTATCTTTATCTTTATAACATTTTTGTAGCCCTGCTTTTAAAGAGTTTCACATCTTATCTAAAAAGATATTAATTAAGAAAATATGAATTATTACAAATTATTTTCAACTGAGATTGAGATAAAATTTCTTTATTTAGTTTTAAAATTTAATAATTAAAATTAATACAAGTAATAAAATAATGTTTATTTTGAAAAATATATTATAGACTACATATGCGTACGAGCCATTTGTAAATGGCCCAAATAAAAAAAATATAAGAGTAAAATTAACTGATAAAGTGAAAAACCTTAAGTTTATGTTCGGTGCAACTATAACAGAAATTTAGATTCTACGGATAATAATAAAAATGTGCCTAATACGAGTACATCTGAAAGTATTTAAATTTACTGATTTAAATAATGATTAATTATTGAAACATTTTTAATAAAATAGTGGTAAATTAATTTGCCAAATTATATTTAGTAAAAAAAGACGAAGTGTAAACAGCCATTTGATGGCTGAAAATAAGTTGGAAACCATGGACTGACGTATTAAGAAATTGGGACATAACATAATTTTCAATAAAAAGCACTACTAGATCCGAAAGATGGAGGAGACAAACCACTTTTACTAACGGATTATTTTTTCCAATAAAAACTTTTGTCTTCGCCTCAAGGGTATACTCTTGTAAGTCTATTAAGTATTTTAATTGTATTATATTTAATTGTTACTCAGCCGCTCAATAAGTGATGCCATAGAAAAAGCATGGTAAAGAAAATAAATAATTATTTAAAACCCTGGGCGCACATAATTCTCCCGGTCTTTAACACTTTCAAAAATTCTCCCAGACGTTTCCAAATGCCTTAAAAAAAGAGGATAAATGGCAACCCTAGATAAGATGAAATACATGTAAATACTGAAAAAAAGTAATAATATTTCTGAATTCTTTATTTTTAAATCACTGCATTAAGTAAATTAATTTTGTTTTAAATTATATAAGTTTAATCTTTAAACTTTTCATAATTTTTGGAGTACTAATTTCACAATTGAAAATTTTATTCTGATGTAACAATACCAAACCATTACAACCAATTGCATCAATATATTGACATAAACAAAACATCACTTACCGCATCCTGCGCTGATATCCTACCTTTGATGACAGAGTTGTGTCTGTTGTCTCTTTAGCTGCACCTATTAAAAATTTACAATTACTTAGTAATTATTTTTTCCATTGTCTTTCAACATGTAATATGTACGATGCATCTCATATTAACATATTAAATATAAACTATCTATATCTTTAAACAAGAAAATTTTATAATAAAAATTACTATACAACAGTAGCTATGAATAGGAAATATAAGAAATTTCAAATAATTGTATCATAAGTAATGTAAATACTATGATAATTTAATGAATTTCAAAAAATTATATCATAAGTAATGTAAATACTATAGTAATTTAATGAAAACGTAACAAAAATTTTCATAATTTCTTCACTGGTCTACGCATACTGATATTTACCATAGTAATTTTTGCTAAAAAATTTTCTCCGTGTAGTTTATCTTATACGTTATTAATAATGTCGTCACAGTAATATCTTAATTTTTATATTTTATCAAATTACAAAACTGCAGCAAGAACAATTTGATCAATTGAATATAAATAATACAGAAACGGCTATGATAAATGTATTACTAATCAAATATAATAATAAAACAAATAAATATTCACCAGTTATGTGGCATATAAGGATACTGCAATAAGGGCACAGAAACAGAGTCCTTACACATGCGAAAAACTGTGCATCTTGGCGCTAGGTAAACGTCATCCTGGTGCTCGCAGACAATCGGTTTTCCCAGAACGTCAGCCGTCCCGCGAAACTGCACGTAAAATATCGAAATTGTGGTATACGTTCCATCTTTATGCAGTCGAGTATAAACGAAATTTAAATAGCTTACCAATTTCGGACTTGCTTTGCTGCTCCAATCTCCGCTTCCCCTCCCCCTCTCATGTTGATCACAAGATCTTCGTTGTCTTGACTGTCGTCTGTCGTAAATCGACGTAAAAAAAAATCAGGCTGAAACCCGAATATCCGGCCAAAAGCAGTCGACCATAGTTATTAGCAAGTTATCCGTCCCTCCTAATGGGAGCTGAGATGATACGGCTAGCGAGCTACGTGCATCCGTGATAAACACATTAGTCGCATCGATCACGGTGATTGGATGATCCGCCTCCTTCGAGGTGTTCTGGGTGTTCATGAATTCCTCGTCACGGGCGTCGCGACGCGTCGCAGATAATTCACCGATAATAAAGAAACACGGAGAACGCGGAGCACCGCGTCGACCGCCGCCAATTACGTCACAGCAATCAGAGTTCGCGAATCAAGTATGGCCGTCGTGAATTTGGCGCGTTTTTGTGGGACGGCAAGATTGCGCGGGAACGTACTGTATGACCGATTTATCGAATCTACATATCAAACGTAAGGTGAGAACATCGCGCGACGACCTAACGCTCATTGCAATATTTACCGGATCGTCGACTCGCCGTGCTTGTCGACGAGTTGCGTCTCGACTTTGTGGCGCGGTGTATTTCGAAAAAGTACGGAAGGAGGAAGAACAAGGACAGTTCTCCGTAATCTCGACGAAGCGCGCGCGCGTGCACGTATTTGGCGAGGCGCTGGGTTCGACGCTTGGGGGGTGGCGCGCAGAGCAGCGTGACGTAGCTGCCGATCTACGGTGTGAGCGCGGGAAACGGACGCGAAGACGGGCGGAAGGACGCGACGACAGGCGGAACGATGCGACGACGACCGCTCGGCGGACAACGATTTCGGAAAGGTCGCGCCGCGGAGGAAGGTGAGTCGTGGATCCCACGAGCCGTTTTGTTTACAACTCGAGTGCCTCGCGACTGTGTGATTGCATGCAACGCGTGGAGGCGATATACGAATTGATATTGAGTACGAACTGATTCGTCATTCCAGTGACGAGAATGAGCTCCGATGCCTTTCTTCCGTGATGACGGAGACACGGAAACCAAGCTGTTCTTTCGAGACGGACGGAGACGTAGTGAGAGATGGTATGCTCCTCTGCTTCCGTTTTTTCTTTCCGATCTCCGTCGAGATCGTTCCGGATTCTCTCATCGCGTTCTCCTCGCTAATGAAAAGTTGCTATTCTTCTCGATCGTTCTTGCAGGTACGACTATAGTTTGCTAGATGGCTGTGCATGCTATCGTGCATGTGCATGCTATCACGGCAACTTTTTTTCTTTTAATTATTCTTTTCCCTCGTTCATATTAGCGAAAATGTCAGACGAAACGGTCGCGCTTGCACAAACGTGTTTAAGAAAGTTTTCTTCACCCACGCTTTTCCCTGATTTAAATTCCATTTTTATGTGTTCCGTCATAATTTTAACTCTCACCATCGAATTACTTAAAACCTATAAGAAATTATGCCTGCTTTAAATTACGGTTTTCTCCGGGTATAGCAAAAACAATCTTTTCGTAACATTTTTTTTTAATTAAATAAGTTTATCCTTGCTTTAATTAATCTGCAATTTGTGTAAAAAAATTTACATTAAAATTCTTATAATTTCTTGTATCGTAATACGAAAATTGTTGAAAAATGAAAGTACATAAAGTATATTAATTCTTTGATTCTTAAGTCAATTTTCAAGGAGTCCGTTATTGCAAATATATTGTTATACATGCTATTTATTTTGTTTGTTTTTAATATTTTATAAAAATTTTTGTGATTATGTTATATTAAGAAACTTTAAAAAGGGTATAATAAAATAAAATTTATTTAAAATTTATATTATTAAAAAATTTTGTAATCTTATTTAAAGAGAATTTTGAATATGTATAATTTACAATAAATTACAAAATATATTGAATGTTTACTTAAGTTTTGTAAAAGAATTTCTTGAGAATTCTCACATTTTTCAAAAATTGTTTCTGAAATTTTAGATAAGCTTAAAGAATTTTTTAATACAACTGAAGTAAATATTTAATACTTTATATTAACACAGAGAATACTTGGCGTAACTAATTAATATCCATTTAGATGTAGAATATTAATTACAATATTATAATTTTAGGTACTAATATCTGTGTGTAAGCAACGGCAGTACAACAGCAATAGCAGATCCAATAGCAATATTATAATATAATGCAATGGTGATCCAATGGCTATACAGCACTACTACAATACTATGGCAATACAGCAATTGATGAGTAAAATCACTACATTTATTTGGCAAGTTACTACTTTTTTATTAGTCATATAATCATAATTTGGAAGATATTACTCACACTGAATTGTTTTAAAATTGAAAGAATCTCTATATCCCCTTATAAAACAATATTATATCTACAGCGATGGAAATTTTTTATGATATTGTGTATGTATAATTCATAATATATTTGGGCAATTTAATACTCGATTACACGAAGTTCGCATATCCATGGGCAATTAAATAATCATATAATTGTAATTCTATCACGCAATCTTTGTGCAGTGCTCTGTCTCTTTTCCTTCTTGTGAAGTTAGATACACTTGCGAAAAAAATACGGATACTTTCACTTCTCGGCACCCTATCCAAAGCTATACCGGCGCGGCGGTCCCACCGTTAGAGACTTCTCGTGTTCATCCAGCCGTGTTAATTATCGCGCGAATCTAATGAGCCATTTTCGTAAATGTTTGCTTCTCATACCCAACTTAGTGAACAAGAATATTATTAATGTTTTTACATAAACTGCCTTTTTTTATTGTCTACTATCCCGGTCCCGATGGCACTTTGGGTGTATATATAATATAAGTAAATTGCAAATTATATTAACTATTGTTTACGAGCACGTATTTCTATTTTTTGCGCACACAATAATATTAATTACATTAACAAAGACGTAAATATTTTTATTATAAAGATAAAAAACAAATTAATTACAAAAATTCGTTATTGAATTATTAGACTTGTCAGGTAATTAAAGTTTTGTTCCAACTTTGGACAATACTTCTTTGTCTAAATAATGTTGCCTATTAAAAAAATGCATATACAAAACACACATAACACACATAAAGAAATATGAATATAGAAAATCATGAACCAAATTTATATGATTCTTTTACACAATTAAAAGTTCTGCGAATATTATATGTTTTAACAGAACTATTATAACAATTGTCTCATATTTATTTAATTAAATAATTAAAATATCTGTGTGTGAAAAATGTTATATTTTAGCTCATATAAATAACTTAACGAATTAAATATGCCAATAAATAAATTATACGTTATACAAGTTGCACGCGCGCGATTAAATCTGTCGGTCTTAAATATTTTTATTTGGTGCTGCTTTACTTAGAGAGATAATCGGCCCTGATGTTAATTAAAATTAAAATCTATCAGTTATGCGTGAATTAACACGGAACGCGAAACTTTTACTTTTATTACACAAGTTTTTGTTGTGACATTATAATTAATCAGTATGCGTGCGATTTATGCTGTTTTTTAAATTTACTTAAAAACAGTCTACATATAAAATCTTACAATAAAATAAGTAAATCCATAAATTTATGACACGGTAATAATCAATAATTGAAGGATATCCAAGAGAAATTTTGTAAGTCTTTTAACTTACGCTTTCATATGGTCAAAGTTTTATTGTGCTTGTAATTAATTACCTAGCTGTTAAGAAATACTACCCAACTTAAATTACTTACCGCATAATGATACGAATAATCTATAAAGTTGTAAAATATTTTATCCACAAGTTTGGGATTTTAAAATCATGTTTTTATCATTTTCTCTTAAAAAAATTTAATTGATTAATGTGTAAAAAATATATGTACGTATAACTATCGGTACAATTTAAATAAAATCAAATATAATTATATCTATAGTATGAAATCTTCAATGATAAGCTTTGTACTTTTGATTTGCAAATTGATATTGTTCGTTAATTTTATCGCAGATTACGATAGGATAGGACACATGTTGCGCATAAAATCAAGCTAGCGTGAAGCTATAATAATGGGATCTATTACGCGATGATAAATTGTCCTCTTTTTCCGGCAAGCTTACAAACGTTTTAAAGTTACATCAACGGTCTTGATCAATCAGAATCGAGTAGATCACGTAGCAAGATTAATGGATCTCATATGCCAGCTGTTGAATGGTCTCGAACCATGAAATGCACGATGCCGGTAAAATATATTGTGCATGATTATGTATAAAACCATAAGTTACTACCGTGTGAAAATTGCCACTAAAAATATCACATTGACACGCTCTTTATTTCTTTATAACATAACGGATATATGCTTTTTTTTCGAATATGAGTTCCTCGTTCGAATTCTAATTACCGGAGAGAAAGGGGTAGAAAAACAACGTGGACACGCATGTTTAAATGTGTCTCAACAATTAAAGCTACAAACTACGACTGAGTTTCACCTATAACGTTAACAGAAGTAATGGTTTAATAAAAAAAAGTCAGTGCTGCAAATTTTTTGATAAGAAATTTATGACTAAAGAAAGAAACAGAATTTTATGTGAACAGAATTATTCTTTAAATAATAAATAATTAAATTATGAAAGTTTTTTACTTAAAAATTACTACATACTTCCAAACTTAAACATCTATATTCCTGATAAAAACGTATATACTACCGACTTTAATAGCTCTATAAAACATTCTCAACTCATTATAATTCAAGTAATTTTCAATAATTATTGTGCATATACGTCCGACAAGGCGCATATAATAAGAGTTAGTACGTAAGTTTAGACAATTATTATTTTTATACTACATTACATCAGCTATGTAAACTCTCCAAAGACACAAAAAGATATCCGCGTGATTATGATTGAGAATATCCGCATTGTTATTAGTACATGTGTGATTTAGTTTATTTTTACAAGTACTTTTGCGTTTCAGTATTACATAGTATTAAAATTTCATGAAATGAGACTCAAAATATTATCCAATTACCGATGCCCTTGATGCGAATTACCGATCTCTGCGTAGAGATTCATATATTTAGCGTCATATGTTTATATATGTTATTTTGTGTCATCCAACTTTCTCTCTAGTTATTCAAAATAGACACCCGCGACTCCAAAAGTGGCCGTAGCGAAAAGGCAGCGTGCACTTTCGAACGGCAAATAGCAGCAACGCAGTAAACGGGACTTTAATTTCCTGCTTGCTGCTTAACAATTTCATCTAACGTTTGCCAAACGGAAGAATCAAAGGCTGCACGGCCAATCCACTGCATCGATCAGAGATAAAATTATCATTCGTTTCCGACAAATTCGCATTAACGCCGGGGCGTTATTTCCTCCCTGCTGGTATCTGATCGTTCGTCCGCGGCAATTCCTTTCATTCCGAAAGATCCGGACGAGTATCCGCACGGCGGCGTATCCGCAAGGAGGCAATGTTAATAAACACGATCCATTTTTAGTGCGCATTAACGTCTGTTGCACTATGGTCGGCAAGCCGCACGCCGAACTTTCTCCGTGGTTACACGCACGGTTCTATAATAACGTGGATATATCCATGTTGTTAGTCTATAAACAAATATGGGCGAGAGCCCATATCGTATCGTGCAAGTTGTTACGCAAAGGTATCTTATGTAGAACATCTTCCAAAACGTTTGTGCATTTTGACAAAGTATTATCCACTCTATCTTGACGGAAGAAAACAAAAAGCAAGTTCCTGAAAGATATAAACGAGATGACTGAAACAAATATAAATGACACAAAAATGTGAAACTTTTGTATGTTCATCCGTTTTTCTTGAATTATAATCTTTTAGTAATGCATAAGTTTAAAAAGGAGAAAATAGCGATAAAATTAACAAATGCACAAACAAAATATTTAAAGACTATAAAATATTTTAATTTTAAATAGGATATTATGTGCTCACGTTTCGGAAAATTTCTAGTATAACGTTTGACTTGCTTTCGTGCAAACGCTATTCGCTATTTTGTAATTAAGGAACTTTTCTAAGTATGTTTAAATCTAATTAAGAGGTAGCTTCGCATGCTAGAAATCTCGTTTATAACATGTAATTTAAATTTTCAGTAGGAATATTAAATCTCATTTTACTGCCAAAAAGCTTCCTGTTACGCACCGAAAATGTTTCCAAGAGGATTTAATTAGCTGGCCCACGTTGATTAATCTTTTCCACTGAACTGAGAGGTTAATGCGATCATAAACTGACACAATAACGCTATTACAAGCTGCATTCCGTACGCGTGTAGCAATAATTATGCCCATAATATGCATTAACCAAAGTAACACCGTTCAATGTTCGCACATATCTTGTTTAAAATTGATTTTATGACAAAAATTGCAACATTACGTTACGATAAAAAAGTCACAAAAGGGGCATATAAAAAGGCTTATAAAATTGGCTTATAAAAAGTTCTTATGACTGTCTTTCGTGAACAGTCCTATTTGCCGGTCCTAAAATCCATATAGAAATAAAAACGAAAAAAATTTGCCGTTTCGAATGTATTTATTAGATATTCGCTGGACGATTAATGAAAATTTTATGAAATGCTACTTGCACACGACGTTACTTCGACTATGTAATCGTTTTAATAGCGTGTATCGCAAACGTACGCGTGCACTTTTAGTTTCTGTGAAATACAATAATGTGCTGTATAATTTTTTTTTAATATTTACTATCAATCAATTCTTCACGTTATTGCAAAATATTTGAATAATTTTTATCGTTTGGAAAATATATTATGCCGTCACGTGCACGAAACATGAAATGTTGAAAGCTTGAGTTGTGCACATCAACGGGAAAGCAATAGAAATTATTACCATCTTGATCGTAATTAGAAGCGGCGGCGGCGTTGATTCCATTGCATTAGATCGATTAGCCAGAAGATAACGTTGCATATCTCGCTTTTATTATCATCGCAAACGGTGAATTGATCGTATGGCGCGAATGCGTGCCTCGATTCCGTATTAATCAACGATGTGCAACGGTCGCGTAACCGTAGAGGCGGCAGCAGCCTCTGTGTGCCGGTGCTGAAAAATTGCAGCTGCTTTTATCGCGTAGTTTCTCCGTTACGTCACGCGCGATTCGTCCCACGCATCGGCGCATAATTAAAATGTTGCACGGTGCGGGATCCGCGCTTTGCCTATCTTCGCATGAGTCGCATAGGAGACCATCTAATTGGAAACGAATTAATTTAATCGTGGAATCTTGTTGCGAGAGATCGGCTCCATACTATCGGAACCATATACCACAGACGTCGGTTTCTCGACTGTACATAGATGCATATTTATCGCGTTTATGCACTATCTCGTTCATTGTGCATTGTGTTGCGAGAAACGATATCGATAGTAATCGCCGAGAAAGAATAAATATAAATCTTTACCTACTATATAGGTTAACTACGGGAAGCGAATTCGCGCCGCTTATGCCGCGCTATTAAATGACAATATTCTGATTAGAAATTAAAAAAAAAATAGAATAAGAAGGCCCCTATAATGTTAGTTATCGGAAGCGGATACTATTGCCTTATCGCATCCCGAGTAAGCATGTAACGCTGTTTTCCTGTAAACAAAACAATAATTCGTTAAAGATAGAAGTAAATGCAGCAAATTCAGTTTTAATCATCGAGGAGTTTAATAGATAAAATAATATTTTTATAAATAAATATAAATTTACGGTTTTTTTACGAATTTTTACTTGTGCGATATAACATGCGTGAAATAACTTATAAAAATATCTGCTTTTACTCTGTTCTTCGACTATATCAAGATTAGATTATTTAATTTAACTTTAGTCTCTTTCTTATTTTTATTTACTTTTTATTTAGTTTTTTTTCCGTTAATTTTCATAAGTATTTATTTATGTTTACTGGTAGAAATTTACTCATTGATGATTAAATCTGAATTTGCTGCATTTGCTCCTGTCTGTCTTTAATGAATTGTTTTCTAATTTTAAAAGATTATTGCATTTAAATTTGTAATGCGCGCGATCTACTCGCAATTTATGGCGTTAATATCGTACGTTCTTGACTTTTTGATCGCGCATGCACGTTCTTTAATGTTTCAAAACGGTCGTTTATAATAGAAAAATGACGAATAATTGCATAGAAAACAGGTACGAGAAACGAACAGGTACTTATCAACGGTTCCCCTTTCGGCTGATCATCATCCTACTGGAACGAACGGGTTCGGATGGGCGGTTTGCAGTCGCGGAATCTAATTACTACAGAAGTAGGAAAATAACAGGCCTGCGCGCATAGATTATGAAATATCTAGTGATCAATGCCAGCGGCCTGGTTTATATCGCGTCGACGTGCAGGTAGCCATTAAGTGGCGTGAGGCGAACACGAGCGAGCGTGCCTTCATAGGGAGTCTTTTGCGAAATATTGACACTTTGCGATTGTTAGATAGGTGATACGTATTACCGACGGTGCGGTTCTAATTGAATGTCTGCCCCTAATTTTCTCTTCTCTGACGGCAGCGAGCCACAACACGTTGAGATCCAATTGATTGATAATTCGAACGAAAAGTTATGCCACTATTCTGCGTTCGATGAAGTCCGGGAATCAGCAAGCTTTTAACAAGCACAAATGAGCGCATGATAATAAACAACGTGTCATTGAGCTGTTCTAGAATGCAGTATTGAGATGTATTGAGAAGAATCAATCAAAAGTTAAAAATATTGTGTGCAATTTTAATAATACAGATGCTAAGCAATATATTTATAAAATAGAATTTTTTTACAATAATGTAAAATTGAACTTAATCTTATTAATGTTGAAATTCTGAAATAGTTTTATTCGAATTATTTAAATTATGTATACAAAAATGTCATTCCTCATAAGAAAAGCGATTATACTCAATTTTAATTTTCTTCTTTTAAGTAACGATTATTTATAAAGAATATTTTTTTGAGATATTTTAATTGAAAATGCATTCGTCATTTACTTGAAACAGGTAACATTTACTTAAAATAAACTTTCGTATATATACAAAAGTATCACAAATTATTTCAATTAAATAGATATTACTCTCTTATGTCTTATGCTTATAATTTTATAAGCAGCAAATTTATTGAAAATATATTCTGAATTCTAGTATTTTAATAATATGCTTCAAGATATTATGTTAAAAACATTATTTTATTTTTGAAATAAAACTTTATACTTATATTTTTCGAAAGAGCATATTCTTTTTTGAGTATATAGTATAACAATAAGTTTTTTAAATTATAATAAATATACTAAGGCAATTATCAAGAAAATATTCTTTATTAAAAATAACCGTTATTTGCTGAAAGCAAAGTAAATTAAATAATCACTGTTTTTAACAGAATAGAATTGATGTTCTTGTATATGTGTGCATATATATATATGCTATTTTTTTTAATAATACTAAACTGTAAAAGTAATTAAGTAACAAAAGAATAAAGTTTAATTAAACTATTATGCATAAATTAGTTTTATAAAAGATGAAAAGTAAAGTTAATCGATGTTGATATTATAGAGATATTTGTAATTTCGTGTGTTTATAAAGCGGTTCGATATTTTGATATCTGTACAAGCACGTGGAATCACAATCCGCGAATGACTCAGAGAAAACGTTGAATGAAGTGCGGAAGAATCGAGGAGGTTGCTCGTGTCTCGAGGACGATCCGTGATCTTGCTCGATCCGAGGACGGCTCGTGAGGTGCAACGATCCTCAATGATGCAACCGGCTTTTGCTCGTAACCGTGTCCGTAATTCCTTCGTGGTGAAGACTCGATGATGTAAACGTCTCTCTCTCTCCAACCTAGACTATAATGCCGAGAGACGCGCGCCCTGAACTTGAAGCTCAAGGGAATCTTCTATGTGTTGTCTCGTGGACGCGCGCGATACCAAGTATCGTTATGCGTGCAATGCGGTTTAATTGGCGTCCTTACAAGGATTTAGCCAACAGTCCCCGATTGCATTCTAGCGGTCGCGCTATCACTTTTTTAAATAATGATTTCTGAATAGTCAACGTATTATTATATAAATTGATGCAATTTTAAAAGAAAACAAAAATAATGTAGATATGTTACATATTCTTTATATATCAGATATTTTTTTGAATTTTTGAGATAAAAGAGAAAGAGAGAGGGAAGAATTATTTATTTTAAAAGAAATTTTTACCGTAAAGATATATTTTAATAGTTAGAATTGTGATTTGATCTCAATTTTTTAAATGTGTAATAATAATGCAGTTGACAGTACGAAAAGAACAGTATAATAGTTAATTTATTTTTTAGAGTTTTTTACATAATTTTTAATAATGAATTTGCAATTTTTATTATTATACATTGTATAACTTAAAATATCTATATAACCCATCATTATATCTATATAACCCATCATTGTAATTGAATATATAGTTACGTAGAAAGAATAGCAAAAGTAATTGAAATTAATTACATTATTTATTATTTATTATATTAATTATATATTATTATATTAATAATAATTTAAATATGTAACAATAATTTAAATTAATTTATTACAGATTTTTGCATCTTATTATATAAACTTTTTTCATGTAAATCATTTCCTTTCTCCCATAGTTCATTGAATTGAAAGTATAGACTATCAAGGAAAAAGGAATTTACCATGCCCGCAAAGGTCAATCTCTATTACGGTCATTTTGCTTTTCCTTGTTCATTAAATCGGACTAATTTTTTATTGTTTATTAAAAAGTGATCGTTGAAACTTGTTACATACAACGCTGTTAAATTATAAAATTCTGCAACTTTTGTTAAATGTTAATTATAAATGCTTAAAATTTTGCAAATATATGTCAATGTTGTTAGAAAATTAGATCGAGGGACATGAAATTCACCCTCTAATTTGGGATTTTATCACTATATTTAGTACGGCATGCGTATATGCGCTTAGCGCCATCCAAGTGCTGATTGTTATATAAAATTTAAAAAATGTTTAACAAAATAGAAATATAAAATAAATGTGTGCAAAAAAAAAATGCATGAACTAAATGAAGCAGATCTTCAAAATTGATCCGTTTTTATCGAGTGTAATTTAAATTTCAAATTGAAAGCATAATTTAGACTTATCTAGATATAACTGGAAAATTTGAGGTTTTCCAAGGTGGCGCCTAATTGCTTTAATATCCGGTAAAAGTAGAGTAATCTGTATAAAAGGATAACTTATACCTTTCCATAGTAATTATTGATTAAGTTAATATATGTGTATGTGTACGTGTATGTGTATATATACTTATATATGTATATATTCAGAATGAAATATTTAATTTTAATTCTACATTTTTTTATTTTTTTATCTTAATTAATTTTTTGAAATCTTTAGTACAGAAAATTACATTATTTGAAAATCAATAAACATTGACGAGTAGAAACGCGTATACTTTCGCTTGTCAGTATGTGTAATTTTTTATGATTTATTATGAGTGCATATGATTACATACAGTAACGAACTTGTTGCATGGTATTTCATTAAATACGTCACGCGTGCCACACCCATCCTGATTAGGCGTGGTACGAATTACTTCAATGCCAAGAATGCAGCGTAATAGTGGTTCCGTTTTGTTTGTATCTTAATGCAACTCTCAAACGTTGTTATTATATTAATTATTAATTTTATCTATAATTATTTTCAATTTCTTTATACAATGCAATGAATAAGGGTTTACATAACATTTTTTAATATTCATGACTCACACCTTGAATACTCATTTTTCAAGTAATTTTGCAGACGTTCCTTGATAGTTCAGTATAATTTAGATTTACTTAGATAAGAGTACAATAAAAAAATATTAAGTTAATTACAAGCATGTTTACATTTTATTAACGTTTTATTAGAAGAAATGTGACTGTCAATTAAAGACTAATGCTGCAGTTGCTTATTATCTAGATAACATTGAACATTGTTTTATTTTGATCATGATGTAGTCATAATATAATATTAATAGCCTAACTTTTGCTCTCTAACCTTCTTATGCGTGGAATCATGTAGAGTGAAATGAAAGTCATATCACGACCTTCTCTTTTTATGAAATAAATAAAAATATCCGTCGTCCACGTTAGAAAGTTAATAAGAAGCAAAGAAATAACTAGATACGCATTGCATACATTTATAAGCGAAATATGTTTACTTCTATTTTACTAGTCATAATTTTTCTTTCAGTTTCACCTTCTTTAAAAGTTTGTCACGATTGGATTTTTCGTTACTGTTTTTAAGTTAGATTATTTTTAATATTTTTCCAATATCTCTAGTTTTGCAATACCTCTTTTGAAAATTGATTTACATATTAGTATGCACGACTATATCTAGAGAGCTAATTATTAACGACACGATCACTTCGCGACATTTCGCGACATTTCTGATGCAGTTATACGATTGACCTACATCTATATATATACGTTCACTTCAGTTGATTGACAAGAATTTAAATAACACTGTTATTTTGTTTCTTAATTTTACATTTTATTTAAAAATTAGTAACTCTGATTATGTTAAACGTAGATATACATATATAAAATTTGTATTTCTCTTACAGTAATTATTCTTGTTTGAAAGGCAGTTTTCTACCCACGTTTTTCTATAATATTTCTTGTATTTTTTCCAAGTGAAAATGTTGCACTTGGTTTAATTAAAATCAAAGTGTAAAGCATACTTCAGGAGTTAAGTTTCATAAAACAACATGAGAAAATTTTAAGTATACAAAGTTTGTTTACAAGTTTTATTAAAAATATATGCATATATATATATATATATATATGCATATATTTTTTTAAATATAATAAGCATAAGTTTATTATGTTGTACAAAGATATATTTTTTAGAATTTATGATAATGCATTACAGTTTCGCAATCTTTGTTAATCACTTTGTCAATTACTTAAATCACGTTAAATTATGCTCTCTTACATTACAAATTTATTGATAATGCCGGTGGCAATTGTTCATCTTTATAATTAACAAACGACTCCAAATACCATTTTCTGATGTACTCCTTATAAATGTTTAAAATAGAGTATATGAACGGTTTAGCAACACGTGCCCACGTTTATTGTCGACTCACGAAGTATCGCGTACTACATCGCACGTTTCACGTGGGAGAGACATTCGTAACAGACGCAAATGAGTATCTGAGGAGTTCGCAGGACTATTTGTTAGTAAAACGCCAATTAGAACGTCAAATTCAAAGGTAAACATGAGACATTTGTAACAGATACAAATGACTAATTGAGGAATTTGCAGGACTATATTAGTACGTCAAAATCAAAACGCGTGATAAATGTTATAATAATGCTGACTGTATTATTACCTTTAAGGATTTTTGTGTAAAATCTTTAAGCTACAGTGTAATTCTAATAAACAATAATGATGATAAATTCGGAAATTTTAAATTAATAATAAATTATTTAAACTGCTTTTAATATATAATATAGGATTATCTCTGTTTATACATAAATCTAGTTAAATGGCTTCCATGAATTGCTTGTTGCCCAATGAGTTATCTTGCTTACAAAGGCTGAATAATTATATTGTAATTTATTTTGTTTCTTTACTTTTGTAAAATTATTATTTAAGTAATGTATACATACACAAAATCTAGAACAGTATTATTATTTATTTTATTTTTTATATATAATTTTTCTCTCTAAGGAGAGTTTTTATTACCGTTACTATTTTTGCATAAAGTGTTATAATTACAACTACAATTTTCTGCAACGAAATTTTACAAAGTTTAAATTTTTCAAACAGATATAGAATATATTTTGCGATGTTTCAGATTTTTATATTTAATTCAAGTTTTTGTACATTCTAACAATGACATAGGTAAAACTGCAATTGCGTGCAAAATTGATTAATTACACTATCATATTCTTTAGATTAATGCATCGTCATGATACGAAGCAATGTTCATTATCTTACGTTATATCTTAGCGGTTATACGCAAAAGCGTAAAAGCACCTGTCGATACCTGTACGCATTAATGGCTCGCATTAATAGTAACAAGCACAACAATACCGGGAAGAACTCTTTTAATTCAGAATGCATTTCGATCGGCACGCATTCTCATTGTTACGATACAGAATTTCTCGCACGATTTGCCGCGAAAGTTGGGCGTTCTCCGTTTAGAAAAACTTTTTACTTGTGAAATGTACAGAGAATGAGAATTATTTAGATAAGGAGAGATCGTTTATCTACAGGAGAAATAGATTTTGAAAGATAATATGAGCATTGTGTAAAAGATTTATTCATCTCCATCAAATCACGATAACTCGTTTTGTAAAAAAAAAGATATAATGATATGATTGAACAGACAGACCGATATTTATATTCGAATCTTATTTCAAGACTGTCTTAAGCAATATCTTAAGATACTAATACGGTTCTGTGATTGGTCGGTGACGTCTTAAGATAGTACTTAAGACGGTCTTAAATGTAAGAATAGACTATGAATACTGACTATAATCATGATGAATGTGTTATTGCTTATTTTACGTTGCACTCTTTATTTTTTAATAATATTATTGCTGGATTTTATATGCGTAAAGTTTCGCGATTATTAAATTATAATTTTTTCCATTTTGTGCGAAACTTGCATTTCCGAATTTCGTAAATTCTCCAATATATTGCGTGATATTATTTTAATAACGTGCATTTTTTAAATTTTGGTCTTACGATATTTCAGCAATTTGCGTATTTATTTAAATTTTTAGTGGAATATTTTTTTAATATTACTGTACTTTGATCGACTCTTATGCTATTTTTCTAGTATATTTTTGAAGATCCAATTAATTAATGTGTCGTTAATCAGAATGTAATAACAGCAATAATATAACAGCCATCAAGAAAGTTCAATTAGAATCTGGAGTAGAACAATAACTTCAATTACGATGAATAGTAGAGATTTAAGCTCAGGAAATTGGTTTCTACTTCCTTGACTCAGGGCGCCATTATGTGTTGTATGACTTTGCATTATGTGCGTATCGCGTGGAAATGTAAAACCTGCAATTTGACTAAGCAGACGTGAATCGATCGTGAAAGTTCGATAAGCGAGCGCCGAGCTTTCGCAGCAAACGGCTGAACCGGGAAAAGTGACTATCATGACTTCTTTTTACATTATACGGGGCAGACGATTCGTTACGTAACCGCATGAGATACGTCGCATATCATCGCATGCATCGCGATATCGTCATAATCTTTTTTTTTTTTAACTGTACATGTTAACGTCAGATATACTCCAATTATAACTTTATTAATGCTCTTGACGCTCGTAAATCTTTTTAATTAGCACCTATGCAGCTTTCCCGGTTTTTTTTCATCGCTCGTAATATATATATCACAATAAGTCTTCCTAAGACGCATCTTTTTGCTCCCAGCAGACAAACCTTTTCTTTATATGCAAATTATTTTAACATTATATGCATCTATTTCCATTTTTTATTATTTAAAAATAGCTGTTTCAAAGTCGAGTAACTTTTAAATAAATAGAAACAATGCCTTGACAGTATTAGAAAAAATAACTATGTGACACGCGTGATTACGTGCGCACAATGACGAAATTCATGTTATAACGAAGAAGGCGAAGATCGTGAGAATTTGCCGAAATTGTTATAAAGATTCTAGCCCGAACATTCGCATAGTTTCGATGAAATAGCATTACAAAAAGATAAAAGATGTTACTAAAGCAACAGTTACGCATATGCTACACTTTCACGACTTATAATAGAAGATGTAACTTTGCTCCTGTTATTCCTACGGCTAATTGCCTGTATGCAATAAAACGGATATGTCTTATACGCAATATTAAAATAATTTATTGTCCAAAAGTTTCTTACTTAAGAAATTTTGTTAATATTTTTGTATAAATTACTGTTGTTATAAACACACAGATATGAATTTAATATCGTATGCATGACGCGAAAGGGATAATTTGCTTGAAAATTTGTTTTCGAAACATCGTGTACATCGCATTCGTTCGATAACTAGTTAGTTTCGACCTGCAAGACCCATGGGTACTCGTGAGGCTCGTTAATTCTTGTAATAATCATGCTTGAGCAGACTTCTTTCTCCTTGCAATCTGCTGTAATAGATATCCGTTATTCACAAGAAAATATATCATGTAAAATGTGATTAGATTATGAAATACACCGAGAAAAACGATCAATGATGTTGTCAATGATATTCGAAAGTAATAAATGCTGTTATTACGTAATTATTATGTTTTTATGACAACAGATATTTTTTTCATGTTATGTAGCATTATGCGCGTTTATTGCATTCTTAAAAAATCACGTGTAAATTGCTTACTTTGATGTGTGCCATTTATGTTATATCCATACATTATGTGTGAATAAATCTTTTTTAATATGTGCAAAGCACACAAGAAACGCGACATATATAGTTTATCCCGGGATCTCACATATACATATTTATTAATTATCTATTTTTATTTATTAACCTAAAGGAATTTGCATATCTTTTTCTTTCTTTTTTTTATCTTTTTATATACCTAAAACAATTTATAAATCTTTTAATAGTTTTATTTTATAATCCTTGTTATTCGTGATAAATTATTAATGAACATACGCGTCTACAACAATTACAAATACATTCTCCAATCAAGTCAACAAGATTAAGAAAATCTAAAATTATAGGTTTGCATATCATAAATATGAAATATGTTTACACATGATTCGAATGCTAAGAGCGAAAAGTTAAATGTAACGTATCATTTATTATTAAAGAATTCGCCGATAGACATTTATATATTTATGTGTTGCAGTTAAAAACGTAGTGTATTGATTGCCCTAATTGCCATTGCTTATGCGCCGTAATTCAACGTGCTGCAAATTATTCGGGCGACACGGAGAATTAGTAATTGCAAAATCATGGACTAGATTTATTCGTACAATAAGCCGTTCATAGAACATTTGGATCTCCGACTAATTAAACTTGGAGCACAATAACCAATTAACCAATTTTGCGCCGGCAATCGGTTACACAATGCGGAAATTTATTCGTTCAAGGCTGCGAATCGCTAATCACGATAAAACGATAACGATGGCAAATCGACGAGAAGGGATTTTAAGTTTTCCGACCGTTCTAACATCGCAGTACGGCCTAGTTTCAATTTAAATTGACGCAATCGTCTGAGCGCATTCCTGCTGATTGCCGCGTGGCGGAATGAAGGTTGCATGGATTCGCAATAAGCGTCTTACATCAAAATAAGGTCTACACAATTCGTGGACATTAAATAGTTACAAAAATCAATATGATAGTTACTTTTCTGACAATCGAATCTCTAATAATTAGTTCTCTATTATCAAGAATTAAAAAACTGATGACTTTATAAAATCTGTACTTCGATAATTCTATAACTGGATGAATTACAATTATTCTTTTAATGATTCCGTTAATGATTTTGTTGACAGCGAAATTTTTCGCTAATTAATTAGTCATTAACAAGTGAGGTCTCTAATCATCAAGTCATTATTCTGTAATAATTGATCGTTCATTAATGATTTAATGAATCGTTCTCATAATCCATTCGCAAGAAAGAGCTATTGTGTAGTAATTTCTATCTACTCTGTATCTTTTCCTTTTACTATTTGCGCTAGCATTTGTTTAGAAATTGTTCGCGTGAATTTCTCTTTTACCTGACCTTGAATTGCGAATGCAGATAGCTCATTAACTTTACATTCAGTGTAACAGTACTTAGAAGAAGGGTACAGATTATACTTTACGAAACTACTCGAACTGGGCGTTGTCCAAGACAAACAAGGTTTCGGAATATGTAACTTAAGATCTTAGTGAGAGGAAAAGCGATAATGACATTATTACTTATTCTACATATTCAACAAGTAACAAGTCTCTATATTCTATATATATGTATTGTATATAATACGATACAAGCTCGGAACAAGTCTGGAGCAGTTTTAGTATTACGCGATACGTTGACACCTTAGAAAAAAAGCATGAATAAATTTATGCTTTTATTGCAAAAAGATCGCAACGTTCTCCTATATTTACACTATGCAAATGTAATAGCTGCAAAATAATTTATTGTATATTTGCATACGTTAAGCTGTTAGATTTTACTAATGTTTGTCGCTATTTATCAACGTGTAGCAAAGTTTCTGTAGCTTATCGAACACATCGCATTGTACATTCTGTAACTAATTCCTGTCGAAACGGAGTCATGCTGGAGTATAATTAATAATACGTTGCTAGGATAAACGCCACGAAACCAGAGAACACATTATACTACATAATACATCACGCTGTCCGTAAATTTTGATCTAGATTTCTAATGTAATCAATAATCGCAGAGAAAAAGCAATAACAAATGGCATGAAATTGCATGTTTCGTAAACATATTAACGTTTTCCCATTGTAATGTTATCTTAAGAAGGTAATATGTATGAAATTTCGGACGTATCAAACTGGCCGTATCGAATAATCACTGCATGTGTTAATGAAAGTCTGGCGTGCTGCTGCAAAAAATCTTGCGATAACTGTGGCGAAAGAAGGATTGATCTTTTCAAAAAAATTGTTGCAAGTTTTTGATTTATTGTATCATTAAAATATCATAATTCTTTTTTTTTACGCAACGTCATTCTCTTTCATCTATTTAACGGCAACGCGACATGAAGATTAGACATATTGCAGATGTATTTAAGACGAAACGTGCGGTGAGAATACGTATCATTGTTTTTTGAATGTCGAAAGAGTTAATGGCGAATCTCTACGTATATGGCAGAAATCGTTAAACCTGCACGAAGTCTCACGAATTGTCTTATGCCCCGTTCGTTAAAGGAGCCACCGCTGCACCGCCCGGCAGCACGTACGTAATTAGCTGCCATCATTAGTATCGCCGTGAAAGATACCCGAATGCGGTAAATAGACGGCGCGCGCGGAAGGATCGTAATACGGCGAGACACGCTGGAAAATAATTATCGCGACGCGCAAAAAAATGAGAGATCGCATACAGCGCCAACCGCGAAAACAGCGGTGAATGCTGTGAAGATTTACACGCCTTCGTTAATGCCGCGTTCGAAATCACGCTAAATGATACACTCGGCTCTGAATGTTCCTCCGTTTAGTACGACCGGCTGCATCGACTTTTCCTCGCACGTAATGACCCCTTGCCGGCATGAGTTGGATATTGCAACTAAATCATTTTGTATCGATAACCTTTCTGAGATTAATAGATTGAGTCGTCGTTATACGTATTACATTTCACCGAGATTTTTCACTTTCTATATTAGAAATTTTAATTTTTCGCGAAGTTCCGTGTACGAAGTTTCTCTCATATAACGGATTGAGATGAATCTATATATATATATATATATATATATAAAACAGAATCATATTTTGAAACTAGAACCTGGCATTCTGCCAATTTTATATATGAATAATATATTTTTATTTTTATTTATTAAAGTATAATAGTTGAAAAATCAGGATGCATGAAAAATAATAAAATGTATAATACATTTTCTCTTTAAAGTAATAAATATTATTTATCTTAAATAACGTTATGTTAAACTTAAGTTAAATTTAAAGTAATACTAAAGTTGATAGCATATCAAAAGACAAAGATGATGTAATATATATTGTAAACTATAAAGCTTACACATTTTAATTTTTGATAAGCATTTTTAGAAAATGTATTCTCTCTCTCTCTCTCTCTCTCTCTCGTAAAATTTATTAAACGATTGTGTCAAATAAATCTTTTGTGACAAGATCTGTGCACGCGTGTGGAAATTTTCGACATCGTGGCCACATAGAATGAGGTGACACACGTCAGTTCACAACATCTTGTCAATAAGTAACGGCGTAACATGCACACTTCGTGCAGCAACGATTGACAGTTTGACAGATATCGCGAGTTTGACACGCAACCGCTGAAGTCAGACATTCTATCCTTATGAGAATTTAAATAGCAACAGTTAATATTAATTAGACAGTATTAGCCATAGTTTAGCCATAGGGATGACTGATCCTTACAGTTATTTGGGCTTAGCAAACCCTCGGACTCGAACTCGATACGCTATGGTTATTCACGTACATATTTTTATACTGCTCGTTTTTTTTTAAGAAATGAATTCAACAAATATTTAAAAAGAAGAGAAAAAATATAATTTAATTTAAAAATAACAGAAAAAGAGGACTAAAAACTAGATCCATATATTTATATATTTGTTTACTGTTTAATATAGTGTTTGATATAAGACAAGATGATAAAAATTAAAGCTTATTCTTTTATCTTTTAATTAAAAGTACTTTTTAGCAGTTTCAAGTGATTCCTTTTTACTAAATATGTTTTATTATAATATAATTATAATTACATATAAAATTAGATGCAATTATCAATTGATTAAAAATTGGATTGATTAAAAATTATATGATGCTTCTGTTCGCTTGCAAAAAATTGTTTGAACTATGAAATTTGAACCGTTTGTGTTAATATATCGCTAATGACCATTACTAAGAAGAAAACAGTCAGTATATGACGTATATCTTTGTTTGCGAAACATACATCTGGACTAATTTTACAAACTAATTATTAAGAAGCAAGAAACTTCTACTTATGAATGATTAACAGCCGATGTGCATCTTGATGCGGATAATAAAGGTGCCTTAAAAAGTTCTTACTTTGAATGTCACGGATAAATGGGACACAAGACAACACAGATCAAGAGCTGATAAATTGCGGACGATCTCGTAATCGCTTTAACTTCAATCCGACGTCAAGCGTGCATTGTTGGCGAGTTTAGGTTTTTTGAGGTCACTCTTGAGAAGAACGAAGCACTAGTCACTCTTTCTCTTTGAATATCACTTGCCGTCATTTCCTTGCGGCTGTTTCGCGAGAGAACGGCACGGACCTTCCGTCGTCATCTCGGGCAAGGATAAAAAAATCAAGGAGCGGCTGGTGGAGAGCAGACAGTCGCTGCCACCTCAAGATCTTCTTACATTCAAACGTGTCGAATCAGTAGTATATATGTATGCACTTCGTTCAATGCATTTCCGCTGACTGTATGCACTGATAGTCTGTGAATACATTTTTTCTTGATCTTTCACACATGGTTCCTCAAGCACTTGTATTCTCTGCATAAATTGGCAAGTCTTTCAACGTTACAAACTGAACGTTAGAAATTATTCATCTTACAGATAAAATACGCACGTTTTTACTTTGTTACTTCGCATTTGTTTTTTTAGCATCAGGGAAAATAGATTTTATTACATACCTTTTTAAAGAGAAGTACTAATTTTATAAGTAAATTTAATAAGTAAACACTTTATATTAAATCAATAATATTTATTTCAAACGAGTAATATTTTCTATAAACAACTAATATTTACTTGGTCGATGTAAATAAGTTATTTGAGTAGTATTAATAACATATTTATTTTAATCGAGTAATCTTTTCTATCGGTGCATTGATTAAGTTCTCTCTGCCTGCTTTCGTTGCGGATCCGGAACGAAACACAGGATTTCTAATGCAGAATTATCTGATTATAGGTGCAATCTAATCTCAATGTTACTAGATTGCTAATGAAGTTTCACTGCACACGGGACACTTTCGTGAAATTCTTCGTGAGGTGTGTAAGCCGAGTATCTATTTTCATTTTCGCGGTGCACAATGCATCTCAACGTGCATCTCAATGTACGCACACTTCGAACTCTATGATATTCTTTTCCCCTTCGTCACTCTCCCTTTCTTCGCGGTAAGAGAACGGCGCTTCCGGTGTATGGTTTCAGTTTCTGAAGTAATAAACTGAACCCCTCGATTTCTCGATCGACACATGGACGACCTTATTCTCAGGGCACTCTCACGTCTTTCTCTCATTTGCCGTTTCTTCCAGAAATTCGAGTTTGCGAGCTTATTAACCCAAATATTGTTATGAACAAAAATGAGACTTTTTTTATATACACAAAAATACCAATTGTATTGCTAAAAACCAATTATTGATTTTTTTTCGCCAAAGAATTTATATAAAAAATATGTTTAATAATAGTTTTAAAATGTACTGTTTTACACGAAAAATTTGAGAAAAACTAATTTTCATTATTACGTGCAAAGAAAGAATTTATAAATGTATCGATGTATGAAATATTTTAAATAAAAAAGCTTTTCATTATATTAACAATATTATCAATTTAACAGTACAAAGAAAATACTAGAATTATTATAAATATATATTGTTATCATTGTATATATATATATCTATAATGTAGCGATTAAAAAATTATACTAGAAATAGTATTAATATTTCCAATTTTAATTTTACTATAATTTATTATAAACGTTAATCTGTGCACGTACAAATGAATGATTTCAATCGAGTCGGAATTACTCGAGCTAATCGATTATATATGTATTACGCAACCGTATCGTGTAGATAAAACAGGATACTCGTAGGCTGCTGTACGGTTGCATAGATCCATGTAACGCAGAGTACATGAAGCAGCTAAATGTACATACGAATGTATTAGGCATATGAGAAAGCTTGGAAAAAGATGCTTTGTCACCGGCAGGTCTTGATATACAACACAACGAAGCATTGTTTTGCGATTCCGGCTTTCTATTATTCGCATCTACGTATTGTTCTTCGTCGTGTTCATATCATCGGCCTTCCGTACATCATTGAGACTAATAAGGATGATGAGATCTATACGCGTATATTCCGCAAGAATTGTGTCGTCCTATTAGCAACAACCGATTCTATGCAAATCCCCGAAAGTGTCAATGACTATTTTATAGCAGTAGTTCTCTTTTCAGAAACAACTCTGTCTGACAATGACTGAATTTTTTAATTGAGCAGCTCGGTATTACGACTACTTTGTTTACTTTTACTTTTATATTCTATTGTAGGTTTTTGTATTTAGTATTAAAGGATAACAAGATTAGTGAATTGACACTTTCTGCTACAATCATTGAGCACAAATTACGTAAATTCAGTTAACTGAAACGTGTTTCTTGCTTAAAAAGAAATTGAGTTGATATTTATTTCGCAGAATTGCTTTTTTATTATAAAGCATTAAACCACTAACAAATTTGCGTTATTTTTTTTTTTTTCATTATTGAAAAATAGCATCGATAGGAAAATCATTTATTTCTCATTTTTGTTTTATCAAATTTTGATTTTCTTTCTTTATCATACGAAATGTACTTTGCTCCTTTCTCTTTACATTTCCTCCCTCGTGATCCATGCAGTTTTCGTAGCCTGGAGTCGTCGTCAATTAACTGTAGCCGATCGTTTCTGTCTCACGAGGGAAAGTAACGGTCGCGAATTTCGAGGAACCAACTAACGGGAGGAAGGTGGGCTATAAAGCGAGTACCGTTTCCTATGGCGATGGTTTGCTCGCCGCCGACGAGGGATTGCAGCTGAAACGGTTTCTGTACGCCTTCGCGCGCTGCTCTAGAAGGGAAAGTAAATGCTCGAACCACCTTCACGCTTATTTATGAGAATCGATTCCGTTTGCTCGCGGGATTTGCTTACATATAAATCTCGTACTTTTCGCGATCGATGCATTTTCCGCGAAATCCCGTAGATAAAGTGTTCGTCCCAAGAGATGCACAATCTTGTCGGATTATTTATAATCCGCGGTACTCGCCACGACTACTGTCGTTTGGTACAAAGATGTTGTTTCTTGTACAAAAAAAATTATTTTTCACCATTCGGGTAGAAAGTATAAAATAATACGAAAATAAAACATTTAAAGCGATTAATAATTAATTAATTTTCTTTATATTAGCTATATTAAAATATAACAGTTTGGTACATATATGATACTTGAAGTATTTTAAAGAGCAAATTACACAATTGACTTTTTGCTTTGATTTTTTAAAGTATTTTACGCGCAAAATTGTCATAACCGGTATTTGTTTTACGAGACACTTTGCCTTGGGACACGCGCTATAAAGACATATCTTTGAAGGGTTAATGCAACCGTTGGATTTTCTGCAAGCGTAACAGATGCCATTGTAACTATATATTAGCGTGCACATTTCAACGTCAGATAAAATAAGTCAGATACCGTGTCGATCGTTCAATCCTCAGTGATACGTCCCAATTTGTACAATGCATTCTTTTTATTTTGTATTAAAATATGGGCACGGCAGTCAGAATGCCACTCATAATCAGATGCGAAATTCTTCCCGTCAAGTTGCCCATGTCAAGTGCGATTCGCCATACATTTCAGACGAATTCGCAGAACGTCATAATATCTTAATTGGATGCTATCGTATGAGAACAGATCAATCGTTATGTATGATCATTGTAGTGATTGGATAAATACGCTGTCAAAAAAGTGATTTTGTTTTATCTAAATGATAATATACAACTCTATTTTACATTGAAGCATTTTGAGATTTTTGTAGAGCAATACTCTAAAAATTGTTGTAGATTTTTCTAAAGTGTAAAATAACTATACTAAAAATAAAAACACTAAAATACGCATTTAATTAAAAAATGTACTTAATAAAATAAGTCTTTAATAAGACTAGTAAAGTTTCTTGCCTTAATATTATCCTGAAATTTTGAGAAGCCCTTGAAAAGTAGGCTGTACACATGCAATATCTATAATGACTAATGAATAAAACGGCCCTGATTTCGTCATTAATGGAACTAAAAATGATTTATTGCGAACCTGAACCTTAAAATATAATGGCATAAAACACATACTCATCCGGTTCTTAATTTCTCTTTTACGACTTTGTTCCACAATTACAACGCGTTGATTGAAAATCGAATCGAATTAAAATGATGCGTGTACAGTTAAGTGGTTTTCTTAGTAACGAATGGGCCGTAATCTCGCAGAAATCGCGAGAACATACATTATTCTTATGTATCTCACTGAACTCTATTAATATAGATTCACTCCACTAACTCCGAGAATGTTTGACACTCACGAAAAAACGGATTACTCCGAAGTGCCATTATTATCAGTAGAAGCGAAAGTAAATCTTTAAAGACCGTGTAAATGTAATTGTTTATCTTGAAAAAAATTTAATTCGAAGTAATTTAATAAGTTTTCGTGGTTTTGGCTTTAGTTAATGTTTAACTATAATTTTATTGTTAAATTGCGTTATTATTTCTACTTTCTGTCTTGTTTGCATTTATTTTTTTAATAACATGATGATGCTAGTCATTTAAATGTTTGGATAGAGATTTATTTTATTTTGTTTACTTTCTGTTTCAAAATATATAAATCAGATTCTGCTTTCATCGATTTGATTGAGACGACAACTATACAAGTTTGTTGTACGTAAAATATACCCGTATTGATACTCCTTATCATTGTTTCGATTTCAGTTTACCATCAAATCACAATTTCTCTTTATATAAAATATAATTTTTTTTAATACAAATTTTAAAGTTCTAGTACTCCATATAATGATTGAAAAATCTATAGATACATTATTCACATAGAATTTAATAAAAATTTTATAATATGTGTAGTTTAATTCTTGTTTCACACATATTTTATCTAAATTTGTAAGAATTACAAACTCATTTATAAAATTGTTTAATTATTGTTATTACTATTCAGCTCATTCAAAACGTATCGCGAAATCAACGCACATGCGCGCGATAATATAAAAAGAAAGCGGAATCGCTTTCGAACGGTATAGGAAAAGCGATTTAGTGGACTCGCCATGGTCCCCGAGTAACGTGCTGTACGGTCTGGGAATGAATATCGGTGAAAGTCCCGTCGAATAGAATAAAAAGTAAGCTGATCTATTTACATATCATTGATTCTAACGCGCAACGAGACACTATCCATTACGTAACGGATAAACAAGCTGTGCTAATGCGATTATCCGCGAGGAATCTGAGAGCAAAGATATGGGGTAATGGCCGTGTTAGTTGCAATGAATGCAATCGATAAAGCTACCTCGAGACGTTCATTTTATTCAGAAAGAAATCCTTAGTCTTTCGACAGGTTTTTCAGCTTTGATACATATAACTTATTGTAAATCGAGGAGAAAAAACATTCATGTGTGCATATTGAAAGATCAATTTAATGAATTGAGAGCTACTTAGCAACTTTTTACTTGGATATACTTCTTATGGTTTGCCATTTATTGCACAAATGGTGATTTTAAAATCACGTCGACGATTAGATGTAAATTGTCGTTATAAATCGTTAGGTGACTCGCGCGAACGTGACACGTGAAGCGTCCATTATGTGAGGAAATGACGGAATTGCGGAATAAAGCACATGCATTAAATATTTTGCCTTATAGGAACTAACGAAAGTTTACTTTTAATTTAAAGAGGAAAATTCTTCTACGCGCGCAATACGTTACATAAAGCATCGCAAGTGTAACGTGTCTCTTACACGATGAATTTAACGCGTAGTAGCGTTTTATAAGAATTTCACTCTTGCGCAAAACGTACGAAATATATCGCGTGACACGCGCGAAGTGTATCACGTGGTACCCAATTACACGAATATTTTTCTCGTAACGGAACGTAAATGGAAAACAATGGCATTATGTCGATTACCACCTTTTCAAACGCGGCTCTCGTCGGAGCGTGAATATAGACACTCATTCATTTACTACAGATATCTACACTGATATCAACGAAAGGCTTTTACAAAATTATTTGGTGAACTATATATGTGCGTGGTTCAACCAGTTTCTAAATGTCACGATAATTCTGGTTCGTGCAGCTCTACAGGAAATGCCAATAGAAAAGTCAACTGTATACATCATTTTTTTTATTATGAATTGCTTCGGTAATAAAAATTTCTCGTGAGGATTACGAACCGATACATTCTTGTATAATCAATTAACATAATACATAATGTCATTTTTCCATATTAGATAACATTATTGAAAGATTTACCGCAGTTTTTATGCATTTCTCACAAAATTAAACCTACCAAATCTGGATATAATATAAATTATTTTTCCTTTTTCTTTGATTCCAAATATATGAGTATTATTAAAATGATACATTATATATGTCTGCCTAATCTTACATATAAAGTCACGAATCTGCAAGCTGCATTAAAAGCGAATGTTGTTTTACCACTACGAAAGTAGAAAACCACGTGCAAAGTTTGAAGGTTGTCTGCGATCGAGTCTGGATGAATATAAAGTAATTAGTCTTAAATTACGGATTAATCATAAATTAATGAACTTACTAAAAGTTATACCTTCCTGATTTTGTGCGTAAATTCAACAGCGATTTTACCACAAATAATTTTGCTTAAGCACGCAGCATTCACGGATGCAAGCTGCATCACGCGAGACAATACGCTTTTGCATTCGCTGGATGTTACTCTTAAGCACGGGGAAATGCTGTTGCACTTTACGCTATGTATGCTAGACCACAAGCGACGCACTATGGTGAACGAGAGAAAGATTTCCCCTTGGAACATAAATCACGAAGTAGAATACTCCGTGCGCGATGCAAGTACATAAACGTTCGACCGATATATATGACCAGTAGAAGATTATCCGCTGCACTTAAGCACAGATTTATTATCTGGAACTTGTACAATAATTACCGCATGGCCAGTTTTCACGATACGGGCTGTTAGAAAATCTATTAATCCATTCAATTAGGTTATTCAGAATGGCACGGTAAATTTTCTAAATTAATTTGTTACGCACTTGATATACGCGAACAAATGTGAATCTTCACAGGCTTGAATGCACATTCATTACGTAAAATATGTGAGTCTTGTTATAGACATTGTGCTATTTCTATTGAACTTCTACGTTAGGAATTTATATTGTATATTACAATACAAAAAAAATAAAATAAATATATTTCACACACAAATAGTATAATTTATTATAAACAATTTTAGAGTGAAATGAATTATGTAAACCGAATTATGTGATAAGTTATATTAGATAGATGATTCATAATACATATTTACAGATTTATACTGATATACTATTGTGTTCCTTTTTTTATGATAAATTATAGCATATTCTATTAATTGCATTAGATACGCGTGCATAACGCGCATTAATCGTACTATTTCTGTCAAAACCATTGTCTGACCCAAAGTGAAATTTTCTACTTATCGATCCTGAATGATAATAAAAAATCCATAGACTATTTATTTCAGAAGTTTTTTTTATATCGCAATATCTTAAATAGATAATAAAATTAACAATAATAAGTAATAATAAAGATAAGAGATAATAAAGTCGAAATAATGAATTAAATACAAGAAGATATACAATGCATACTTTACTGTTATCAAAATTTTTATACTTATAATTACGTAGCATCACTTAATCGTACACTTAATAATTATGCTTACCAACACAGAGGTATAATTTAATTATTTCTGTAATTATCGTGTATAACCCGTCACATCACGTGTGCACTTGCAAAGATTGATTGCAGTGCATGTTGAACCGTGACAAGAACCATTGAGATTCGTCAGTCCGGAATACCTTAGCGCGTACATTTCTATACAATGTTCTGTGTCTCACATTGCTGTACTGTGCATGTAAATAGCTGGCTTGGTGCGCTTGGCTATTGACGGCACAAGACAGTAGCTTTCATATGGTAATATCGGCTAGATCTAACAATAGATCTAAGCCTACTATGTTTATCATACGTCTCTCTCGTTGAAAACAAAAGCAGCAGTTTAAAATTTTAATATTTTAAAAAATGTGTTATATACATATTTTTGGACAATAATCACTTATTAAAAATCTCAATGTGCTGAATATAAGAAAGATAAATTAACAAATTGCATTAGATTATTATTTATTTTGTATTTTAATGCGTACATTTCAATCTATATTCTTTATTAAATGTTTTATATATTACACTACACAAAAAGTAATAAATACATTCTATTCTAAATGTTGACATAAATTATAGTTTGTTTTATAAAATGATTTTAATATGTCAAGACATGGATATATGACGATATTTTATTTATTGCTCTATACATACAAATATACTAGTTTAATCAAATTTAAATTTAGAGCTGCCAAATTAAAATTATCTGTCTCAACTTACGAGAGAAAGATAACGTTTAATTAAGGAAAAGAAAATTAATTTTAGTCGAGAAATTTGTAGTTACAGAAATAATTTCTAGTTAATTTATATCAAAAATATAACGTGATTATAATTATATATTAAAAATATTATGTGCAAAAAAATTTTCAACAAGGAGGAAATTATATAAGTTGAATAATAACTATGCGTTAGTTCCGCCTACGCACAGTGAAATAGAGTGTTATTTGTGTCACAAGATGTTTTACATGATATTCTGCTTTACCCGCACACATTGAAAACTATATGATAATCCGCAAGAAGAAAAAAAAAGAAAATGAAAGTGACTATCAAAAGTTTGAAATTATAGCGTTTCGTTGTACGTTCTCTCAGTGGGAAAATACTTTCACGTGATTACATGTTGTTGGGAAACGCATTTTCATGTGTCGCAAAAATTATTGTATTCAATTTGCGGCCTAATGTCACTATAATTCCACTAGATGCGTACCTCAGAAAGAGCGCAAGTTAATTACAGTAAATTAGTAAATCAGATCGTATTTTCTCCTTCTAATAAAACTGTTCTCGCAAGTACACGTAATACTACTTTTTCTAGAATTCTTTATGCAATTGAGTAGCCTTGATGTATTTCATTATTGAAGTTTCAGAAATTAAAATGCCTTTAATCAAATTTGATTGGACTAAAATGCTTCGTCAATATTTATTTTTATTTCGCAAAAACAATTTTTCGAAAACATGTGAACGATTATATTAATTTACGAATCACAAAAAATGTTGACTTTAGATTTGAAATAAATTATTATTTATCTGTTAAAATAGATTTATTCGAATAATTTGAACGTTAAGTACCGGTAAAGGGGCAATTAATAATTTTTATTTTACTTCACCGTCGATGTTTTGAATTTAAAATTGCTCGGAAAGATACTTAAGTGAAAAACATGCAAATAAATTATGGTACCTGTATGTAATGTCTATTTAATATGTTAATCAATGTACGGGAAAATCACGTACTGTATGTAGATCCCTATCGTTAATAGAGAAAAGCGATTATACTTATTTTTTATAATGTGCCTTATACATTATTTACATTAAAAAACACGTATTTTTCTACAATTATGAATTTTCTTACACTTCTTTTATAATGTTTGCAACATTTTTAAAAAAATAATTTAGAATATTCTATAGATAATATATATTAGATATATTAAAATTATGCACACGTTTAGCTTAATTACATTCTTTTTTTATAAGTTGTAAGATAACAATTAAGGAGTAATTGAGGTATCATAAAATATTTATAACAAAATATGCTTTAGATAAAAGGAAATTAATAAATCATTCCGACTTAATTTGTAACAAAGAAAATTTAAACTTATTATATATATATTGCATAATTTAAATGATGTTTATTTATATCGATAATGACTTTTTAAATAAAAAGCAAGCGTGGAAGCATATATAATGCTCACTTTTCGATAGAGAATGAATTCTCGTAAACAAATTGAGTGTAAAAAAAATATGTCGAAACTACCGGCACAACTGCAATAGATAACCATAAGTAATTTATATTGTCGTTTGTTTTACGAAACTATGATATACGTATATGCCAGTTTTCTAATTGTCATCTAAATATTCAACGGATAATGAGAATTTCTGGAAGTTGTGCCCGCTGCACTTTCATTCTTCGTTATCATGAGGTCATTAAAGCTTAATGGAAATTCCACGTTTAACAAACTTCCATAAAGCAATGCGGTCTTACGCAAAGGAGGCATTCTTTGATCTGTGAAACTTTGTGATTTCAGTTTCTATTATTACATATTAAAGTAACTTATAATTTTTTTAAGCTTATAATTATTTTGCATTTTCTTATAGCAATGACATAGCTTATTTTTCAACTGACTAACGATTCTTTGTTATTTATTTTCAGAATAAAACATTAATATATTTTGCTTTTTCTCTCTTTTTATCTATATTTTATTTAGTTATTTATTTTTTTATTTACACACACACACACACACACACACACACACACACACACACACACACACACACACACACACATATATATGTATGTATGTATATAGCATTTTATAAAAACATCATCAATAATAATAATAAAAAATAATGTAATAAGTAATTATTTGAAAAATGTTTTTTATTTAATTTTATTAAATAAGAGGAAACATCAAGTTATTTCAAGTACTGAATGTTATGACTTTTAGATGTAATATGGATATGATACGTGAATAAAATTAGATAATATAACACGAGTATAGTTATAGTTCGCTAATATGATCGTGTGTGATTTTTGATCAAATGTTATTTAAATTACGTATTATATTTCTATATCTTTGGTTTGATAAGGAGATCTTGCCGACTAGAAATACAAGTCGCTATTTGCGTCACATGAACCTAAACTAGGTTATTTCACAAGTAATAATGTTGCAGCACGCTTTTTGAGAAAAATGTTGCTATACTTGATCAACTTGGAACGAAACCCGTACCATTCTTATTTTCCTATCGTAATACCTGATAAAGTATTGATATGAAAACGTGTTTAATATTGCATTATATTATAATCGATAATATCTCTTATTCTAAATAATTATTTAAATAAATTATTTAAATTTTTAATTGCTTTATATCTTTTTGTGACAGGAGTTGTATTTTCTATTCCATTCGACAATGCACAATGGCAATTAGTTGCGATTAATTTCGGTACGCAATTTTATTTATGAAAATAAAATTACATATAAAAAACTATACGTAATTATATTGCTCTGGATTACAAAATGTATCGTATTCGAATTATGATTTTTTAAAAACATGATATGAGTCGAATAATACTTGTAATATGTGAAGTCTCTTTTACGTTAGATAAAGAATTTATATTCTTATATTATAACATATATTGCTATACGAATCACTGATAAAATTTACATAAAACCACTAGATTTGAGTTAAAAAAAATTTTTTAAAAAAGAATGAAAAAATTGTGTTGTCTATTCAAGAATTCGAGATTGCATTCCAGTTTTGATGCATATTGATGTGTAATATCATTGTAAAGTAAATTTCATTATTAAGGGAAACAATGGAATTACTGGTATTACAAGGCATTACAAAATTTGAATTACAGATTTAAAAAATATTAAAAAGTTATCAACATATAATTTATTAATTTTTCTTTGATTTTTAACTTAATTTGAGTATCTTGCGAATTATTTTTGTATATTCTATACACATGTAAAAACGTTTTTATTTTTGTAAAATCAATTTGAAGAATTTTGTACTATAATTCCATCATTTTACTGTCATATAAGTATGCTTTAATATACATATAAAAATTGCTTGATCTTTTTTACCCAAATATGTTACGAATAAAGTGTTAAATAGAATATATAATCCAAGTTATAATAAAGATTTTTATCTGAAGAAAGGCTGAATAAATTTCAGCACTTTTTGCTAAGAAAATTTAGTAATAGCTTAAAAAGACCATCTTAAAATATTCGCAGATCACATAACTCCAGTACTTGCTTTTGCGCAAGAATTACAATGCGAGAACCTCTAAAACGCGAAATAGACGAAAAAAAAAAAGTAAGAGTTCTTATGTCAGAACTCATAACAGTGAGCACTCACCGTGAGATTCTGTGAACAAAGCATACTAATTACGTGCTATAATTTCGGTAATGGTTATGTGATATGCATGCCACGTGCCGACTCATAGTATCGCGTGTAGATGGACGTGCCATTACTGAATGATTCTCGGGCATAATTTATGCGTTCCGGCGTTAACACGGTTGTAAGGCCGACTCGCTAGATCATTACTTAAACTTGTTTTACCTTTATGTTCGCCTTTATCGACTGTTCTTCCCTTTCGTCAAGTTGAAATAATCAGGCGACCACATCAGCCGTTTACAGAAGCGAAACTGCGCCCTGTAAACGAAACACTTAACTTTAATAACTTAAACGCGTCACAATGCTCGGCAATCAGTCGGCGAACACTCGGCACGTGGATGAAACACGGATACATAAATGAAATTACGAAAATTGGACATCTCTATAATGTAACATAAAACAGTCGAGTAATCATTATGTTCAAACGGTATTACAGAATTGCAACACTACGAGCAAAAACAGCAATTTTTTTTCATTCAGAGAATTAATTTGCTTCATTGAAGGATTGAGCAAGCTGCAATCTTGACAAGAAACTGTTCGATAAATACTTACCAGAAAAATACATAAAAAACGAAAGTATATGTTTGAATCAGCTGGAAATTAATCTGGCGTCTCAGAAGTGCAGTCATTCGGACAAATATTCAATGCATTTCTTTTTTCTCATCAAATTCACGATAAATATAATAAATTCTCACATTTACGAATATTTTTGAAATCAGCTAATAATTTAAAATAATTATAAGATTAAAATATAAATTGTTTTGGGAGAACACAAAGTTGTTCTTAGATTTAGAAAGGGGAACAAATATAATCAGATTATGTGATTTATCGTGCTACCACGCGACATATTTGCCGGATGTTTAACTGTTCTCTCTTATAAAAAATACCACTGACGTCATTGCAATGTTTAACAAGCATTGTATACTGACAACATTTCTCCTAACGGGTTACAACCGGCACTCGAATTGCCAGGCGTGTACTCGTTACGGTTTGCGATTACCGTTATTGTTGTTATAAGATTAAAATGATTCGCGGGGAAGGAAATTGCCTCTTCGTGCAGAAAAGCCGACACATGCGAAGGGTATCGGAATTTTGCATACGTTGTTTTGTGCGCTGCATAAACTTCACTGCCATACGTTCTATTTTCGACGTCACGTAATAACAACTTTCTTATACTTGCTACCATGTAGGAAGATAAAAAAGAGGTAGAAACGAGATAGATTGTTAATACATGTTTTTCTTGTGAAAAGTGTCGCAAATAACAAAAAGTTTAGTGCAATTAAAATAGATATTTTGAATCGAGCCAAGAGAATTCAATCATTCTGAATATATACGAAAATTTTCATAATATTTTCTCACATCTTCCAGATAACAAATAATTCTTATTCTTCTGTGCTAAAAAAAACATTATAAATCTCAAACTGTATTTTATTCTTCATCTTGTCGTCTTATTCGCTAAGCCGAGCTTTTTTCGACTTATATAATATCTGGAGGCTTGACACATTCAGTCATTCGGTAATGATTATACCATCCCTTTCCCTTCGCATATTTTTTAGGAAGCGCCTTTCACCGAAGGCCAACAATCTTCTTATTATGGGCGCTGGAGATTGAGATAATTTTTCGACTTTATTGTGACCGGGGGGTTATGGATGATATAATAAACACGAAGAATAATAACTCTACACATTCTAATGTGTATTCTCATATGAGAGTATCTTGGTGGTGATAAACGTATATATTTTTACTGTGATATGATGAACTTCTACATCAGACGGTATAAAAATAATAATTATTTTTTGTTTGATGTCAATACTATAACTTACCGTACCTATTTTACATATAAATACATACTTTACATATAAAAATATCTCTGTATTTATAAAAATATGTATGATATATCGCGGTTCCGAGAAGTTGAAATTATTCGGATTTGAAATTCTCAAACATGCGGCAGACTTATAATTTAATTCCGATTATCATATTTTTCAAAGTAATTGAAAGTTCAGAATTGCTATATTAATAGAGTTTTGTTACAGTCGCGTATCGATTTTTATAACATAAAATAAGTAATGGCCTTGCAATCTTTTTTGTAGGTTTTATATTAATTTTTAATTAAAGTTACTATATACTTATATATTACATACAAGTTACTACATATACTAGTTTCTAATTAAAGGTTATCAAAACGTTATGCATGTCAGAGACAAGTAATTATTTTAAGAATTGACGTGCATGATAACATTAAGTGATCTCGAATATTTCTGTTTGTAGTATAAGTAAAAAAAGCTAGACAGCAAGATTTTTGTCTAAGTTGTATTTTTGTCTGTTTCTAGTAAATTGCTTGTCAGTCACTATGTGCTAATTAAAATTTTTTGAAATTTATTTTAATAACTTTCTCAAAAATGCTGTTATATTTATTTTATATTGATAATGAAAGTATATTTCTAATATATTAAAACGAATTAAGAAGAGTAGCACTGTTAAATATCTTTACTGAAATAAAAATACATTTTTTAATTTATAGAATTATTTTTTTTAATTATAACAAATAAGTTTCTTAATCTAATTTTTCTTATGTTTATGCAAATTATATGTATATTATATATCCAATAAAAGAAAATATGTTAGCTACAAAAAGCTGAAATGCTCAAATTTAAAACATAGTATTGGAGTTGCAGAAAAAATGCTAGCTATTATTATTTTATTATAATTTTTTGTAATTATAAATAGAAATATGTACATATCGATGCGAGTTTACACATGCACGTATTTAATCGGTAATCTGATCGTCTCGATTACGTTTTTTTAACAAATGTCGCATACAGGAAGAAAACATTGTACGTGTCACCGACGGTTTACGTATAAATGTAATTGTTGCCAATTACGCACGAGAGCTCTTAAGCATGCTAAAGGTACGAGAAGAAACTTGTCGATCGACAAACTTACACCATATACGGTTCGACTGACATGATCTGGATCATTAATCTGAAACCTTAATTCGTAGTGGTGCATCTGATATAACTTGAATCCTATGTATTGATTTACGCCGAGTAATCTGTCTCAATCAAAATGTGAAAACTCGCTTTAGGATTGACGTTGTAGCAAATGATATAGCAACGATTTTATGTGAGATAATTAATGTTGCAATGACATATGAAAGTTGTTTTTCATTAACTTTTCCTAATTCTTTGTATTAATTATAATTTTGGAATCTAGTATCACAATAATAGGCATTTACACATAAGTATTTATAATAAATAATCAGGTATTTACATTGAAATGTTTAAAGGAAATAAAACAACTTTTATGTCCTTAAATCTCTTTATCTTATTACACGTGGTTTTTTCAGAAACCATTTTCTATCGCGCCTATTTTTCAGCGACGACGCGTATTATAACTAGTAGTTTTATTCAATCCGAAAATACTAATCAAATCTTTATAATTAAACCAAACGTTTTTGTAATAACATATCAAATCTGGTTGGTCATATCTATTCTGTTTGGTCTTAAAAAAATAAGCTCTACCAAATACATTTCATTGAGTTAATCAGGATATTCTTCTTATTGTCAGTGTTAACGTCTGCCTTTCATAAAACCTTTATAAAATTGTTCTGAAGCAAAAGTGATGAGGCTACAGAAATATGATCTACATGCTCGTTTATTAAACGACGCTTTGCTGCGGCAAAAAATCGGTGTCAGGACAATGAGAGTGAGATTTTTCGGTGAAAGTATACAAAATGAAATATCGCGGTCTACTTAGTTAGATCGCCAGACAGGATGTATGGTGACATTCCGTGTTTCGCCTTTCGTTTTTTCAAATTATGCAGCCGCAATGGACAATGTACATTGCTGAGTAAGTCTGGAAAGATCGGAGAGTGGACTTATACTGGCTTTCTTTTATTTACATCTCATCGTCAGTATTAAAATTTAATGATCTGGATTAGTGTTCTTTCTGTAGGTTTGCATTTAGGAATTTATATATGTTTACATATACTACTATATAATAACATGTAATTATAAACTTATTAATACGTTAATTTTTATATATACAACTTCACACGAGAAATATTAAGCATTAAGATTCAGTTTCCGTTTGTGTTTTTTCAATTTAAACATAAAAATAAAGTTCTCAATTTAAGTTGTGTATGCATATATAATGGTTTAGTATTACATTATATTGTTTTAAATTTGTATTTAGAGAATATTTGATGTTATAATTTTTACAAAACGTGACAGTTTTATTATCATAAAATTTCATAGGCATACAAAAATTTAATAATTAATTGCACGTAGTCAAGCGTGTCACGCGTTTTGCAGCGTACGAGAATGGATTTATAATATTGTACACAAAGATAAAAATGTAGTATTCTTGAGGCATTACACCTTGATTCGGACTACACCTGTTCCGGATTTGCTACTTTCCGGTTGCGCTTTCATGAGAAACGTACGTTTTTTACGTTATCTTCCTATCTAAATCATATATCTCACGATGTGCATATTTGTGTGCGTGTATTTGAATGCGTGCGTACAATCATAAAATCTTGTTCTTTTACAGCATAAATGTATCGTTTAGCAACTGGCGCGTGCGGTAAAATGCATTAAATATAATTTGTGAAAGCTGATAAGTCAACCGACTGCATGCTTTTAATTAAAACTATTAATATAATCTGATTATTTAATTGAGATAATGAGGTGATTTGTATTGCTTACAATTTATAGCAAGCATCGGTACATGGTAAAATATTCTTTTCCTTTCATGGAGGTATTTTTCCAATTTTAGAGATTATTTATTTTAGATATAGATTTTTCATATTCATAAGTTTTACGAAGTTTTACTTGCAGTATTTTTTTTTTTCTGTGTTTGTCTAAAAGCCAAGTATGTCGTAACACATTACAAGTTCTATTTCCATTTTTTTACATTAATTGTGGAAGGTATTATTAGTTTATATTCACCTTCGTATATTTCCAAGAAGAATTTCTGATGCGTACGATTAAAAAATTCTTCGAAAGCAGCCCAGGTACAAGCGCAACATGGTACAAGCATGGGTTACCTATAATCATATAAGATATCGATTTAATAGAAAACGACAGCGGGACGCTAAAAAGTTCATATGAGTCTCGCATGCACGTCAAGTAAGGGCACTCACGCAAACTGATCAGATAGCATTTCGTCACAGTCGATGCGTGTGTGCATGGTGTGCAATAAATCGTATCCTTCGTGACAAGGACACGCTGCATAGCGATTATTACGAGAGCTGCGGGAGATAAATTAAAGATCGGGACAAAGCGGGACGAGCACGGGCGCGTGGGCTGCTTCGCTGTGGAAGGGTTAAGGTAAATTTACACGGTTTGCTTTTTTTTGGCATTCACGCTGATCACAAGTGAAGGAGAATGTATCCTGTAAATATAATTGAAAAATTTATTATTCGCGTTGTGACACACATAGGAAATATCACTCAACCTGAATAAGCGATATTTACTAAGGCAAATAAATAATTCTTAATATAATAATGTAAAAAATTTTCAATTTTTATAAATAAAAGTTCGTAACGTGTATGTGAAAGCGCTTGTCGGCAGTTCTGAACGTTTAAATATGAATTAAACTTTTGGGGAATGCAGATTTATTTGTGCAGCATATATCGGTAAACAGTTTTTGCTGACATTGCGGTAATTTGCTTCATGACCAAGAGTGAACTGCGTAAGTTCGTCTTTACGATCGAGAGGTGAGCATCCACCGAGCGCGCGCGCCTACTGGATCGATTTTGCGGTTTCGTGCGTTGTATTTCGCGGTGAGCTCCTTAATTATTGTCCCGCGTTGCACGCATTAAATCGGCCGGAGAGAGAAAAAGGGAAAGAAAGAACCGCGCGCATTGTTTTCGCTGGGACTTTCTCTCGGCAGATCTCACGAATTATGCGCACGTATACCGAATCGCCGAAGGAAGTGCGGCCAAAATTACCGCGACCGACCGTAAACGATTGCGATTGTGATAACCCGCGCGTCGGCAGCGGGAAAACGAAACTCGTTATATCGATCGGGTATTAATACCTGCCTCGGAAGGCGCGGACTGAGAGACTTTGGCACGACCCGGAGCCTCGAACCTGATGAGAAAAACGGCACACGACCCGCGAGAAGATTGGATCGCGCGCGAGGAACGAAAGTTGCGTTTCCGGCTTTTTGAGAGAGCTCGTTAACCGGGATTTAACGGTCGTGTTCGTTAAAGGTGCATAACGCGTATCAAAGTTGCACGCATCAACGGGTCAAGCTTGCGCGTCGATTGTTAAATCTACCTTTTACATCTCGAGAGCAGTGACAACCCGCTCACGATCTACGTATCCCGCGATCTGTCCGTACGCTCGCGTGGATTGCCGTAGCGTTGCAAAGTTGTCCTGTACTGGTGGGTGAAAGCGATCGACCCGAGAGACATTATTTAATATCCTAAGTCGTGCGTACGTTGCCGCGGAAAAAAGGATACGACGACTTGTCCAGCTAGGCGCGCAACTTGAAAGATTCGAAAATCGCGCGGCCGCTCGTGCGAAACGAATTGCACTCTCAACCGTTTCGGAGAACGTACTAGTTATCCGATCCATATGTACGTACGAAAAACACAGCGTAAGCCACGCTTATCAAATCGGGCCTCGCAATTCGTGCAAATCCCGTTTGATATGTACAACTATGTATACAACAGATTATATGGTTTTGCCATTGCGCCTTTCAATTATGAACTTTTTAGCAAAGTTGAAACAGACCTTTCGCGAATTGGAAATTTAATAGAGAATATTATTCTCTATTTATTTATTTTTTATTTAAATATTTGAATAACTAGATTTTACATACTATTGAAATAAGAATCGCTGCAAATTATTTAGGAGTCGACGATGATGGAATATCCTGTAGACGTTCACATATCGCCATTACTTATCGCATGGTTTCTCACAGTCCCAGCCGATTGCGTATGAAATAGAAACCGATTTAATAAGTTCGCAGAATATTACATTTTCGCACGACTGCATTAAACTTATTAGCTTTATATTATATCGATATATCACACATTTAGGGCAAACGCATTACGCGATAATTAATATGGGAATCTGTTTTGCGTGATGAGGTCTGAGCGAAAGGATCGCCGAATTGTTTCCGTTTGGCACGACCCTTTTCTCGCCATTACGATGGAAATACATACGCAAACGCAATCGCGCGCGATTTTTTATTGCGTATGTAGGCACGAATGCACCTGCGTACATGTAGAGCGGAACCAGTAAAATAGATACGAGTCCAGTAAAATACATGAAAAGTCTAGACCGAAAAGGGAAGGAGAAAGTAAAATGCACGAGACACAATTATTAGCTGCTTGATTAATAAAGCAGCTGACGTTATCACTAAAAAGTTATCGCTAGGAAGCTAAGTTGTTATATCGTAAATCGTAATTACAGGACAGTAGACAGAATAAATCTAAATAAATTGAAATGATCTGGAACGGGGCACTGATCATATTCTACACAAATATATTATACACAAAAAAATTGTACGTGGGAAAACTGTGTACAAGAATTATTCTTGAATTAAAAATAGCACACGGATATATGGACAGTTTTTTTACGCACAATATATCCGTGTGCAATTTTTTTTAATTCAAAGGTAATTCTTGTGCAGTTTTTCCACGTACAATTTTTTTGTACAATATTTGTGTAGAATATTCTGCTCGTGTACAATTATTTTGTGTAGAATATGTATCAGTGCCTACTGCCGATTTCTACATAATGCAAATATAGAATTATTACACGTGGACTTTTTTGTAAGTTAGAAACGATAGCCTTTCTGCAAATAAAATTTTATAAACATGAATTAATAGCACAGTTTTAGTTTGCATTTTGTTTTAAATAATCTTTAATTGATAAAATTTTAATTTTAATCTTCAACAGAAATTTGATATCGAAAATTACTAACACGGAAGAGAATTTTCTCTTAGATATTTACTTTAAAAAAATTATGATAATTATGGGACAACATGGTCTCTTCAAAAAATTTTACTAGAATTTAAAAATAGTAAAATAGTAAAAGTAGTAAAATCTTGTTAAGTTTTACGAAATATTTTTTACTAAAATTATAAATTTTATTAAAATATATACTGAAGTTATAACAATATACTAAAATTCTTTTAAATTTAATTAGTTATGATTATCATAATTTTGAAAGTAAATTCTAAGAAAGAAAAATTATCTCTGTATGTGACTCAAAGAATGTATAGTCGAGAGAAAATGCAATGATATTAAAATGCGCATTGCATAAAGATGCATAAAATGTAAATATTAGGTCTTGTGGAAAGAAAAACAATAACCGTTTATTATTTTAATGTTTGGTAGACAAGAATTGAAGAACATTGCTCACTTCCTGTAAATATTACAACCTCGCAGATAGTTTTACTATTTCCGTGGTAATTCACAATTACTCATTGCGTGTACGTGATATACTTACCAATTTGTATAGCTTGACGTAAAATTGACAACGCGCCAAATAGATACCTTTCGATTTTTTGAAGTGCATTTTTTTAGTATTTTGCATTACAATATAAAAAAAATGCACATTAAAATAGATATACATGGACAGAAATTTATTGATCACAAAACGCATGTATTTTACTATTAATAATAATAGTAATGACTTTATTACTACACATATACATTTAATATTTTATAAAAATGACATCTATATGTACGACAGCGAATAATATGTTTAAAGAGAAAAATGCCAGCAATAATGTTACTATATTAGATTGTAATAAAAAAAATAGAAGATACAAAAATAAGAAAAATGCGTGATAAACATGAATTTAGCAAAATTTATCTATTAAAAATAAGATAATAAATTGACAGCTGATTGAAATGAAAACAATAGGTAGAATGTATTGTTTAAAGGCAATTAGTTAATAGTACATTATGTGGCAATTAGTTAATAGTACATTATGTGGCAAGAGCGTAAAGTTGTAAAGTTGACTCTTTGTGCACAAATAAGAGAGGGGGATGCAGATAAAGGCACCTGTGCGTGCTGAAATGTGGCTGCAATGATCAAACGTGCTAAAAAAGTCGTTCTTAAGTAAGTCGTAAAGTCATAAAGTTTTCCGTCACGATTGATACCATTTATTGAAGGACAAGAACTGTGCAAGAATGTTAAAATGCTGAAATTCGCGACTTTATCCACAGAAAAATGACACGAAAGGAACCATTTTTGACAAACACGTGATAAAAAATATTTAATTGCATAGGAGAAGGCTACTCGAAATCTTGATTGACGTAATGAATATGATAATAAATTTTGATAACAAATATAGATAATTGTTGAATTATGTTTAGTAAAATTCAGAATTTGCGTGCATTTATTATATTCAATACTTCAGTATTTCATCTGATGCAATTACGATTTTCCAAAGGTCTATCAATATACATACAACATAAGATCGAAGTATGAATTAATTCACTGACTTTTTTTTAGATTTAAATCAATATCAGCTAATTATCGCCATCATCGAAATGCAATGCCTTAACTATGCAGCCGCGCGCCTTACATTTTCATCGCCGGTGGCGAAAAACCTTCGACGTGTCTCATTAAAATCTACGTAGCCGTGTCAAGATAGCAGTTAACGTGGAAACTAACGTATGAATTAAAATGTCAACCAAACTAATCGCGAGCGAAATATAAGCGATATATGTGATATATACGATTTTTCTTTTACTGAGGGTATGGCAATGACGTCTGTGAAGCGGGTTTTGTACAGCTGATGAAATTCAAAATTACGAAATGCCGCATTGCATAATGAATGGCAAATAAAGTCGCAAATGTCGCGGAATAAAAACATAATCCGCACAACGCACCGTGTGCCCGGCGATCCGATTATGCAATGGCGTATGCAAAAATTTCGCACGTATAGACGAGAGCAATGAAAAATTGTTTTCGCCGGAAGTAACGCGATCTGATCAACGAGTTGCACCGTTATGCCGTGCACCTGCAAAAATTCGCAGCCTGATGCATATTCAAATATATACGATATTGGTACGAGAGCGTAGAGAAGGAAGTCGTAACGTTTTTACGGCACCGTCCGTATCTGTTTCCCGAGGCATTCGCGAGTATAGGTACACAGGAGGAATGCGCCGCGTGCGCACGCAATCTCCTTAAAGTACGTGCCTTTTAATAATTTATAATGTTTATAAACGAATTAATAACGCTCGACGTTAAATGCGGTTCGTGAATCGAAAGGAAAAATGTTTCCTATATCCGCATGAGATAGCTAGAGGAATGATTCGTGCATGTGGGCAGGATAACGCTGCAATTCCGACAATTTCAGGCGCTGAAGAAGTCATTAAACCGAGCGATATCTTCATCGTTTTGAAGACCGTATGCGCTTTCTCGTGACTTGAGTTTTAGAGTGTGCTCACGGCAGCAATAAACGCGATGTGCATGTAATTGTTGTGTGTCTGCTAATTACACTTTTACGGATAAAATACATACTAAACATACATTCCGCTTTTCTACCGTGTTATTATTCATGCTGTTGCATTATACACTTGTGCATCTTCCTCAATTTTGCAGCACGTCTTCGCAATTACTGTAAAGGAGTCCCCGAAGGGGAAACTTAAATTTACCAAACGCGATCAATTTTTTATGAAACATACGCAATATTCGTACGCTATTAACATAATCAAAAACTTTTCATATAACGATTAAAGAAACGATTTAAACTACAATGTTATTTTATATTTATTTTTAAATATATTACACACGGCTTTCCTATTATAACCCCTTCATTTTTATCCAATCGGACACTTGAGACTTAAATGAAGCTATACATCTTTTGTCTCACATTTTATAACCTCGCTGCGAATTGCCTTTGTATTCAACACATCGTCCATTTGTTCTTCCTTTTCTCTCAGATTTTTTTTTTTTTTTTTTTTTTTTTGCAACTAAGGACTTTGTCGGGAAGGGAAACGGTTTCGAATCGCGGCGGCACTTCGTTACCGCTGGAGTCTACACTCTACCATCGTGGAATGCACGCTGCCTTGTAAGGACTTGCGTGTTACGCGTAGAGGAATTGCCGCGTGTACGTGCTTACATCACGGTAGCGGGCACAGGCGGAGAAAACGAAGAGATGCTGCGCTTATTCGCAATATATATGCAAGACGTTCGTGCTCACGAGCACGTGCTGTCCTACTGTGTCTCTGCTCGCTACAAGCTTATCTTCGCCCGACCAAGCAATAGGACACTTACTTGTGGAAGACATAAAACTTTGTAACTTTATATTAAAAATAGATGAATTAAGTAAATAGTCCAATCGCGATAAGTCTTAAGAGCAAATTGCAGTCAATAAAGATTCAATTATGAAAAAAGAAAATTTAATCTGCATCTATACATAAATTTTGGACAGAAATTTAAATTAACTATTCTTGTTAATTTTAATTAAGTTTAATGTGAAAAGGAGAAAAAGTAGGAGAAATAATTTAAACAATACAGTAATTTTATACAAATTTGTTAATTTGTAGATATAAATAAATAATTAAAATGCAATTATCTTATAAATAAATGTTGATTTATTTGTTTTTTAAATTTCTTTTTTAATTAATGATTTTCTAGTCTATTTGTATCAGACATAGTTGTATTTTGTTCAATTTCTTTCTTTATTCGTGATTATTTAGAAAAAAATAAGTATATTTCTGAATTATTATAAATATTAACTTTTTATTTAAAGCAATAACAAACGTGTTACACGATTTCTACAGAATATCAAAGCACCATACAACTCGAAGCATTTCGTTGATAACGTTATTTCCATTTTTCCCGAGTTTCGCCTGTATTATTTTCCTCACACTAGGTAATTTCGCATTATTGCGTTTACATGTTTGAATTCCACGTGGAAAGCAGCATGACCTTCCCACGATAACGCCAAGCGGGAGAGCACAAGATCGGCGAATGTATGCGGCGCATAATGCGGGTGACGCGGCTTTCGCGGTGCGTTACGCCTTGCGGAATGCAACGGCAGGGACAACGAGAACGACGACATGAGCCGCGTTCTCGATGGCGAACCCTTATGCACGTGTACGAGATTTTATCTTGTATCTCGTACGTCTCCGTCGAGAGCCCGATATTGTGTCGCTCGCGCGTACCGTAAAGATCCGAAACCCAATTATGCCGATCGGCGGTGTTTGCATACTGCAGGTGCAAATGCCATGTCTACGTCCCCTTGGAAATCTCGCGGCGAGAGAAATACGGACATGTTTCAAGATCATCAAATCATAACTTTCAAAAATATATTCATCAATCAAAATTTATAAAAGAGGACATATTAAAGTGGGCAAGTTTTAAAATGACTATTTTTTAATGTATGCATATATGCATTGTTATATTGAGAGAAATGTCTTTCATTTTGTGATTTTAACTTTAATTGCATAGTAAAATAATTATGATTAAGAATTCCACTTTTATAGTTATTATAATTACGGATTTAACAATAACAAGAGATATAGATTGTTGAAATAAAATAATATTTTATGTAGTAAATGTACACAATTATAATTACAGTGAATGTAACTATAATATTTTTTAATATTTGCTTATCGCGTAATAATAACTAATAGCTAATAATTTGCATGATTAGAACAGTTATAAATATGTAATTAACATCGTAAACTATGAATTATACTTAAATTGTAGTAATTGGAAGCATTTTTCAAATAGATAAAACAGCATAAATTAATTATCTCAAAAATAAGAAGAGATATAATATCTCATGTAATTGTCATGTTATTTGTTAAATTAATTATTTTAGTAAAACACTTGCGCGTTGGTTATTTAATTTTAACATTTTTTTGCTATTGTTTGACATAATTTACAAAATGTTATATTTCATATAAATAGTCAAGCCATTGAAAATTTTATTCCTCTAGATGCAATATCCATTTTACTTGACGTATGAAACTGTGGTAAATACATCGCCAAAGTACATCGGCGAATGTACTGTGCGAATTCTGTGGACGTTCGAGACTGACGCTACGCACGGGCGCCTCAAGTGAAAATTGTAATTAATCACTCTTGAACACGTGTGGGAGCGCGAACAATCGGTGATTGACGGTTCTGTGCGCCGGGCAATCTCTTAATCGCCTCTTTGGAAATCTCTCTACGCACCCACTCTGCACGATGATTCCCTGTGATTTCTGCGTGCCGCAAGTTGCTCTAATGAATACGACAATGCCGTCCATTATATGACGTGATCGATCAATCATATTCGCATTAACAGAAACGAAACCAATTTTAGAGGAATGCAATATTATCCACCTTGCTTTTCCGCCATGTCGATTGATTAACATGAGATTTCGTCAATTCGAAACATTTTGTGCTTACATCAAGTTTCATATTTACATCCTAACATTTAACAGTTGTATTTTCTGTGCAAAGTTATTTATAACGAACAAAAGTATGAAGAAAAAAAAAATTGAAATAATACAATATTTTATATAAAAAATTGTATGAATTATTTACTCCGAATTTATTTACATACACTAAATTCTTTTAGTATTTTTTTTTTTAAGTAAATCTTTCTGTTAGCTATTGGGTTATTGTTAAAATGTTTATATGTTTACTTATAAATTTATATAATTGCACGAAATTATCATATGATAAAGAATTAATTTTACACGCAGACTTCAAAGTAATCAATATCCATTTATTGCCGAATCGCAATTGTTGATTTAATTTGCCGAAGGCAAACGTCAGGTTACGCCCTTACGATGAGTCGCGATTCTTATCGCAAGAGGCGGAACGCAATCCGCTCGTTAAATTCATTAAGGAGTTACGAGTAACTCTGTCCTTTCCTCTTTCGTATTCAAAATACTAGTAAGAGATATCAGAATATTAATACCCTCCCGTATCAGCCAACGTTTATGCAATGTTGCTTATGCATACATAGGTACATGTATGTGTGCAGTTAGACGTTATAAAAATTAAGTTGTTGATCTAATTTCTCGTTTCACTCACGTAACGCAACTTATAACACGACCTTAATGTGGGATAAATTTTATCCTCTAAAAAAAAATAATATTAATTAGGTTAGCGTTTTTCGGTGTTTGAATAACCGTATACGTAATGTTCATAATATCCTTCCGCGCAACGCTGCGAAACCAATTAATTTGAATAGCGTTGCTTGATGAGAAAGGATATAACAGTCAAGAAACTGCAAAACATTGACAGAGTATTGAAATACAGAAAATTGACAGAGTATAAAAATACACGAAATTTGTGTTCAAAAATTCAATTGTTTGAAACTAATATTTATTTAGGTTTTTTTACAATAATATGATTAATTTATCTCTTTTCGAATATATATAATTGTCAAGAATTATGAATTTCAAGAAAAATATATAATTATTATATGCTGTTTTTGGATTGGCAAAAAACAGTGACGCAAGAAACATTTAACGCCAATTAAGAAACACTTGTCACATATTGCAGATGTTTTAGTTATATTTTTTTCCGGATATCAAATTAATATTTGCTATAAAAGATTCGTTATCTTAATATTAACTCTTACGAATGTATTTTTTATGTGTTATCATTAAAAGTCATTCCACGCTTTCAATCTAATTACGAAATGTGCCGTGAAATGCTGCCTGGCCGTTCTACAGCGGCACGGCAGTACCTCTTATATCACGATCAACTAGAACGCGAAGGCATTTTGAGACCCTGTTCGTGCAACTGCAACGACGGTGTATCTGCGTGAAACGTGCATTTATTCGTTAAACCAGTTTCGTTAGTATCAAATTAAACATAGCAGTTATTTGATGCCTATGTAATGACTCATTAGACATATGGCTCGTGCGTCTCCCTCTCAGTGCACTTTACATAATTCCCCGTAGTATCTAATTATCAAATTTGTAGCATCCGTAACTCGTGACTGTTTGAATTACGAACATAACGCTCGAATTAAAAGTTCTCTCGTTACATGGTGAAACATTGTGCGAAATATGAAGCCTTGTCAACTTGTACATAAAGTTCATTATTCTTTCTCTCTGAATATACGGTTAACTTGTATATCTCGTCGACTGCAAAATCGAGTTTATCAAATATGACCGCCCGTCTTTAATTTCCCATGGGAATTTCAGTTGCCACAAAAGAATGATTTATGATTAACAAAATCTGAGATAGAAAAACGTGTCACATATCTTTAAGTCAGATGACGTTACTTAAGACGTGCAATTAACATTGTGTTGAGTTTTGTAATAATGAGTAATGAAAAATTTTATTCGTAACTCTTTATATTATTGATTCTGGCAGGATGTAAGATAAGTGCGATTAATGTGTGCAATAATTAGGCAATTTAATGCACAAATATTAATTAGGAAATTTATTAATTCTACGTTTAACATTTACATATAATTTAAATTGGAATTTCTTCGAGGAAATAACATATGCGACATTACATTACATAAATTCAAACAGATAGCTTCTTATAATATTATACTTATAAGCGTCATTAATAGAAATGGTATTTCTTAAATTTACACCATTGGTAATTATTTGTAACTAAAAGATCTGGTAAACATTTTTACCAGAATGTAGTTAACAGTTTCATTATTTTTATTTATGAATCTCACTTTTCGTAATACGTAAGAAGAAATATTTAATTTATATATTGATATTAAAATTGAATTCTATTTTCTAAATTTTACTTTCACTTTTTTACTACACATTCTATATAACTATAAAAGCTGAGTTGAAGAATAAAGTTTCTTAATTCGAGTTGCAAGAAATCGAAAGAAATCGTAGAATTTATAAAATGTAATTGATTACATCAATACTTGAATGAAGACTGTATATATTATATATAGCCAGATTTCTTTAAAAAATAAAAAATGCATTGGATTTCGTAGTAATTAATAATAAGTATAGTTTCTCTGTTATGACATAATCAATGCAATTGCAAGGATTTGCTTGATATCACTGCTATAATTTACTATTATTGAAGATGACTTATAATTACGTACACGCAATATCATTGATTTTTATGTATTCACGAATTTTCTCGGCACCCATAAGTCGTACAAACCAGATAACATAATCGATTGTTTCATACTCTGGCACGCCGTTGGACTGTTTTTAAAAAGCACCAAACTCTAGTTTGCGAGAGAGTATGCTACGTCCCAATTAACAGTGTCGGAACGTGTCATCAGCCGACGTATAATTAAATTTTAAAGGCGATCTTTCGCGTAACGAACTGCCTCTGCAACGCGGAACTCACGCGAGAGTAGCATCGACCTTAATGATGCGACGCCGATATCGATGCGGTCATAGACAGTCGCGGATTTCGTACTCGTTAATTATGCCACTTGTGCCGGCACGTAAGCCTTGCATAACCGACACCGTCCCAACTGCAATCTTTCTACGCGCGCGCAAGGGACAGGCGTGATACGCGCCGGTCACTCTTGTCGCCTCACAACTTTCATCTTCGTGTATAGCGGTGAGCATGTAAATAGGAACGAGCATCTCTCTCGTTACGGGTGTAATTTTCTAGAAACGTAACGACACGCTCATACAAAGTAAAACATTAATTTACATAAGCAATTACTTGTAAACTTGTCGCTCTGAGCGAAAGGGCATATTTGCTCTTCAGTCAAAACGGTAATAAATAATTATACGTATTTTGTACGTACATTTAAATACGAATAAATGCAATAAAAATTAACTATTAAATGTCACGGGATATTATTACTTGTAAAATCATTATCATTTTTTTTAAATTTACATCAAAGAACTGCACCGTTCTTGCATTCAAGCTTTCAATTAGCACTATTAGGCTCTGATTGATTGTTTAACAAGCGCGTCGAGCACGGTTACACTCGACTTATTGAAATTAATGTTTCCAGCATGTTTTATCTCCACGCTGCGCACACCTATTCTCATGATTTGCCCGCTAAGTCGTGGGGCGTTTAATTGAAACCGTTTTATCACGCACGAATACTTTAATCATTTTAATTGAGAACGACTGTCATTGTCGGGGAAGAAGAACGCGTAATATTGATTTCAATTAGTCTGGTCGTTGCGCATAGCAGCTTATTAATCTATGCGTTTATTAATGATACAAATGCACCGTTATCATTACGTTCATTTGTCAAGCATTTTCGCAATAAATGTAATCTCGAGTAAGAACTTTGAAGCACCCATTTGCGTAATGGCAGGATTTAAAATTTATGGCATTTTATATTCCATTGTATTGAAAGATTCGTTAAAGTGCAATCCAATTATTTTTTAATAATCTTTTAATTAATCAGCAAATAATATTCAGAAATAAAAATTGTCAAACATTGTGGAAGATATAATGGAGGATAACTTTCTTATTATTATTTATCAAATATTTGCAGTTTGTCTTTCTTGGAATTCCGGCTAAAGTAAATTTAGTTTAATTTTATTGTTATATCTTGTAATCATTAGATAAGTTTTGTGAACAATTGATTATTATCTCCTATTATTATCTTTTATACTACTATCAGATATCCAAAAATAATATATTAACTTTTTTATCGATTTAATTTAATTATTGTTAATAATGTATACGGCATATGTCTAAAGTGTTGAAAGAATGAAAAAAAATGTGTTTCTTCTCTATTTGTCTTACTCTTTGTCTTCATATTAAAGAGAATAACTCCAGACATTTGAATAGATTAAAGCCGCAAATTCTGCAGTATATTCCGCATTTCTCCGTCACGCGTCGATTTATGCTACTTTTCTCCGTGCGGCAGAGAATTCCGCGGGCAGGGCCTCGGACACGAAGATCTTGTTTTGCATTATCCAAGAAAATTAGCTGATATCGGCTTGTGCCGGTGGTCATTCCGTCGTGACTGCGCACTCCGCCGATAAGCGCGACGTTAATGTTGTTTTCGCAGCAGAATATTAATATCAATGTCTCGGGGAAAAGTGTATTCTAACAACGCGTGTCTGCGCGATGATCGTGGAAGCCTGACGGCTTGAGTTTCCGTAGCGCGGAAACGTTCTGTTGATATTATCACTTTCATCGGAATTTTTTTTTATATATAGAGACGCGGATAGAAGGTGCACGGTCCGCCTCGGCATTGTTGATCATGAGCCATGTGGGTGATAGGTAGGAGAAAGATGGCGATGTCTGGCCTTCCCTTTCTGCGCCACAGCTGTTCGCATATAACGATCGAATGAAAGCATAAAAGAAAAATATGGCTAGATGCACACTTTAGACGTGAAACGAGTTCCTACTTTTATGATTCTACTTTATTTGTGTTAGCAATACGTGAAAACAAAAAGTACTTTTATCTTTCATAAAAAGTGACGGAACCGAGTTATTATTTCATTTATTTTCTTCTTTTTATCTCCCTTTCAAACGGTTTAGTCTTCCTTTTTATTAGTCAAAATTAAATTCTCCACGAACAAAACGATCTTGAGATGTGGCATTTTACTTTTTAAATTTTATTGTTTTTTTTTTATTATTTGAATTTTTTACTTTTAGCAGATTAATTTCTTTTCTTTTTAATTAACTTAAATTACAGTACTATTATATTTCTCAAATTAATCTTGATTTTTTTTTCCTGTCACACGTCTGAATCTGTATGGCTTTGTATTAGGCTTGTTGGGTATTATTTGTTTCGTTGTCACACAGAAAAACTTCGGTCTATCGCGAAATGTCTCGCATTTTTTATGCGTTGACCTACATATATCGTGAGTACGAAGGATTTCTCGGAGTGACACGATTTTCCTAAAGAAGAAACGTTGGTTGTGATTTTCTTGGAAAAATCCCATCCGACGATTGTAATCGCATCATACGTATATAAAATGCACGTGTAAATTCAACGGGTTGAATTTATTTAGTCGCAAACATCGCATTGTGTACTTTGTAAAGTTTAATGGCTTATGTACAGCTGTTTTTAGGAATTTTAGGAATCGAGGGAATCTTAATGCAATCATAGAGGTAAAGCGTTTCCCACGGTGTAAAATAGCATTAACAAAATTTTTTAATATTACATTTAAAAATTGTATTTACCTAAACATCTTAATTAATTAATCTTAGTATTATATTTTTGAATATTAGCTATATTATTCAGATATCTAGATATTTCTTGATCACAATTCATTTCAGTTTAATATTTAATCTCTCCGTATTAAATGATGCTAATATTGTTTTTCTTGATAAGAATTTTACGCGTGCAGCATATATAAAAATCTTTATAATTGCAAACGTTATTATAATATAATGTTCAATAATATATTTTTAGTTGTGCCATGATCTTGAATAAAATAGAAAAGCGCGGAGCTCTTTATTAACCCGCTACTTTAAGAGTGTCTTTATAAATCTTAGAACCAATCACACATGAATTTAATTACAAAATTCTAACTACTTGGGTAATGAAATTGCTCGATGCACTAATGAAGTGTTGAGAGAAACGCTCGCGGGCGGGCTACGCCTTCGTCTTTAATTATGCTGGGCGCGCGAATTTTACATTACGCCCGCTCATATATTCGATCGTGGAGAGAAACCGTGCGGTGTAACACGGTTTTCCGCGCGAGAAGAAAGTATTTTTCACACACGCACTCGCACACGCGCGCTCACGCACGCACGCACGCACGCGGTTTCCCCCCGTGGGTGCGTTTCTGCGGTTTACGGTAAGCGCGCGGAGATGTGAAATACGGAATGGAGAGCGAGAACCGTTACCATGCGGCGCTCAGGACGTTTTTCTGATTCAGGATGTGTTTTTAGGCCCCGATCAGGCCGAGCCGAGGCGAGATTTGCCGTGCGATAGCATTCAGTCGCGTATAATCGAAGTCATTAGTTTGCCAATTGTTGCACAATCGTCGTGCGCCCCGAATGTTTACTCGGGGTTACCGGAAACGCTCGTGTACCACCGAGTGTCCGTCTTCCGCCCATTTACATAACCGCAAACCTATCAAACAGCTGAAAACCGAATGCGCTAATTAACCAAATATTCTTTTCGAGCGACCAGTGTTGCTCCACCATTGAGTGCTGCTGTCACCAATCTCATTTTTTACATTTGTACAAAAAGGTAGTATAAATCGCGATAATATTATTGTATAATTATCATGGGAAACGCACTCTCTCTCGTACGCACGATGACGTTAGAAGAATATATTAATCATACGAGAGATACGAAGCCATAGAATAAAATCGCAGCAATAAATGTGCCAATCAAATAAATGCGTTACTCTCGCTTTCATGCGCTAACATACTATAATGCTTACCGCTGTCAGACAAACCGTTTGGTTGCAGCCCATCATCCCGCCTCACGGGGATCATGACGAATGAAATTTTTTTCACGCGAGGCGTGTCGGAACATCTACGGAGAGTATAAAACTCACCCGTTAAATGTCGACAACTCGATGTTCGGCGAATAAAAATTTTGCTTTCGTTGTATCACATCATACGTGCCTTGCACAGCTTTCTGTTTCCTTTTTTTGCCGAAGAAAAGGAGAGGGAGATGGCTTAAAATTAAACCGTAAAGAATAAAATAAAAATGTTTTATAACTATTAAAATAATCACTTTATTGTGAACTATTAGCTAAGCTAAGTGTAGACTAATTACTTAATTATATTATAATTATATTTAAAAATAATAAAATTGTGAACAATTATTTTTACTTCAAACCCTATTAATTTATTTCTCGTAATGAAGGAAATTACATATATTATTACATGTATCATTTAATATAACAATTTGCATATTTCTGATGAATAGAGATGTAAAACTTTATCGTATTCTTGTATTTTCTTTAAATATTTTTTTCTTTAAATATATATATATTCAATGCAAAAAGAGATATCATATATGTATATGCGTGTGTGTGTGATATCTTTTTTTGCATTGAATATTGGTTTACGTAATTTACATTTTGTTATAGTATTTGTTATTTTTTTATGAAAAATAGAATTTTGATTTTGGTTAATTTTCTACACGTTTATTGTCATAATTTCAATAAAGTTGAACATTTTGAAGGAAATATTGACTCTTATAATATACCAAGTCACTTTTCCAACGTTAAGAAAACTTTATTTTTATTTTTATAAACATAATTTTATGTTTTGAATATTGGATAAAATTAGACTTTATATCAATATATAGCAATGTAATAACTTTATTTTCTGAATAATCAATGTTGGTATTAGAAAAAATATTTGAATATTAGCAACTTTAAGTAGGTTTGTAAATATTATTTCGCAAAATGCAAACTAAATGAAATGGTAAAAGAAAATTAATTTATATAAGTTATAAAGAGGTACGTATAAATAAGCTTAGTGCTCTAAGAGGAACTACTAAGAGAAGCTAAGCATCTTTATCTAAACAACGACTTATTCATTTAGTGGTATCATTCAATCGATTTATCAGAATGATCTGAGTTGAAAGTGAATCGCATGAATTTGAATATCGATGTATGTCACAGATTACGGATGCTCTATATCCAACCGGGTATCTGGTCCCGTTGTTCTGCGCAATCACTTACGGCGTTACGTCATTGATCTGAGCGCACCTTGTGTATCCCGGCACGATCGTAGGATCGGTGCAAAACAGTCACGATCCACATTCACAAAGGCCCCTACAGGCCATGAGTCCGCGGGTGCGCGTTACGAACGTTCTTACCTCGTAATCACGAGAAGCGAAGCATCTCGAGGGGAATAACAATGTAAACGACGTAAATAAATTGCGCGTATATCTTCCCATATATATTACCGATCATGCGTGAAAAGAACTGTGCGAACGGCTGGAAATGAATGGGAGAAGACGTCGGTTCCCGTAACTGCATCTCGTAGCGATGTATTTCATTCCTCGCGCCGCTCGAGTGGAAGGGGTAATTATCGTTGCATTCAAGTATCTCCCGTGTTGTCATTTAGTTGTCATTCGAGTGAGCGGAGTACCCCCGAAGATATTTTATTCATGATCTACATTCCTGTTTCATTTTCAAGCAACACGTTTATTGAAAGTAATAAATTCTTCAAAAATATAAAATAATATAGTAGATAATAAATGTATAGTCAATAGTTTATCGTTATACACGAAAACTTGTCGATTTGATTAAAAATGCGTAATCTTCGATCCGCAGAATTTGCATAATTGCATTGTACGCTATACTCTTGTTACATAATACAACACGTAAAACATTCGATGTGGTACAGGGAAAGCAATTAACATGTCGTTATTTCGTGTTAAAAGTAAAAAATAAGGATGAAAGATTTATTTGGTTTGTGAAAAAGGCAAATTCCATGTTTGTTATAACCGTCGGTGCACAGTTAAGAGATTACGACACTCGTGTCTCTCTTTGTTCTTACCTCAATCTGCACGCCTGAACGGAGATCGATTTAACACGGTATGTCGTTTCTATATACAAGAAATGTCTCCGGAAGGTGAATAGAACTTTTATCACACCGGGAATAATTCTCTCATATGAAGGTCGTGGCACACTAAAATTGTCGGTATGCAATTCTTTCCTGGAAACTGTCTTATCCCGAATAACCAGATTACTGTAAGATTGAATAGCAAGATTATAACGTGGCAGCAATATTGAACTATCTTATTTTTATTAAGGGACTAAAAGAATAGATTAATTTTAAGAAAATTTAAAAAATTCTATTTAAATATTAATACTAATGCATGACCGAATTGTTAAAACTTATACGAAATTCTATAACTTATAAAATTTACTTATAAAATGTCCGCTTATTTATTCTTCACTAATTACTTTTTTTTTTAATTTAATTTTTGGTCTTTTTTTAATTTAATTGACATCAAAAAATTAGAATTATTTTGAATAAAAATGCTTCTATCAAGACATGGCAGAAAGTAGCGCAGAAATTAAACGATTCATTCGTCTTTATCTTAAATATTATACATCACAGTATTCCTTAACGTCGCGTTGGTGCACGAAAATCTGTATTCAGTTCCGCCAAGCTCCGACTGTGTGTAATTTAAAACTGCCGATTTTTAAAGCTAGCTTTATATCAGCTAGCTTTCATATAATTATAGCGATTAATTGGCATGCCTCGTTAAGCGGCATACCTGTTATTTAACAGGTTCCATTGTCCTTTAAACAAAGCGACTTTTTATTATTCGAGCAATAGAGTCCGTTGCTCGCAGATGAGGATAATTATCCTAATGGCATCCTTTGATATTTCAGCGAGTCGTTTATCGAGTCCTTCCTCGCAACTCGATAACTTTTGTAAAATTATTTAAGTAGTTAAATATCAGTATACATTTTAATAATGCTTAATCTATATATCCGTATACAAAACTGCATTTGTAGCCATATCACTCTCTAGCAACTCTAATTATTACAACCGTTATGGTCGATAATTATCTCTCATCTTGGTCGGAGTCATCGTACATGTAGCCCATAGCTGCACATTAATTACAATTCTAATTAGTGCAAAAAAATGTATACACTATCATAGTTCTCACATTAATTTTTCACGTTTTCAGCACTTCCTCAACACTTAAAGAAAGATTAATTTTAAGTTTGGTCAACGAATGAAAAAAAATATGAAAAATCTAAAGCATTTTATATTTGTACTCCATTAAAGTCTAATTATCTTCGTAATTAAGATACACGGCTTAACATTTTTTAATTAATTAATTAAAAATGAATTAATCTTTTTAATATTAAAAAAATATATTCAAATTAATAAAACACATTATTACAGATTATTACTTTGCACTCATTAGTATTTGTTTATAAAAATTTCCTTTAGAACATTTTTCTATTTATGAGAAAGATTATTCATTGTTTAATAAGATCTGGCATTCAAATGCTTTATCTATTTTTTTATCTGTTCATAAACACTGTCATAAATTTTAATTATGACAGTGCAAATATATCACTCGTCTCTCTTCCGGGCAAAATATTTTCCCTCATTGATACGTGTGAATGTCATTCCAACTCGAAGACTGAAACACACTATGATGAAAAAAAGAAAGACGTTCCTGCTTATTGCAAACTAAACTTTCACGTAAATAAAAAAAACTCGTGTCTATAAACCGAGGCGATTCGAGACGGCGAAACACTTTTTCACGAAATTCGGATCAGTGAAAGTACTAATTGATTCGTAGCGCTGCTACGTATCCGTGTATTTGATTTAACTACTTACTTTTATATTTTCTCATAGTTCGCAAAAACGTTGGCAAAAAAATTGGCGCGAATTTTCCCAAATACGTTTTCATGATTCGACTGTTTTTCAAATACTTCATTTCCAACAGAAATGTTATGTTTTTTAAAAACAATCTTGCGACACCAAAGGAAAACTACTATTTTGTTGTTCACCGTTATCTCGATCATACCATTATGATAAGATAAGAATGATTAGAACTTTAAATTCACATATTATGTAAGTCATTATATGTGCGTGCGTGTTTGTTTAATAAATGCAAATAACCACTTTACTGCAGTATAATTAGTGTGAACAAATTGCGGAAAAATACAAATAAAAGCGATATTAAATGTGGAAAATAACTATTGTTCACATTGCAATGACGTTTTAATTACGATATGCATGGATGAAGAATATCATATGATAGAACAAAATAAATTTTTATAAATAAAATATATGATTTTACTTAAGAATATTTAAGATATGAATATACCGTTTTATTTACGAGATATACGATATACATATAATGTAGAAAAATTTATATTTTCTACGTTATGAATCTTCACTCACGTTTATCGTGATAAAAATCTTAACTTTCTGTTTACTCCGTTAGATTTGTTTATCAAGAGAGCGGATAGCTCTTTTTTAGAATTTGAATATGTTTATCAATGCAAACGAATCGTTTCTTTAAGTGCACGCGCGCACGTGTAGTAGGTACATATATTCATAAATGAACCATTAAAAGGAACAGCGCTTTATTTCTTATCTATGTAAAAATAAATGCCCTTATTTTTACATAGATAAGAAATAAAGCGCTGTTCTTTTTAATGGTTCATTTATGAATATATGTACCTACTACACGTGCGCGCGTGCACTTAAAGAAACGATTCGTTTGCATTGATAAACACATTCGAATTCTAAAAAAGAGCTATCCGCTCTCCTGATAAACAAATCTAACGGAGCAGTGCTTCTCAAACCATATCCCATTAATTCTTGTATACATTATAAACTCCAATTTCCTTTTATTTTAATCGTTTCAATCGTATTAATATAAGTCGTACGAACCATTACATTTAAACGTTCTGATCTTTTTGTTAAAAACTGAAATCACTCAACTTGATACTTGAAACTTTTTATCTTACTTTTTATTTTTTATTTTTTTTTTTTTTTTCCTTTTATTTTACTCTTCAATAGATTTATAGAGTGAGAGTACTTAACACTATAGCCTGTTTAATAAATACAATTTCTTATTTCCTTTTTTTGGCTTGGTCTAGCGACCGCTTTGAAAAGCACTGCTACAGACAACGTGCGTCCTTGCGCGGCAAGATATGCGTGAGAAAAATCGGGAAAGTGATCGAGACTTATATCAAGCAAGCGCCGTTCGATTCCGTTCACCTATTCGCGCGACACCTTCACGCGATCGGCAAACGAAACCCAGCACTTTTCAGATCGGCCGAACGATCGGCTAAAAAGTCCCATGACAGGCTTAAAGTCCCAACGAGGCGTCGTTTACGTCGTTTCGCTCGGCTCGTTAATGGATTCCCTTTCTATCGGGAATCACGGATACCCGTTGAAGCGGAGCAACGAGGCGGCGCGGGCGAGGTCGTGGTAAAGATGGACAGGCGGAAACCGCGCACGATCTCGAGAATTCACGCGGGGAGAGAGAGGCCAATGCGAAATGCATTAGAATGCGTCGCGTGCCGGCGCAAAACACATTTCACTGGTACGCTCGTGAAGCGAGAGATGCGCGATCGAAACGACCGCTTTCGTCTCGCTAGGCAGGCGCAGGCCTGTCACTGACCACCGTATCTACCTACCTTTCTCGCCGTTGCTTTCCGTTTCGAGATAACGTTTGCCAAAATATTCACGTCACGCCAAAGGTCACGCTAAGTCCTTCGGTAAAGTAGATGTTCCGCTCGTTCGACAGTCTATTCGTATCTAACAAGAGCTTTTTTCAATTAATTAAATGTGTTGTACCTATGGAAAAAGTACATTCTCTCGTTTTTTGTGAGCTCGCTCCTTTTCACGACGATTATCGTGACGGACGACTCTATCTTCGTTGCCTCGCGGGCAATATATCTTAAAGACTTAACTAGATTGAAGATTGTAAGATTCTACCGCCGATTAAATAATTCCAACAACTCAGGCGTTATCAATAGCGGATCTCTGACCGATTTGCCAGCTTTCTCGCGCGGTCGCGCGCCCGTCTTTTCCTATTTCCCGTGAACGATGCGTCGCCGCGGTAGACGGGCCATCCATCGCGGGGGAAAGTGTTCCAGTGTGTGTGACAATTGTTTGCTCGGGATCACGCCAATGAATAACACAACATCGTCACACCTGTCCCGTCATGACAAATTCTTTCGACACGCTCGGGCCCACGGACAAGCGTGGCCGCGCTTCCGCGAGCGACTCATCGTCGGTGCTTAATAAGATCTGAAGGACGACGGGCAATTGAGATCGCTGCCGAAGTACATTCGCAGTTGTATTTGGCGAATACGACCGGCCGATTAAAAGATTAATCGAAGGCACGCACCACCATCGCCGTATGTCTATTGCAATTAGCCTCGCACAAACAAGTGTGATTTCCGTATAATCTCGCGTAATCGTTTGTTGGTCGATCGATTAATTAAACAGTATTGTATTGGTAACTGGCAATAACGCAACGATACGATTAAAAAAAAATAAATTTGAAAAGAATAGTTCTTTTATTCATATTGTTTAAAAAATGTTTATGCAATATAATTTAAATTGAAATAAATAACAATAACAAATTTTAAATAATTTTTTTTAAACAGTTGAAAAATATTTCTACAGAAAACTAAATAGCGACACACACATCATGAATATTTATTATCTTTATCTTTTAGCATTTTTATCATGCTATTGTATTATCACGGAAACAATTTATGTTAAGAGCTGTGTTTAATTAGAAAAGTAGCACAATAATAATGGTAATAAATATAATAGAAATTAATATTTGTGTGATGATACGATTGATGTAACGTATTAGTGGTAAGATTCTTATCACCGGTGTTTGCCAGAATCAACTATAATAGATAATTTAAATGGAAATTTTACCGAGGTTTTACAGATTCACTTTTCATATGTTACATTTTTTAATACATTTTCTGCAATATTTTTCTATTTTTATTTATTACGGTCCTTCGAGCATCAATGATAAGAACAATTATTTATTAATTATATATAATAAAACGCTTATTATTATTATTATACTTGTAAGCGTCGATGCGATATTGTAGTTGGTTAGGCTGACTGAAGAAATGACGATCTTTTTGCATATCTAGTTGCAACTTTGTCGCGAGATTAGACAATTGTCGATCGATCGAAAGTCGGTCGCGGTTTTCGCAAGTGCAAAATACCGGCATCATACCGGTTGTAGAAAGGGAAGTGCCAAGGTAAGACAATTTAAGAGCTAGTGAATCGTTGCTCATTGCCAAGGTACGTCAAGGTACCTGAAGTCTGGGTGTGCCGGGACGATTATAATCGAAATAGTCTTGAATACACGGGTGAAATCGAAAGACAGGAACAGGAAAGCGCGCAGTCTCAATATGGCACAGCATGTACCGATAGCTGCGCCATAGCGCAGTGCACGCGCATTGGAATACGCGTTTGCCAAACGGCGCGACGTGGTCGGCCAGAAGAGGCCTTGGGTGGACTTTATTGCAACATTCACCAAGCACGTCTACTTTGAAATATCTGGATTTTATATATTAGACAAGTTATAATGTTATTCCGTCTTTTATAAATTTGTTGATCATTCGATATTTTTAAGAACTTTTAGTTATAAAAATTAACACTGAAAATATGTGTGCGTGAATTCAAGTCCAAAAAATTCAAGTTCTGTAGATCCAGAACTATAAACTTGATAAATAAAAATTTTTAATTTGACATTCTAGAGTCTAGATACTCTAAATAAAATATTATAAGTAACTTGGCAAAAAGTAGTTGTCATAATATCTGTATCTCTTTCTCTCCTTAGAAAATATGGCATAAATCAAACACAAGAAAACTCTTAAGAGTTTTTTGTATCTACAAATATCGTATATAGTAGCTTAGCTAGCTTTTTGTCTATCGTTTGTCCATCTGCATTTCTAACGCATTTGTTCATTCTACTATCGTTCGTACATCTACGCGGATGGAAACGGCAGTGCCATGCGATGGATTACATTGGCGTTCGGCAATTTTTCAGCTCGACCTTGTCCATACATCAGAGTTCCTCATCGGTTTTTCCCACGTGAATAAACGTTCATGTTACGGAAGTCGTATTTCCCCGTTGATCTTTCCCAAGAATAGGTGCACGACGTTCATAATTCTGCTCGGTCGTAACGAAACCTAGACAAACAGCTAGCTGGGTGCTTTTGCGGTATCCTAGACCAGTTACGCAGAGAGACGCGGAAAGAGCGAACCGAGCAAAGTCAGCGGTGGCGGCGGCGGCAACGGCCCGATCTTGGCTCGCTCGCACGTAAACCCCACCTAAAACCCCCTTCACCTTCGTCGACCGCGATCGGCGTGCGCGAACACGCGAAAGGGGGGAAATTTTCAACGTCACCGTTTCGCGAACTCGAGAAGTTCGTTACCGTCGCGCGCGGTATCCGTCGTACTCTTGCCCGACAATAGTGCTCACCGCCACGACATAATCGGGGGACTTCGCCACCTACTACCTTGCCTACTTCACCACCCGATCTCCATCCGCCACCTTTCCCTCTATATCTCTCTTTCTCTTTCCACCCGAGACCACCGTCCGCTGCATCGCTGATCTGAAAAGGAGGTGAACGCGCGGTGAGAGAGTACCATTGGGCAAGGAATTGGGGCAGGAGCCAATCGTAAGGAGCGCGAGGTGGAGCGATAGGTTTTAAATAGGTGTGCAGGATCCGTGCGTGGATACGAGAGGAAAAGTTGGCGGTGACCGATACCGCGGTGGCACCGCTGGGATTAAAATTCGGGTGATAAGAGTGCGAGGCCCCATTGTGCGGCGGGTAGTAGCAACAACCTGCCCGGCGCTTACTCTCCGTACATTGTGGTGGTAGTTTCCTATCCGGGGGATACACACGGGCCGCGGTGTGAAACGTACTGAGAGGAGTGACGGTCCTGCTGATAGAGCGGCGAGCACAAAGTACGTCTCAGTCGACGCTGAGCCAGCAGTGCGCTCAGCAGGTCCGCTCGAGGCGGTAGAGAGTCCTGAGAGAGTCGTCTCTACGAGAGCCGTCTCGTTTTCTCTCTTTTCTCTAGTTCGGTAAAAGGGACGGCCATGAGGTCCTGCGGCGGCTACCGGGCACTCGTCGTGCTCGCGACAGTGCTCGCCCACATGACCGGCACGTTCGCCAAACGCGACTCACGCCAGACGGCCAACGGCAGGAGCGGTGAGTCATCTTCGCTTCTCAGTTTTCTCTCTCTCTCCCTGTCTTCTGCTTTCGCTACTTGCTTCTCTTCCGGATCGACCCCTTCCACCTTTATCATGTTCGCGCGCCACTTATTGTGCCTCTTTCGCTTTGCCTTATCTGCTTCTTCTTCTTCTCCTTCGCGCAACCAACACGCTATTGAATCATATCTCGATCCCTTCTTTTACACTATACACTTCTGTATTCTCCAACGCTCTACGTCACCTATCATATTTTATCCATCTTTCTTTTTTTACTCTTTTTTTCCTTCTTTGTTAGTTTCGTATTCTTTTCTTATGTCAAATCTTTATTCCTCGATTCTTTTCATTTTTGATTACAAGTTTTTACGTTTTCTTTTATCTTTCTTTTTTCCTTTTTCTTTCTATTTCACGCTCTTTTCCTCCTTTTCAAGCGAATCTAATCAAGATCTCATTTGGCCTTCTTTTCCTTTTTCTCTCTTATTCTTTTACTTTTGTTGCGCCTTCTTTCTCTTCTCTTTACGTATTCGCTTTCTTAATAATTAACTTCTTGCTTGCGTCGTAATCATACATATTTAAATAGTTTCCGGTTGCATATTGATAAATAAAGTGAAGTGTTAGGTTGTGCAAACTGCGTAGGAAGATGACGACGAACATGCAAGTGAATCACTGTGCTGTGCCTATCGAACATAGATTCAGGTGGCGAGTTAAATGTCTCGAGAATATAATGAAATTAACGTAATCCGACATGTCATACATAGTTGTGTATGTGATTTGCTACATTATGTTGCACAAAGAACACTGCAAGCGATATCGTGACATACGTTAGTCTGTCGATATATCAGCGGTTTTTGTACTAGGAAAGAGTATAGAATGCATTTGTTTTTTTAATCTTAAGAAAATATCTAAGTCAATTTTTTCGAAAAATTATCTGACAAAGATATTCTACATGCATAAGAAAATATTTACTATTTAACTGATATGAAAAATATCTAATTAATATAATTCTACATTTTTTTCTTTACATTATTTTTACGCAGAAATCTTAAGATATTCCACATATCTTTATTCTTAGAGCGTTCTCCACGCAATAGCGGTACTTAGACCGAGTTATTTATGACACTGGGTTTTTATATACATAAGACTTTCAGTAAGGATGAAATAAATCAGTTAAATTCATATAAAAATATATTACTGATTAATACTATTCGGCTACGTTTTAGCTTTATTTTTTTATCAAAAATATTGTCTACGATAACACACACTTGTTGTTACAGATTTTAATATATATTTGTATTTATTTTACTACAGAAATATATTTCAAACATGAAAAAAAATATGAAAAAAATGTTGCGAAAAGTGAAAATTAGTATTTATTGAGTTATCATATTATAAAAATAAATTAAAATAAATTAAGCGAATGGGCAATAAATTCACTTTCTAAGGTTATGATTCTAAAATTTATTAATAGTTTATGGCTTTTTATATCTTCATCACTCTTTTTATTCCGGTAAAAGGTCACTAAATTTTTTTTAAACAGAATGGCATGTGTAACACATAATACCGTTATCAGCTTTGCAAAGATACTTCTCCTTTACAATTTAGATTGGGAAGGAGAATTAGGACAACATGATTTCCAAGTTAAATAGTACTCGACATAGATTTGTTGACGATTCTGTGAAGATTCGGGTCGACAGCCAATTTTTAGTGTCTTATTCATCATAAAGACCAATTTAGCCGAATCGTAACTGTAAAATGTAACAGACGGCCTACGATTACTGCTTATAAAAATAATTGCTATAATTACAGCGTAACTAATCGCTATACGCAAGTGTGAATTGTTTTTGTGCCTGCAGCCTCTGGCTCTTCATATCCCAGCTGTGATTAATCCACATATGGTTCCCCTTTTCCGAGGTGTTCCATATCTATACAAAGGTCCACTTTCGGTTTCTAACGCGATCGTTCGTAAAGAAAAAATGCGATATATCCTACATAATAATACATAATAATACAAAACTAGATAAAGCATCGATAATCCGGTCTTGCATGACAATTGCAATTAACTAATAGAGATTGATGATGATGGAGAATGGCAGAGAGAAAGTAGCGCATTCTTGCGTTCATCTTTAGTAAGACATGAATTCCAACGCGTTTAATGTAGGGTGAAATGGCAATTGTACCACTGGGAAACTAATTTTGTATATTAGACATTTTTAAAAATAAATAGCCATTTGTCGTAATTGTGACGCTCACTTAATCGTACTATAAAAGAAAGTGATTAGAGCTTCACTAATCATAATCACTAATTAAAAATAAAATTATTTTATTTTTGTGTGACTAATTCTGTACAAATTAAGAAATAAGAATTATTGGAAATATTTTTATATAAACCAAGATATTAGAAATTAATAGAAATTGTTTAAATAAAGACTATGCACATTGTAATTCGAACAAAGCAATTTTGGGAAAATAATTATCTGTAAAATATACCTGCAATTCATAAAAGCTAGTAATATATAAATGTGTAATTATATATATAATATTACGTAAAATTTAAAAAATTATATAGAATATTAAAATTGCTAAGAATTGCTATTATAATTAAATCTTTTATAAATATCTTTCAATTTCAACAAATACGTCTTTAGAAAAATATATATCTTTAACTTGAATCTACCATAAAAGAAATTAATTTTTGGTTCTTATTTTTTGATTTTCGATTATCAAAAGGTCAGTGAAACTTTCAAGAAAGAGAAAGAGAGATCGTTTCATAGTTTGAGTCAGATCTTGTGTGAAATTCCCGCGACCCTTCGACATATATCGGAGTTCGATCGAGAGAATATATTCGAGCGTTACACGGTGAGTTTGCCGGGAACAAAGTCGTGACCGGAACACGTCAGTTTTCTCCCCGGAGCTAGCTGTTGGCATAATTCGTTACTTCGTTATCGGTCCGCTCCTTTCCGCAATTTAGCGCACCTCGTATATTTTAAATCTAAATAGAACCGCGCGGATTGATCGTACATGTGGCGGTTCATATATCCTAAATTAGCCGATTCTGATTACTGTGAAACATGAACGACGAACGATCGCTACCAATCTGGAAATCCGGACATGCGTCCGTCCTGCGAAAAGTTTTCCCAGTATATCAGAATGTTTTAATTATGTTGCTGTGTGTAACTTTTATTTGTAAACCGAGAATTTTTTAACACACAGAAAAAAAATGTAATACAGCCAATAACATATGTGATTGCGGGCTGCCAACTACATAAAATACTGAATACAATAATATTTGCTATTAATGCAAGTACAATGTTGATACTGCAATAGCATATATTATTGTATTGAGTATATTTTTAATTGGCAGCCCGCAATAACATATCTTATTGAATATATTACTTTTTTTTTTCAGTGCACTTATTAACGGCCACTTAAAATTCTGGTATGGGGAATTTTAATTCTCCACTGACGTTAACTTTCGAAATTTGTCTAACTTTCGATAAATTTCTTTTTCGGAGTTGATTTAACCACTTTATTTGCAAATGATTACGGTTACGCGATAAAGTGTTACGATATTACAAGCCAAAAGGATGTGTGTGTGTGTGTGTGTGTGTGTGTGTTTTGTGTGTGTAAGTACATGATAAACACTACACATTTTTATGCATAAATATTGACGTGATTAACTCAAATGTAAGTTTTTACCTCATTACTACTAACTGAGTCGAAAATAGACTTGGCGTTTTCGGTGCCTCTGTTACGGTTTCCCAGACTTGGAAACATGTACCATGAACCTTTTGAATGCATTCGATCTGTATTGGGGCCTTCGAAACAAGTTCGGCACGTGGAATTACGAGTGTTTTCTAGCGTAGTGCCTTCGTTGTTGGCATTGCCACCAGAAATGGCTTTTCAACGAGCGACTGGCGGCATGCCAGTGCATATAACAGTTTACCGCGCGACTGGCTAAGCAACTTGCTCACCTACATGCAGCAGCCGTTCACACGCTGCGGGATCCTTCCGCTCGCGCCTTCGTTATCGCTTTACATTTCTGCTACCAAATTGTCAGCACGTATGTTGAAATCCGTTACTGTCACAACGCAGCTCGAATTGCTGAAGCATACAAAAATCGATATTTTTTAAAAATATTTGCCAAGTTTTATTACGATTATTTATTTTAATGAACAATCATCTCATTTGAGATTAAATTTATTAAAATGAACAATTGTATTAAAAGATACGGTAATGTTTGGCGTAAACTGTGCGAAAAAATTTTATTACAATGAATCAAATTATTAGTATTAGAATCGAAATTCACAAAGCATATCAAATTAAAAAGAATGCTTATTTCGATATTTGATTAAAAAAGGTTTTGATTACAAAATAGATAATAAAAATGTATTTCTCGGTTCACTTTAGAGAGAACTTTATTTCAATAAAATTTATAAACTTGATACTGAAATATCAACGTATTTATCAGTAATTAAGTTGTAAGTGTGAAAAGTATAAAACCAAATCATTAATCATCACAGACCGGTTTTTCTCAACAGATAAGATTCGTAAGCCAGTCTTCTGGTGTAACTTGTCCGAGTGACTTTTTCTTTGTTTCATAAATGTCTAAATTAAAGTGTTAAAAAATAAGAAAAGCTACAAGTAGAATTAATTTTTTGCAAAAAATAATTTAAAATAGTAGTCACATTTTTTCAGATAATTAATTGAGATTATTCCTACACGGAAAAAACTATATGGTTGCCACAATAATATAAATAGTTAAATATGGAACAGCCATACTGTCGCGATGCGGCAACCACTCAACACTATAGCGAGAACTATGATATGGTTGTCATACCCATATAGATCTTCTCACGCCCACAGCGCTGTGGGAGTGACAACCATATCATAGTTCCCGTTACAGCAAAAGTGGGTGCATCGCGACAGTATGGCTGTTCCATATTTTACTATTTATATTATTGTGGCAACCATATAGTATTTTACTATTTATACAATTTGCAATGCTAAATTAATTTTTAATAAATTTGCATTTTTCTTTCTCTCTCTCTTTCTCCCTTTGTTCTACGCAAGTCTTTTGTTGTAAAATATGAACTCGTTTTTGTGACAAGCTTTGTTGTCTTATTAGATCACGTACGTCCACGTTGAAATGCTTTCCTTCGCATTTCAAGTATCCTAAGCATTTCAAGTAATTTCTTATGCTACGTGTTCCCAGTTAGACCACCCATTAAGAACTATTCTGTAAGCTTGTTTATTATATATGGTTACCGATACTGTACGTAACCAGTGGCTGTAACTGTCAGTAATTGATTGATTTATAAGATAATTTTCCATCGTTGAAAGGAAACTGATTTATTCTGAAGTTCGATTTCTTTGACTATATTCAATAATTATTAAATGAAGACCGCACTAACAACAACTTATTGAAATTTTTGTATTTGCATAGACGTACGAATTTGATGAGTGCAACGTATTTTGACAATAAAAGAATACATTATTTAAAAATACAGCTTTCATTAATTCTGATTTATAAAAAGCGGTTTACGATGCGTTTTATTTATGTGTCGTAACGGTTTCTGAAAAATATGTGCATTACACAAACTACCCGAGCTATTTATAGCTAAATCCGCATTCGAGTTTAATTGCTCATTTACGAGAATGCTCGAATTCCAAAATTCCGCCACATCATCGTGAATCATGCTACCACCCATAAATTATACATTTTTGCGGAGCATTTTTATTATTTATAAAGTACCGTAATATCAGATAACTCTTTAGGTCTTTACATGTCATTTTTTTTTGTTTGCTGATTGTTAAAATCAATTCCGACGTTCCAGCCGTTTTATCATCGATAGACATAAAATAGTCTTAGAAATCCAGCGGTGATACCCAATACCGGCCGCTCATAACATGAACGAGGAAACGAGCTGTGAAACGGCGACAATTTGAATTGAGGTAAAAACCAATATTCTGTGATTTGCGCGTGCGACGATGACGTGCGGTCGTTCCTTTTCACGGGCAAACGAAATGTCTTGGGGGACCGGTTCCTCCGTTTCCTCTCCTTCTCTCTTTCTCACCGAGCAGTGTCGTTACCAGACGGACGAGGGTAACGGCCATGTAGACACGTGGAGCGGCAATAAGATAGAAATCGTGGCTAAAGTCGCAAGTCGCAGTCAATTTTTGCCATGGTACCATCTTTGCACGCATCGTCGTCGTTGTCGCTGAGATTTCATCTAAGATCTATCTGGGTTAAAACTTTGTATTCTCGTATCGCAATTCTAAGCGCTCGAGATCGACGGCCGGTCTTCCTTCTCCTCGTTGTCGTCCACGTTTTGTCGCGGCAATGGATCGCAATCACGGTGAAACCGCCAAGAGCGAGCGTGCCCGAGCGAGTACGTCACGCGTATCTCGTGTTCGTGCCCGGTCTCCGGTCCGGGAAAATCGAGTCTAATGGATTTCAAATTGCGACCGTATCTCCCCACCAAGAGCGGCGCGGATCGATCGTCGATTGATTCAACGGATAGATGCGGACGAGCTCTCCGAGCGACTGAAAGTAACGCTTCACCAACGCGCGCGTTCCCGGCTCATTTAGTAATGCGATTGCACGTTTACCGGACAGTGAATGGTGCATCGGCCCATCATGCTGTGACGGTAATCATCACCGTTGAAATGATAGTATAGAGATTTTCATTCAATCTCTAATCAATCTGACGATGAGCGTATATAATTTTATAATCCTAACGTGTATAATTTTAATTAGAAAAATATTGTCATGTATTTAAAAGCTTTTCCGCTTACGCTTAACGTGTGCTTTTAATTTTTCTAAATGTCAATATTGCATTTGTATTTTATGCAGTTTTTGAAAGAAGAGTCTTAAAGAAACTCAGTTGTATTGAAGTACACGTAGATTTTCTTCTGCGATTAACAACACTCATTCGCTTTTAATGACTTAACGATCTGCCGTTTTTGATGTGCAGCAAATCTCGTAATGATTTATCCCGAACAGCCGAGTAGTCGAGTAGCAAAGCAGATAATTGGAAAATAACGGAAAATAATTGCCCACGCCAGGATAGAGAGCAATAAATAATCGCGAAGCAAATCCAAACACTCGTTATTATAGAATGCGCATTGCGCTATGAATACTTATCTGATAAATGAAGAAAATTATCTCTAACAGCTGGAAAATTGCGGCGATATCGTATGACGCGTACCGATAATTCGGGCTGCACGAGTCCGACCGATCCGTTCGCTCTGACTCGTGCAGTTCCTATCGCCTTTCTTTACGGTCTCGAACGATAATTAATAACTGGCTAATAAACGCAACCGTATCGGCAATTAAAAACGCGACATTTATGTGTCGAAGTAATTCACGCGCGCGTTTTAATCCGCCGTTTAAACGATATTAGATTAATCTGGACTGGATTTATATGCGATTCTTCTTAATAAGATGCGACCAGTCGAGCGTGACATTTCTGAATAATTTCTATATTGAATCGGCGAGAAAATCGTGATTAAATTAACTTCAATCCAGATACGATGTACAATTAATTTTTTTACAAACCTGCACGATCGCTAGGTTTTTTTTTAAGAGCTGTTTTCTTTGTTGGTAAAGGATAATCGGAGTTATTTTGATGGCAATTCTCATTTTAATTGATGACTTGCGAATCTACAATATAATTTTCTCGGATGATCAATAACACTGATCTGACACTGATCTTACATTACTAATTGAATTATGTGATTTTTATAAATATTTTGTAGCTGAAAACTAATCTGTAAATTGTTCGTTACATCAAACTTTTTGACTTTAAAAAATGCTGAAAATTAAACTAGTCAGCTAAAGATATTTTTGGATATTTCTGAGTTAAAATAGCTCAAAGGTATGACGTGACAAAGCAGTTTCGCTTACGATTTTATTTTCAGTGACAAAAAATCTATAAGAATCATCTGATCCGGCTTGTGGTCTAAAGAAAAAACTTTCATGTTGTCGAATAGTAAATGTCTAACAGATAGTTAATTTAAGGATTGATATATCATACGTATAAATTATAATAAAATTGAATTTGAATGCGAGAGAGGTATCACGTTTTGTCGCCCAGACAAGAGACTCCTTAAACGTGCCTTGCGTTACACGCGTAGTTAACTTTAATGACATCCGTTTTCGAAATTGGTAGCGCTGAAATACGAGCACGCGGACATAATCAGTGTTCGCGAATTTCTCGGGACAAAATGATCGTATAATCGGATGAATATCGAATCGGAGTCATCGCTCTTGGCGTAGCCGATCTATCAATTTACCTTCATCAAACAGGTCACTTAACTTGGTACAAGCAATACTTTGTTGCAACGAATAGATCCAAATGACTAGCACGCAAGCGGTTTTTTTTTTTTTTCGTGAAAATAGGATGCATGGAGGTTTCAATAAGTGGCAGATTTCGAAGCTGCAGCGATTAAGCTCGACGGCTGGCACGTGCCCGGGTTAATCATTGTAGCATAATCGTTTTTTACTCGAGTTTAAAATTCGAAATTTGGATGTATAACACTTTTCTATTTTATCATAGCTATATTTATTACATTTTTTTTAATCGCTTAAGTTTATTATAGCAATTGCGTATTTTATTGCCATCGTTTGAACAGTGTTGTCGCCTCATCATTCTCGGCAATCATATTTGGTCAACCTTTGATAAATAAATTTAAATAATAAAGACGACATGAATATCAGAGCAATTTGTATTATATATTATCTACTTTAACGTAAATAAGAAACAATATACGAACCAAACTTAAAAAACTTGTATATAAAAATTTGTGCATTTACATACGAACTTGCCTTTGGCTATCAATGTAATTACAGAGTCTAATGCGCGTTGGCATTTATGAGGTCTAGAAAGAGAGGGAAGGAGGGAGAGAATGCGTTTTACATATAAATGAGATTGGCGGATCAGGCTTTCTTCTCTTATTTAAAATACAGTTATTTTATGATTTAGTCGTAAAAACCAAAAATTTAACTTGTTTTAATTAATGGTACTAATACTCTTACTAATACTTTTATCCAGAAGTTTTGCAAATTTTTATACATTTTGATTCCAGCTTATTTTTGCCAGTTTATTTACGGTCTTTATAGATAAAAAAGTGATCGGAATTAACAACGGGGAAAAAGATTCTTTATTGTTGTCGGAACAATTCCGGTGACAAGTAAGTAATGGAGAATGAGTTTTTGGGAGAAAGTAGTATCGAGAAGTTAAAAATCCCCATCCATTCTGATCTCAGTATCATGCGCGGAATTTCAGTTCCGCATCGGTGGCTGATTTCACCCCATTTGCAGGTTTCTATATTTTGTTTTTCGTATTTATCTGCATGAAGATTTTTCAGAAGTATTGGTTGTGGTGAACCGTAATAATTTATCGTTTCGAGACACAATTAACTTGTCTTTTCTTCTTCACGAACATTTAAAACGTTGAGTAACTCTCTCACAATACTGACTTTGATAAATTTTTTTTGCGTTTAATAAGAACAATTATGTATTAAAATCTACGTGCGTCAAATGCTCTCTAATATGTAAAAAATCTAAAACGTTTTAACTTGGAAGATTTTACACATTTTGTATAATTTTGAATAATTGAAGTAATTGAAATCATTGAAAAGAAATAAAAAGCAAAATGGAATAATGTAATAATTTTTATTACAGTTAATTATTATAAAATTATTGAATAATAACTATTAATTTTTATTATAATATTATAAAGGTAAAATAGTTTCACTAAAATGAAGCGTTGATGTGAAAATTGCACGTTAAACTTTTTGACACTTGCGTCTCGCGCAAGCATCGTCGAATTAGCAGTGCATAAAAGTTAGCAGTGCGTAATGTGTTACCCGTAGAAACTGGGAGAAATCCCCGCGATTCTCGCCAAACCCCACGCTTTGTGAGCCCATCTTTGTCTTGTCGACGGACAGTGAGGCGCGACACTGTGAAAGATTCGAGAGTATCTAACGCTTTATCTCTTCGCTTTCCTTTTCCTCTTCGGTCGAGTCGTAAACGCATGTACGAAACTTTCGAGGTATTTCCCGGCTTACACGACGACTTTGCGTTCGAATTCGCGTGCACTAAAAGGCATTTCCGGCGTGTGTAACGCCGCGCCATCGGTAAAAAGCGTGGCACCGTCTTCCTGTATCCTGTTTCTCAAATTTTTTGCAATCACGGGATATCACTTTGTCAGGATGCATGTTATATTTTGCGTAAAGCAATCCAAATATACATATAATGTCCGGTTACGTAAAATATAATAAATGTCAGTTAATTACATGATGATTTGGTTTAGAAATTATCTACTTACAAGGGAACGGTCAGAAGTGTCCCTCACCGATTTTAATGAGCTTTGGATATGTCGTAGAACATAAAAAAATATTAGACTCATAATTTTTAGCTACGTGTCTCGACGTTTAGGGGTTGAAACTTCTCGAATATAATGCATTTTTTCGTTTTTGAATACTTTTGGAAATATAAAGGTATGGATTCCACACCATTCCCAATTATTGGCAAAACAAGATGATAATCTCGTGCTATAATCGCCGCGCTAGACGTAATATTGCGTTATTTCTTTAGTCGCGTCATATTTAACAAGTGTCTCTTCTGCGTATATGTTTATATTAGAACATAAGAACGGATTAATCTTAATTACCTAATACCCAATGTATTACACGATATAAAGCATAAATGTATGTATATAAGAAAAGTAACATTATACGTATGAGTATGATATTGCAAAAATTAAAATAGTGCTGTGATGCATAATATTAGAATAGAGATTATTTTACCTCTGAATTTTATCTAATACATGCATATTAATATATGTGTTTTGCATATTTTTTTCGCCCGTGTCGTGTGCAAAATATATATAACATCAGCATAAATGTATATAAATGTCTTACGTAATATGCAAAAATACCGTGCAAAACACGAGGAAACCACGTGTTTTGTCATAGGCGCACGACGGAGGAAAGTGAGGGACACGATTCGGTGTGTTCGGAATTTCTGAATCGGAAATCGAATATTTAGGGACAAATTACTGTAGATCCGTCAATTTTTAATCAATATTAATAAATTTTTCTAAAAATAAAACTATTTGAATTCCTAAAAGATTCCTCGAGGCCGATTTCTAATTTCTATTGCCGAATAAAACCGAGTAAAAGTCGAAAACCCAAAAACCTTAATAATCTCTTAAAAACCCTGTATTCATAAAACTGAAACTTTTAAGCTGATATCTTATATGTAACAGCAAATGTACATCTATGAACTTTAACAATAAACCACCACTAATGTAATTAAAAATATTTAGTTGCTGATTCTTAATTAATATTAATTTCCATTAATTTTGATTAATATTAGAAAAGTATCTCTAGAATCTCTAGAATCTGCTGATTCTCAGAAGCTGAGAATAATTGAGAATGGTAAAACTTATACTATTATATATGAATAGATTCGGTTTTTAAAATATAATAAACGTCAACTAATTACATGATGATGCGATTTGGAAATTTTTTTGTAATTATCTACTTAGTTCGTTCATTTTAGCACATTATCTAGGAAGCTCTTTGTTTGTAGCATTAATTTTTAAATTAAAGTGCAAACCTTTTTTTAAATAAGATATATAATTTTTTTCTTTTGCTGTCTGATATTACGTACATCTATTTCCTTTTTGTGAAATATTGCAAAAAAATTAATGACAAATAAGACCTTTTTAAAATTTACTAATTTTCTTTAATTTTTACATTTAATATGCGTGTATTGTGTATGTCTTTGTATACCAATACCTTGAAACTATTTGTGAAATATTGATTGTTCAATGTCTAGGAAATTGCTCAAGCTCCTGTGCAAATACGTATATGTATACAAGTGAACAGCAAAAATACTTCCCGTCATAGCCGCATAGATTTCGTTATGCTACACGTCCAGTTTAATAAGTGTTTTAATAAGTATTTCAACGTACAACATAGATATATCGTGTGATCGTTTAAGGTTTATGAAACCGGAATGCCAGGATGGAATAATTTCCGTGTATTTTTGCTTCCGGTTTTGTATTAACGGCATATTATCTTCGTACATTTATTTACTATTACGTCAAAATATTCATTTTGTAATCTGTGTTTCGTAATATGTTTTATTTTTCTTGCGTGTGAACACTCTAATAAGTAATCATTTAGTCGTTTTAAATATGTGTTAATGAAATAATCTGATATACTATATAATTTTATTTTGGTCTGTCAAAATTGTTCCTTACAAGTTTTTATTTTATTTTCAATTAATTATCCATTCAATGCAATTTTACTTACGAACATGCTATTCAACGAAGTATCATTTCACTGAATTGTTCTCGGTCAATTTAATTTGCATATGTCAGAATGATAGATAGTCGTTAATGATATACAGTTATATATCTGCCGTGATAATTGTGTGTATGTGTGTAAGATAAATGCAAATTCATTGTAGCGAACGGGATTCGTTAGGTTGCAATTGGGCGTAATTTACAAAGGGATATAATATGTATATACGTACTTGCTATGCCAACGTATCTAAGTTCGAAGAATACTGAAAGGAGTTGTTTTGCCACGAGTTGCACGCGAAAGGCGTGTCTCGGAACTTCGAAGTTAAAGGCGCTGAAGCTGAACGGAACGTGGTCCAAAGCGAGAAGGACAGTGCGAAACGTGATTATGTATACCGAGTGATCTCTGAGCTCTAAACGAAAGGTCTCTTGGACAAGCAACAGTTTAATCTTCGCATTCTGAAGCCTTGATCGGCCTTCTTGCCACGTGATATATTTTTTTGCGATTTATTCAAGCGCGGCATCTTAAGTAATTATTTACAACTGTTGCTAAAAGTATAGTATCAAATTATTATTATCGATTTAGTGGTAAAAGAATTAGAAATGTTAAATACACAAGCGGTAATTATTGCACTTCACAAATAGCAAGTTTAATTTAGATCTTGGAAATAAATAAATATCTCAATTTTGTCAATAAGTTTATCAAAAACCTTTAATCAATTTTGTTAATATGTTGCAATTTTTTTTGTCTCGTATCTCATTTTCTTAACGAGCTCATTGCTAACGAGTCAAAGAGTAAACTTCTTCGAAGTTGCTTGAATTAAAGATTGGTAATGATAGAAGTCCGGTTATCGTTCAGAAATCTTTGCGAGATACAGCAGCGTAAACTGCCTCGGAAAGAAGAATCGCCTTGAGGCTTTGATTTCGCTGCAGGGTAAAAGCGAAAGGCATTCCGCGCCATGCACTGCTCGATCCGCGATAAAAACAAATGTCGATGGATAAGCTGGCAAAGAAGCAATGCCATTAACTCCAGCGTGAGAACAGGTGGCAACGCTCGAACAATAGTTACACGGTGGCTACGGCGCCGTCTTTGGAATGTCACAAAACTATTTATAAGTCATTCCAGCAGAAGAGCCTTATCCGTATCCGGCTTGCTCAGCAGTAATAATTATCGGTGTAGTAACCCTAATTTAGCACTCACGATATTCTTAGTCGATTATAAATTTGTTAACGCCTCAAACATGCCAGGAATAATGCTACCATGGCATTTAAATCGATATGAAACTGGCAATAATGTTATATTATCATCGCGTTACGAAAATATTTTACAAGCCAGTTAATTCCTAGGTACTTATTTTATAGTATTCTATAGCATATTTCCTTTAATGGTGTAACATAAAAATTTATACTAGCACGTTATAACTAGAATGTTAGAGCTACGAAAAACAACTTACTTTGACTGCTAAGTATAATATTTTTCATTAACTATAAAGTCTATATTAAATTTTAAGTTAATATTAAAAACAATATATATATTATGACATTGGAGATAAGTTCTCTAATAATAAAAAGAAAATAATTCTTGGGAAGGAAAATACCAAGATTATGTACAAATGTAACATGTAATATAATTATTGACAGGTAATTTTAATCTTTTTTTTTAATTTAAAATAATCTGAGTTACAATAATGAATGCACATATATATAATTTATTTTTAACGTTGGAATGCATATAAATCATGAATAGTAATGCAACATACGTATAATGAACATGTGCTGGCTACTTACATTAAATCTAATTTTATATCTTAGGGTACGTAATAATTATCTTTCAGTCTTTGTTTTTTCTCTACCTTTTTTTCACATTATTAAAAAAAAAGGGAAATTGTTTTCCTCGATAAGCGACAACTCTCGGTCGCTATAGTGTCATGAAATTCACACTGACTGAAATTTTCGTGACATCTTGCACGAAAATCAGAAGAATAAAAAATACTATAATGAGATCTCGAGTCAAACATTATGTCACCTTTGTCATCCATCCGTCCACGAAATCTCAAAATGCATGAATTTCGCCTTCTAATTAAGTCGGTCAAACTATGCCGTGATGCTGGGAATATTACGATCCTATGAGTCCCGTAAGCTCTCGTAGCACTTGCCTCACTTCCTGCACCTAATAGGATACCGTTCGTATAAGTTGCACCATACGCCGCCACGCCGACGATATAATATCACGCGTGCAATTCGTGTGCGCGATACTTGCGTCCGGACTTCGATGTAACAACTCGCACGAATTGCTGCGACATTTCGTTCGTTTCACTACTTTTTTGCGCGCCGCGATCTTCCTAGAGACTTGCGAAATCGTGCCACTTTTTGCGCGGACATTTGCCAATGTTTCTCTGACAATGAGCTTGTTGTTACGTGTAGCCGGTGCACGCTCGTTGATGGTTACTTAACTTTGAGAGATGAACGGATGTTCTTTTTTTTTATGTAAGAAAAACATGAGAAGAGTGTTTTTTTTTTTTCATCACATGCAATCTGTTTAATGTAACAAATAACATGAAAACGAAAAAAACTTGCAATTTTCTCACTTTTGGGATAGCAATAGGATTGAAATTGATCTCGCAAGGGGAGGTTAAAGTATGTATCTTGCGGAGTTTTTGCGAAGTTCAAGGTTAAAATATAGAATTTGATGTCATGAAAGTAATATAATCTTTAAGTGCCTATGAATCAAACGTTGAATTTTACGACAGCAAACTCTATATCTTTTAGCATCAAACTTTCCAAAATTCTCAAAGATATTCGGATCTTTCTTATCAGTTTTATTAATACTTAACATTTTATTGATAATATTAAATTTGATATTTTTTATACCATCGTCGGTTATAAAATACTTTATGTTTTATTAATTAAAAATTATTACATTACATCAATGTTTTTTATTAGATATTGATTCTTGAAGTTGTTAATATTATATGTATACTCTCAAGTAAATTTAATTATTTATTCATAGTTACAATTTTTCTGAATAATAATATTCTAATAAAATGCGTGTGTCTAATTTACAAAGCAAGACATATTATTAAAAGAGTGTTTTGTCTATCTCGGTACTTTTATATTAGACATCGTTAGCACAATCTACGATAACGGTTGCAATATCGTTACACGAGACGAGCGCTTTCAGGAAATACCATCTACGATGCGACTGCAATTTCTGTATATCTTCTTGTCACGTGAGATACCTCCTAACATATTTCCCAGTTTTAATGCAAAACCGAGGAATAATTCTCGTAAAATTTTGCGAACGATTTTCTTATTTTCTTTTTGTACAACAATCTAAAGGGAGTAACAATCTAAAGGATAAGTGAAGCAGTAAATATTTATAAAATATGTTTAACAATTATATTTTAAGATTATATTTTATTTATTTCAAAACATAGTTGGCTCTACTTTATTTAAAGAAAATAATCTCACCCAGTTCCGGTATCCAATGCGCGACCGCGTGACGGTAGAACACATCAAATTCTGGAATATAATTTCACATATAATTGACGATGTTTTTCTAGCTTGCTTCGGTGCACTGGAACAATGCATATATTGTTGCCTACGCTTACTTATAATACTTATGTTTCATTCCATTGAGAAAGTACTTAAAGTGTACGATATGATAACTATCTCCATAATCTCATATAATATAATGCTATTCTAATCATTCATATTATTTATTCATATAATTTATATATGTAATCCATTCATATGAGTAAGGAATTCCAATAAAAAAAGACGAGTATTTAGATATCAAGATATTGAAAATAAATAATGAAATAAATAAATCACATGTCATACGATTATTTGGATATTCTTAATTAACATTAAGTTTTAGATATTTCTAACTAAATAAATTTTAGTTAAATTATATTATGCGGTTGAACTATTTTTTACGTTATAATTAATGAGCCAGTCGGAGAATTTATTAGCGTTGTTACAACAATTGCTAATTTAGTTTATTAAAATCATAATAAAATATCGAGACCTGAAAAGTTTTCTTAAATGTTTATATATTAAATCAATACAAAAATCAGTCTGCGGAAAGCGAGCGTTTACAGTACGGAAAGACGGTGAAATTCGTTCCTAATATACCGATCAGTCGTGACGAGGCAGAAAGCGAAAACCACTTATCTCAGTAAGGTTTATTGTTTGTGGCGGCACCCACACTGTCTGGGAGCGGGAAACCACTTTTTGCCAGTTGGCATCCTCCGCAGGAATAGAGAAGCGTGTAAAGCGTGGCGACGGCGGCGCGGCGGCGACGTGACGAGGTCGGGAAAGTGCCGACCTGCCGTCGTTCTCGATCCTTGCAATAATCCTTACTTCACCACACCCTCTGTGCAGTCTATGCGACCGCGCTCCACGGCGTCTTCCGTAATTCGCGCTGATATGTCAAAGTACAATCGAGTTCTCTAACTGTGTCAGATCGGCGCAATCAACGATTCTTTACGCGTGTTTTACAATTGAATTGAAGCGCACTACAAACGCGGACGAGGAATCATGCGGCATCAATCAAGTTTCGAAAGATTTTCTATCGCGGACGATCTTTCATTCCCGTTGAATTTTACAGTTTTGAAACACAATCGAAAGAGTTGTGGATTTTAGTAATATTTTTGCGTTCTTACTTTCCTTTTAAATATAAAAGAGAATAAGATATAAATGAGTATTTTGAAATAAATAAAGTAAATTGAGATAGAAATATTAGCATTTATATATTATTAACTTTGTGACATGAAATATTTGAATTCTAATTGTTTACTGCTCCAATGCACTTTGTAATATTATGCTACTTCTATAGCTAATCGCATAAGTGTTCTTATGGAAATATAAATGAGTGTAGCTCGCTGATGGCATTACAGCCTGACTGAACCACTTTCGATTTCCCATTCAATATACCTATGTATACATCGAATCATGATCCCATTCCAGTTTACTTTTGATAATTCAATTAATATATTACGGTAACTTAACTGTTCCTAAACATACAAACATTAACAAGCCTTACAAAAATACTTTTATTTTATTGAATTCTCTTTTCAGTATGTGCGTAAATTTCAACAATTTCTTTCTTGAATGGAGTGGTCGTCAAATGAAGTCATTAAACTCGATAAAGATTGAAAACCTCGTACGCTCGACGAAGTTTATTGCATTTTAACGGTAGAATCCCGTCTTTAATGATCGTAAATGTATTCGAAGATAAGCTCTTTCACCGGACAGCGTTGAAAATATATCGCCCAAATTGCCGTGCGAGCATGTCAATTCTTTCCGCTTCCTTTTTCAGATTGTGAAATCAATGTAGTTTCTATATTTATTTTGAATAAAATAATTTATTGTAAATTAATCTAAATCGATATATTGTTCAAATTTTAGAACATTTAAAAAGTTGTGTAATAGTTAGTAAGACTTTACGTGATGCTTTGTTTAATATAAAGTCTGACTGATTTTATCGTGTCACATAAATTGATTTGTCAAAAATAAATTAAAAAAATTTTATAATATGTGTTTAATGTAAATAATTTTATGATAAATAATTAAGAAACGAATACGTTGAAAATAATGTTTTACTGCCTCGCGAGAATTTTTTGTAATACGTTTCAGAAAAAGTGGATCCGCGAATGGTACGAATAAAGAGTGGGTGGCAAGGGAAAACATGTCACATGCCATGCAACTCACGGTTGTTTGCTCTATTCTGCTTTAAGAATGGCTGTGTATGAATCGGGCACACGCAACGAGTCCCGTTGTGGTTGCTCATATATTTAGATGAGAAACTCTGCCTTTAAAAGACCAAGTCAGTTCGTGAGAATTTTTGTGGAATAATTATGCTACATCTGCTTTTGAATGCATAACAATATTATTTTAATCACACAGGCTACACCCACGAATTTCGTAACGTCTTAACGCGCAACACTTGATAAAGATCATAATGCAATCTTTTTTAGTGAAAAGTATGAAACATTCAAAAAACTTTAAGAGAATTACATATTATATGATTAATTAAGAATTACATATACGATTATTTAATATTAAGAAAAAAAATAATTAAAAATCTTCCGCTTAGAAATTATAATGTGACGAAGTACGATGAAAAATGTTTCATTATATGTCTTTAGACATGTCTTTAGTCATTATACATGTCTTAGAAAGTTAACTATTTGAAATGTTATCAGGTCGTGCATCATGTTTCCAACTTGTACATCGTGCAAAAGTGCCGCGTTCCTTTAATTAAACGCGTGTGTTTACAAGAGGCATCGTTAGTTCCGACTCGTATGCTCGAATGCTCCAGATGCGCGACACGTTTTGATATGCCGTAAATCCTAAGTCGTCCTGGGTCCAAATACGATACAGAAATCCATAATACTAATTATTACATCTACGTCGCCAACAGTGTCGTGGTGTCGGTGATACAGCGGAACGTGACGTTCTTGTACCTGGCACAGTGCTTCAAGTAGTATAAACGATTTAGGGAGCTTTCTCAAGTGGAACCTTTACACGTTCGTCTGAAGATCGCGCAGGAAAGCGGCGAAACTGGGACTCGTCGGAATAACAAATTTAAATGCGACATTTCTTACTGGAATTCGATGTTCTTGTTCCGGCAACGAAATGTAGTTGAATAAAATTTAGGACGGGTAATTTACGATAGATCCTAATCACGGATTTCTCAGCACGTACACACATCTAGAGATTATATACATTTTCTTGCTCACTTTCTTTGCTGAAAATGTCTATCAATACTATCGATCTTTTACAGAAAAAACCAAGAGAGCGGACGGACATTTTATTAATACAAAAAAGATGCATTAATGTTATTATTACTTTATTAGTTTTAAATATCGCAGTCTTAAGCGACAATACTTGTTTAATCTCTACTTTCTAGATATGTTAAAATGATCTGAAAGTACAATTAAAATATTAATCGGCAATGGAAAGTATATTAACGAGTATTTAATAGACTCCGGAGATAATCCGCTGAAAGCCGTTCATTGAGATAATTTACCGTTCATAATTTCAATAGTTTCTTTCTGCTTTCTGCTTAAAAAAGTTCAACTAGCCCGTAAATTCACAAATAAAAGAAAAGAATGGCGCGACAACGGTTGGAGTTTCTCTCCTCTACATATTACAGTTTAGGCGTACAGAATGCGTTGTATTACTGGACCCCGAGTACCCAACACTTCGAGCATTCCTACGAACTAATTGCTTCGGGCATTAAGCTTCCAACCAAATCAGTGACGTCGCTATTCACTTTGTCCAATTGTTTGCTACGCACTATACCGGCAAGCACATGTCGTGAATTGCATTTCACCGGAGGTGATTATGCCTCTTCGGAGATGCGCGCCGGACACCCGGGTGAAATCTCTCTTATCGCACGCGACTACGCGTGCATTGATGACGAGCGCGCTTTTTTTTATCGCTCACGTAGCCCATTAAACTGACGCATCCTGCTTTCCTCTTTCGGTTCGCGAGGATTGCGGACGAGGACATTACTCTTTCTTCCTTCGTAAACAACATGAAAGTGATACAAACGAAACTACTACCGGCTTTTCCCAATACAGCGAAGAGCTCAAAAAAGATTGTAGGGATTGTAGGAATATTTTTATTACATTTAAAATACCCTCGAAATTTGATTCTTTTTTATGATGATTTAATTTTAAAGAAGTACTCTAAAAAATATTAAAAAATCGCAGTTTACTAACTTTTATGTAGTGAAATTGATCTTTTTCCGATATGTAAGAAATCCTTATCATGTTTCTGCATCGTGATTCAAGTGTATGGCATGTAAAGTACAGTGGATAATCCGCTCTAAAGGAAATATCGCACACGCGCGTGTTATACTCTTTCTTACTTACTGATGTCGTTTTTATTCCGCATTATTCATATCATCGCGCGCCGATATATATCGTTATATAGAAAACAGCTGGCTGAAGAGCCCTCTCACCTCGACTGGCTTAAAGGCGATTACGAATTTTTCTGAAATTTCGCAACCGGCTTTCGATCGGATAACGCCGCATGTTTATCGAACGCGTTAATTTATATAATATTAGAATTTATCTCAATTTTATTAAAGTGTAATAAATGCGATCTACTTAGACTGTTATATTCATGAATTAATTTTCATAAACAACTATGTGAGAAAATGCTAATTAAGGATAAATATTTCACATTGCCTCTATAAACAGCTTCGCGCAATGTTTCTTAACGACGTCGATTTATAATAAAACACAATGCTATCAATTATTTATGATACACGTACGCGACATCTCGTTATAGAGGTTTTGTTAAGTTGACAATACTTGTATAACAGATATCGTATTTTAAAGCTTTCTTATTTAGCTATTAATCATTAATACTTGATACTGCAGTTTCATGATGACGATCACTTATGATACAGGTTAAATGTTTACTACAAACTTCAAAGGTGAACGTACTATAATTTTCTTCATTCTTTAAATTATTCGATATTAATTATGCTACTAATCTCAACATTTGAACTATCCTCCGCGATGACTTCTCATTTTACGAGGTAAACATGTCGTACAGTGAGAGCGCTAATCATGGAAAAGAGTAGCGATGTAATTCGACTTGATTTTACATGCCGTTTTGAAAAGAAAAACCGGCAAAGTGAATTAACGTGTACGTATAAGTTAATTATATCCGTGTAATTGCTACAATTATCTCATTTTTCATCAGCAAATGTGCGAGAATGAACGAAGTGCGGCTTTTGCAGCACGTGCCTGTGCGTATGTTTTCACGGCGGTGCGTTTCGCTGATTTATTGCAGGCAGCGAAATGGAATTATCTCGTTGAAGCGGAGAGAAACTGATAGACACGAATACGTTCTCTTCTATTTCTTATAACATACATGATTCTCAATAGATAGCGATAATAATGTTCGATTAGTGAAGCTGAATGTGTGAAATTTTATATTAAGGCTTCTCAAATAATTTCGAGAAAACTTAATGTGTTTAATCAAAATTCTCATTACGGTTACTTGCTCCTATGTGATTTCACGTCGTATAAAATAAGGGATCTTTGAAAACGCTAAATCGATTTGAGTCGCATGTCTCGTAAATATTCGAGCGTTGACTCTTACGCTGCAAGCGCTTTTCAATGACGTCATCGCCGTTGAAATATAAAATAAAGGTAATTAAACTTTCCAATGTATCGTATGTTTTGCTAAACAACATTAAAAAAGATTAAGTCTTATAGGTTTATAATGCGTGATATTGAAGGAAAGTCCTCTTTTTCATAAAATCTGCGTTCACCTGTCGTGCAATTATATACTTCACGCGCGAGTAGACACCGCGTAGTAGTGACTGGTGTCGTTTTTGCGGTGATCGCGTTGCATTCGCAATGATTCATGCCGCACAATGAACCAGTTGCGTTTTAATGGATAGGAATTAGCTGAGAATAGCAAAAGTCCACTTTTCCCAGGTATTATCCCAGCTCATGCTAATCTCCGCACAATGATGCCCGATACTTAGCGTGGTCAGTGCTCGCGAAATCGACTCGTGTTCTCGATGGTACAATCTGCGAACGGACGCCAATAAAGTTAATCGCGCTCCCGCCTGGAATCATTAAGAAATATGAAGCATTTGTGATCGTCAAATAAAAAGCAGTCGGTATTATTTGAGTTGATAACAAATTTTTATTGCTAATACAGGCTAGACAGGCAATTTTAACATAAATATATTTGTTTGAGAAGTTTGCACTACAAGTGAGCATGAATAAATTTGAACAATCATCTACATGATTCGTTGATCCCGATTGAATTTATGCAATTAATTATGTTTAAGCGTTTAATTATAAACATAATTATAAAGTAATTTAGTATATAATATTATACGGTTTTTCTTCCGCTAGTAATAATGATGCTTATGGTAATTTATCAGTTTAGTGATCAATGTAGTTGATTATTAAAATATACTAATGGAGCATTAAAAACGTAAAAAAATTATACTCGTGTCTTCCTTCTAAAAATCTTTCTTACTGCTTCGCTCAGCTTTTTTCCCTATACTTTCTATTTATCCGGCAGGCATACTATTTCGGTTCGCGTTTCAGGATCCTACTCGGCGAATTTTAATACGCGTCATACATTACCGTTGTTTCGCTGTTGAACTGTGCGCACGATTTCTTTGCCATTATCGTGCAGACATATTCTCGCGGAAGCAATTTCACAAAATCACCCGACGTGTCAATTGGAGGTCAGATTAATGTTCAATCTACAAGCTAAATTTCCGTTTAAATTAGGCAGTGAATCAAATCGATATTGGTCTTGTCCCTTTGGGCTGTTTAATTTTGCATTACACGCGGAATAGGATATCATTTTGCACCTCTATGCATTATCACTTTGCAAATTGGTATTGCTTATATATATGTATAATCGTCAGAAACGATATAATAAAATGAATTAGTAAAAAGAAATTTGAAAAAATTAATTAATGCACGGCGATAGAGATAACACATTTCTGAACTTTGTCTTTGAATTGTCGAAAAAAATAGATGTTAATATATGTCTCATGCAAGTGATAGTATGAGTCGTACATAGTTAACAGATATTTTAGCCAATATAATAGAATGTTCAACATCCACGTGAAACATTTTTAGATTTTCTGATCAAAAAATATATGAATTCTAACATTTTTTTGTCATCGTATTTTTTAATAGAATAGTTATAGATGCTTAATAATATGTTTATTGACGCTTGTTACACACACACACACACACACACACACACAAGAGAGAATTTGAAAAAAAAATGCTTTGAAAAAATCCTCGTATGTTATTACTTATTTTTATATAGTCTAATTACGATCGATGATTAAAATAAAATTACTATATGATAAATAATATCTTATTAATAAATTTGTGTATTAAATAACACGTATTTAAACATATACACGAATAAGTTAGTATAAAATATTTATTTACGGAACATGGAAAACTCTAAATCATTAAATAAATATTACTTAATCTATGGCACGTTGCTAAGTAATCTTAAGAGATCTCGTCGTTGTATCGATATATCTGCAATCGCTATTATTCTGCAGTTAACCAACAACAAGTGCAACCGATATACGTTAAAGGTCGCGCGATGGAAAATGAAGGGGTCCGGGATAATAGGGCTTGAAAGAAAGATCACGACACCCACGTCTGTACGATGACAAAAGGGATTATATCTAGCAAGAGTTTGCATACATATATTATCTAATTACATGATTTCTCTTTTGAATCTTTTACTGAAAATTATTTTAACGAAAATTTTCAATAAAAAATGAAGAATACAAAAATAATAAAAAGAGAAGGGAAAACAATACGAAAATTATGATATCTTATAGTAACATAAAATAAAATCATATTCAATAGATATAAATACAATATAAAAAAATATAAATTTTTTAAATTAGAACCGTGAATATCCGTTAGCTTTTGGTAAGATTTATTAACCAATATACTTATAATTATAAAATATTTTATGTATATTAATGTGTTATATAGCTTATAAATATTTTCACACATGGTAATTTTTATAATATTTCTTTAACAATTTTATAACTTGACTATTATCGTATTTTAGAAACTTCAAGATAAACATGCTCGACCTACATGCAGCACAATTTATCACTGTCAAAAAGTAGCAACACTACAGGCTGTCATTTATCATGAGATTTTTTAGTTATTTTGAGAATTTGTGTAAATAGCATTCGCATGATAACGTCGTAATAAATAGAAACAGAGTTTTTTTATTTTTATAACCAATTTATGCAAAATAATTATAGAATAATAGATCGGACTCAACAAGTTTCTATCCATCATCCCATTTCGTCGATGCGCAAATCTATCTCTGCTAATAGCGTTATTACATATCTGACGACTTCATTAAACTGACATGTCGTGTCACTGCGGAATCGAATGATTGATCCATGAGAAGCCAACATTTTACGAATATAACATACTTGTAAGAATTCGTTCATTTTTTTTACGACGCTTGTCACATTAATGTTCATTATAATGTTGAAATATTATATATTATGGCATTTAATCATTCGTTGCGCGTTGCCGATAAATGATTTGCTTAATTTCCATAAACTGCGGCTATTTACACAAAACTTTCCTCTCGTTATCTATTTAGTACCACATTATGAGTGGAAATAAAAAATCAAAGTAGCAGTTGAATAGAATCATTAATTAAATCCAATTACCTTCGTTTAAATCGTGACCAGATTTACGGTGCGCGAAGTAACGATCGGTATAGATTTTCTTTAGCAGATTTTTTCCTGTTTCCGGTAGAGACTTACGATTACATCGTAAAAAACGATACCGTGATGCATACTTATGCATGTTTGCATTAAAATCAGTTAAGCACCTCGAATATAACTTTCTTTCCTTACGTAGTTGATTATTATTTCTTTAGTTTTGCGTAATTCATATGTTTTTCCTAGTCTATATGCAATGTAAAACTTTCCCGAGCTATCATCTAACATCAAAAATGACTTATGTGCAAATTCTCTAAAACACTAACATTATAGTCATATAAACTTTCCACAAGCCTTCGGTTCTTAGCGGGAATGAAAGAAAAACGCGGGATGTTTCTCGGTCACTGTGCACGTCTTTAAAAAAACATTTGTGAGAAATAAAAGAGTATTCGAATCACGTTTTTTGCGAAATCCCCGATATTCACAATCTTTCACAAGTCGGTACCTTTTCAGTCGCGACATTATATCACAAGTTGCCCGTCGATTCATCGTGAACCGTTAAGGACTTAACATCAAAAGCAATACAATGAAAAGAAATTTACTGGCCATATAACACATTGGAAATCATTTTAGTCCTCGAGTACCCTCGTACATATCGCAGCTTCCAACTTTGTAAAAAGTTTGTAATTTTATGAGCTAAATTATCTCTCATATTATTTAGTCATTTTCTTCTTTTGCAAGAAAAGAATTGATGCTTTCTTTCAACAGCGATATTTTTGCTTAATATATTGTTTAAATTTTTACAAACGCAAAAAAGGAATATTGCAAAAACATCATTACAAGTAAGTTTAATATAGCTTGTATAATCGACCTATTTCGCCGTTCGTAAAACGTAACATACGAATTGACAGCTAACAGCCCTCGAGCGTATAACTAGTAATCATACTTGCAAACGATTACAAGAGCGATGCATCCTCTTGACCTGCAGGGCGGACTAACTCGTGCACACAGGCCAAGGTTTCTAATTAGTAGGTCGCAGAGAAAGGATCCACTAACCGTATGATTTCGTTAATTAACTTAATTACTTTGAGACAAGAACTCGCGTTCTTTCGCACACATTCTCATAAAGGGTGCATTGATAACGCTCGGTCGTATGCGTTCATCTACTTCTAGCAATATTATTATACTATATATATATATATATATATAATATATATATGTAGCATATCTTATACGAAATGTTGAGCTTGCTTACAACGTTTAATACAATTTAATAAATAGCCGATCAAAAAAATAACAGAAACATTCGACATAATACCTCAGAACGCTACTAGAAGTCAAGTTTCTCAAGTTCTTTTTTTTTTACTTTTCCTTTTAATTACTTTTTAAGAATTATTAATTACTTTTTAAGACTTTTAATTTACAAGTTTTAATATTTTTCAAAGGCGATGTGATTTAAGAGACTCACAAGTATGATTGAAGTATGAATATATTATTTAATATGAATATATTATAAGTTTTTTGCAACGTGTTGCAATACATTTGTTATTAGTGAAAGATTAAATATCATTGTAATGTTCCTGAAATATTAGGCTACGATTTCCAACATTTATTTGCATACAAATTAGTACCAAATGAGAAATATAATGAAAACTTATTCAATACGTATTTAGCAATTTTGCCAAATATATAATACACGTTTGTACTAATTTATTTGTATACGTGCTCGCGCCTATATATTTCTCGCTTTTGTTGAGCTTAAATAACCCTGTCGGATCTTCTTTACGTAACGATTGCGCGCACTCCGGGCGGGCCATTAAGTCGGCGTTAAACGAGATGAAGCCGGAGTACCTTGGGCGCGTGCACTTGACATTGGGCGAGACCAACGGCGCGCCCGATGTACGGCCTTACGAAACTAGCCCGGTTGCTTTCCTGCCGGTCGTTGACTGCTTAATGCCATCCTGTCTTTATCGGTTAAAGAACGGCAGTACCGAACGGCAAGGTCGAAATATACCGCCGTTTTTTCATTACGCACGTCACGACCGTGCTGATCAAAGGACCTGTAGACTGAATTATTCGCTTATTACTTACACAAGGATACGGTATAATCATTTGCGTTTAAATGTAACTATTAAGTAATTCGCTAAAAAGACAGGAGAAACTGACTGACATAAATGTGTGCAAAGTTCTTTACAATCTTAATATTTTTCAAAATAATTTTTTAATAATCTATTAAAAAGGTATGAGTTATAACTAAATCTAATAAAATATTATCAAAAATTTAGGCATCAAACTTTTTTATTTTTAATGTATTATAGAATTCTATTAAATTTTTTCAATTCAACACGATGTATGCTGTATCTTGAAAAATTGTTTAAAAATATTATATATTAGAACCGTCTTTCAATTAATAGGTATTGTATCAAAAAAAGTGTAGCTACTTTCTTGGTTTATATGTCCTTAATACGTTATTCCGCTATGTATAAGGATATGTATTTTTGTTATTATATAATCAAAAAATACGGTTTTTTCAACGCGGGAAAATTCAACACGAATCCCATTAATTGATCACCAAAAGACCGCAACAGTACGTGTTCCGATTCGCAAAGGCGAAGGCGAAAGGTAATTTCGCCGGTGAAAACATCGCGGATGCAAATGTAAGGAGGAAGTGGAATCTGGATCTCCGTGTGCGAAACAGACCGACCACTCTCTATTTCCAAAGCAGCTGTCTCAGGCATCAGCCATCGAAAACTGTGTCACGCTTTCTGCATCACTTCGCCGACACATAGACAATTGTTCGAATCGAAGCAAAATCGATTTTGCGCGGGCGGTTGGTCGATCGTCGCCTCAAGCGATTGATATCCGAACGGAGTTCACCTTTGTGAACAGAATCGTTCAAAGGGCTCGACCCTTTTGTTAAGCAATGCTGACTCACTTTAAAGTCATCTCGCGAAATTGTTCGCTTATCGTCCTTTCATGGATATGATCTAAATTGCTTGAATATGATTTACATCGTTAGATAATAATAAATCACTAATTATTATTGATGTCAAGCTGCATCTGAATTAAATTTTATTGAAATTAAAAAATAGGATATTTCCATTATTTTGTCAAAATCAGATCTCGCGTTTAGCGTAGCGTAAAATGTGAAATGCGGATGTCTTCTTGTATGTTCAAATGCCTCGTGCGAGTAGTCTATCAACTGCAGTCATAATAAAAAGATTTATGCTTCCGTGTGCAGTTAAACTCGAACAACCAGACTACTACTGCAAGGATGATCCTTCGTACTTACGAGTCGGGCTGATGATAAATGAGCCTACGTGATGGTATATCAGCTGCAAAAGGGCAGACTCGTTTATATTCTTGCGCTTGTTTAATTAATATTTTGATTAAAAAATGTGATAGTTACGTCTGATGAATCAATTATGGACATGTTACATATGTTTACATACCTTTTCCTTTTTCTATAATTTTATCGTATATGTATGTATTGTATCAAACCTTAATGTGCGTTTAGCATTTCTATAAAATATCAAAGATACTTATTCTTTGAAGAATGATATTTTTCGATTACCCGTATCTGATTTTTCTTATTTAATTTTGCTTGAAAAAATGTCAGTTCTAATAAATTATTAATAACAAATTAATAAATTAAAAATGAAACCTGTATAGGATATTCTCTTATTTAAAAATAAAAATTAAACAGACTTTAAAATATTAACATATGTATCTTGTTAATTTTTTGTAAAAATTTGAAACTTATTTAATAATAGACATTTTTGAGTATTTTATTAAGATAAACTGAAAAATATGCCATGGAACGTTTTAAAACTATTTTCGAAAAAAGAATGAATTTAAAAATTAAAAAGGAGGTGTGCTCGACGTATCCTAATTATACACGGAGAGATTAAAATTTAGTAAAATTTTAATAAGCAAAGTTTTAGTAAATTTAGTTAGAAGTATAATAAAATTTACAAAACTTTGCCAAATTATATTAAAATTTTAGTAAATTTTGTCAAAAGTATAGTAAAATTTTTCAAGGTTTACGTTGTCCCACAATTACCATGATTTTCAGGGTAATTTTTAAGAGAAAATTCTTTCCGTGTAGTAATCGTAACGATAAATTTTGTTCTAATTCTATTTGCATGCGACGCGTTTCCATGTCGTAACAACGCGATCGAAACTTTCTGTTTAATCAATGTATTATGTGTTACAACAGAGACATGTTGCTTGAATGACATTTAGATGCACAAAGCAATCGATATTAGATTACAAGGAAAATAATAGGGCAAAGAAATTGCACGTCATACCAAATAATATGACGTAGAGAAATTAATCGCAAGGCACTAACGCCTTCCAGATTCACATGATCTAAAATCAATAACATTATTAATATAGATTCTCAAAAGATGTTTTATTTTTGTTTTCATTCTCGCTTTCTTTTACTGGCAAAAAATGGTTTCTTCATAGAAAGTGTTGATACACACAGTGACACTGTAATATTTCATTCAGAGGCAGAAATATCGCTTCTTCAGTAAATAAAAGAAGTGTTCTGTGAATAAAATTTATCGTAATAATTATGATCAAGAATTCCTTCTTGCAAATAAAAAACAGTAAAAAATGAATTTTATTGTATTATATATCAAACATATATAGTACAATAGTTCGATACAAAAATTTAAGCAAAGATTAATAGCAAGTCTTCTCAAGATAATTAAAACGCAGTTCGTAAAAAGTTGATCGTAAATCGTTGATCGATTACGTGATTGCCTAAGAAAAATTCTACCGGCGTCAATAATCGTATCAATTGGCTCCACGTAATTTCTCTCTCTCGCAGTTCTCATTGCATAACGTCTTACCTAGACAATGTAACATTATTATGAAATTTCGAACTTCTTCCCGTGAGAGAAGGAAGGAAGGGGAAGGAAAGCGTTTGCCTTTGCATAACTTCGCAACGATTGACGTTGCATTAAATAACGCGATAATGTGTCGTACAAAACTTCGGGAAGTATTCCCAGACGAGAAAATGATACGGCATAATGCAAGGCTACACATAATTCTCTATAATCAGAGCTTTGCTAGACCCATTCGCTCGCGGACAAAGGACGAGATTTATAATCTCGCGGAAACAAGCAAAACGATCGAACTACCGCTCGTTTCGCCGGCGGACGGAAAATGGGAGAAATATGAAGCAGAGAAAGGAGCAGAATAAGCTCTTTTTTCCTGACAAGTGGCAATGACCCAGACGTAACTATGCCATTACGGGATATATAATTCATACATTGCCCGGAGATCCTATATCCGATAAGAGCGCATAATCCGTATACCTTCCAGCAAATCATGCTCTCGAATAGATACGATGATTAGACCGAATAATATCGCTTGTAGAAAGCTCTAAATAATCAAAATGCCATAAATAATTAGTACACACTTAAATTACTCTTATGTACACGCGCAATTTTAAAAATGTATGGCTTAATAAAAATAAATAATAGGTATTAAACAATGTAAGTAATAAACAACAGGAATTAATTCTTTCATAAATATCAAAGATAATGAAATTTGGATTCGACTTCTTTCTTAGTAAGAATATTATTAACACACGTTTGTTTAATTTACATAAAATTTTTTAGTAAATAATTTTGAATAAAAATTTTATTAAAGATTATATCTTAACATTTAGATTATATGGAAGCTAGTTAAGAAATTTATTAAAATTCGGAAAGTAAAAAATTTTGCACAATGTAGGACAAAAATAAAACATCACGTATAGAAAAAAGGCAAATATCGATAATATGTGATATTAGCGTTTGATTATGGTTCTACAATTATAATCGATACTTTCTCGCCGCGCTAATTGATAACTGTTTGTACCTCGATTTCAATTAACGTACGGCTTTATAATAATGGTTAATCACAATAATATTGCGATAATGGATTGTCCTAGATACTCCCACACTTCTACAATAGGTGTTTTCTTATTTTCATTGAGAGAAGAAAATAAACTTCTGTCTAGTACTAAATTGTTCTATTATAGAAGTTTTAATCGGTTTAGTCTCTGTTGCTGTATATTTTAAATATATTTTGTCTCTTGCCACTTATATAAAATTTATAAAAAAACTTTAATTGAAAGAATTAAATATTAAATTCGTATATCTATGAAATTATATATCTAAGTTTGTATTTAAATAAACTTTTGATATTGTATTATTAAAAATTATAAATTCTATGAAATAATTTCTTTAAGATATTTTATATTTCCTACTTTAAAATGCATTTTTTAAATAGTAATAACTATAATAAAGCATAAATACATTTTAACGTATTATACATTTTCTATTTGTTAATAAAAATAATCTTTGTTTTATTATATACTTGAACGTATACATATATTATATTCTTCATTTATGAAAGGCATTACAGGAAGAAGAAACGTTATCCCATACTAATCTTAACGAAATGAGCAAACAAATCATACCTTATCACAGTCTTGTTAATACGCTGGAATATTGCGGACCATGCTGTCGTGTAAACACCAAGTATTATTTGGCAATCTCGGCACAAGTTGATTAAATTCTCATGACTCCTCAAGAATGTAGTTTCCCATTACGAGACATTTTGCCTTAAAATTCATTAAGCAAAATTGAGCAAAATGTGATTTATCCTGATACAAATTTAGTAACAATAACGTGATCGTTCATATAGTCAATCTCAGTTTTCCAGTTAAATTATATTCTTTGATCTTTTTTTTATAAATTCAACTTGATTTGTACACCGTTTCATATCTTTTAATTATTAGAATCACGTTACATCACGACTTTCCTATTCTATGCAGCTTTTTGTTTGGTTAATGAACAGAAGCGAAAAGAGCAACGAACGGTGCATAAAGTTCAATGTAGTAACGCAATAGCACGGCTGACATTAATTGACTGCTTCTACTGATGCGCTTACAATAAAGACGGCAGGGATCGGCTGAACCAATCAGAAGGGTGCATTAGCCGCGCAGTCAAACAACCGTGCAACGCGACGCGTGCATCTCGCATCGTGATGCAGCGGTACCTCGGACCAAGACCTTCGCGTCTAGGTGTTCGCCGGGTCTGCGAGCGTGACGTGATTCTCCGTGGCAATTACCCAGCGTCTCTCTGTACGGGCCGCGTAACAATGTTGCAGCACAGGCCGGTTACTCAAAGAGCTCGCCGTAGGTCGATCCGCAAATAGAGATATGTAACTTATGCACATGTTGTGAATATCAAGATTGTGGCGTTGCGTGGAAACGGAACATGTTTACCCAATGAAAACGTGTAATGTTATGCATCCATCTTACATTACGCAATGTGATTCCTTTCGAGAAATGCGTTGTAATTGAATTTATTTAAAGGCTAAATTACAAGGCGCGATAACATTAACCCTCGAATGCATTGCATTTTTCTATATATAAATTACATATACGTATAGAATTGTATATAAAATGTTTTGTAACATGTGCATAACTTCAGGAATGAATTCAGAGTTTATATGCATTTAGTTTAATTATCAAGTTACAGATAACGTGTTCGCGGTGTTTTGTAGTACAATGCATGTTTATGCAGAAGATGAATACTTTGAATAAATAATTAGGAGAATAATATTCATCTAATAAAATTTACTAATAAAAGTTATATAAATATTTGGTATTCTTTGCCTGTTGCAATCTTATTAAAATTATGTTATGAAATACCGTGTATATAAAAATTACAAAATTATAAAATTGAGATGCATCTTCCCGAATGAACACTAAGAATGTTAATCAATGAATTCAAAATTTAGAAAGCCTCGAGTGTCTCGAACTATGCGATTAAATAACTAGTAAAGGTAAATGAGACATAAAAAATTAGATGAAAACTATGTGCCCTGATTGACCATGCCTTCTGTTGTAATTTGCAGCGTACCATGTACGCGTTATTACTAAAATTTCACTTTCTCCGTTGATCTTAATAACAAAAGGCCTTAACGTAATGACCCGCTCTTTATCATTACTGCAATCAAATTATTTCGTTATTACATTTCACGTACACGCCTCTTAAGTACGATTGCATTCAGATTGTTGGAAAAATTTCACGTTCATGACTGACTCCTCGTAACAATCGACATACTCCGTTTTTTTTCCATATCGCAACGGAACATATAAAAACGAAGGTCAGTCTCAGTGAAACTTGGTAAACTTAAGATTAGAATAATAAATAGAATGCTCTAACTATATTAAAATTAAATAAGATAATATTGGAATTGTTTAAATCTCTGTGATATTACAGGATCAAGATTTCTTCCCTTGTGCAAATTTTAAATTTATCTAGTAATCTATTTACGATGTTTGATAATATCATGTACTTATTGCATGATATGAATTTGATTAAAGCTCTTTGTTCTACGTATTATTTCATATCTACATTATTTTATATCTACACTGTATATCCGAATACGCTTAAATCTTTTATCTCTTGTTCGTACGACAATTTGTCGAAATGTATGGCTCCTTAATTATAATTATTATCCCATAATAATTATCGTAATCACAATAATTACATAATTTATAATTATCAGCCCCCGTTTATGCGAAAAGTGACGGAAGAAGACGTAGAAGTATTCAGAGATGATCGGACGCGATAACGGCCGGATATTATATTAGAAACACCGTCGGTAGAAGGGAAAGTCATGGGAATATTTTACGATCGCAATCTATATATCGTGTCAGTCGAGCGGTACCGATAATTACGGTACTGCGAAAATTATAATGCGTAAACCAGTCAGTTCGAGTCGGGCCGACCGATCGTTTGATCGGCGTAAAAAAGGGGACTTTCCTGCTCTTGCCTCGATATACATCTGCCGATTTTGAGGGTGGAATCGTGACTTTGTGTCGCGCTCTCGCCATTGAAAGCACTCTACCGTGAATCGCTCATATGAGCATAAATCGCGGCGTGAGAGATCGAAGGAAACTCGTTGGCCAGGTACTTGAAATGCGAGTTAGTAGGACGATTCTGATGATAATGCCGACCGTGAAATTTATTCTTGTGTGCGTTTCTATTTGTGTGCGCGCGCGCACGCGTGCGTAAATCGGTACTTCCGGTGACAATGACTCCCGCGCGGTGGCGGGAGATAAGCCTTTCTCTTATAACGATCGCCCGAGCGAATCATTTATTTAAGTGGCTCGCGATCGTCTTATTTGCGCTACGGAGGCGCTAGGAAAGCAGGTGTTCGCCCGCGGCTAAAGCAATCGCGGTAAGGATCTTTACAAACGACGATGAGGATCAAGCCCGAGAACACCGGCTGCCCCGACGCTCGGGCATTAATTATCGATTAATTGCCCGGTCGAGCCAACCTCGTGGTGAGGCGTCAGGAGGCAATCGCGTTATCTCGCTGGACCGCAGGAGATCGTTCGGTTCTAGTGGTCAGTAACGACTTTATTCTTGTTTCGGAGATAAATCGCGAAGAAACGAAACGTTGACTTTCGAAGACAGATGAGCAATTAAGAGGAGCAAAGGTGCGAAGTGCTCTCCGATCTCGACTTAGATAACATTCAGATAAATGGACGATAGGAGACGGAGGAGCTTATTTCTAATATGCGGCGAGACTTCTTCTATCATTCCGAATGCATTAAGATCTCTCAAATTGGTCTGAATACTCCGAATCGGTGACCACAGTGAATACAGCTGGCAACTATTGCGATCTTCCATCAGCAATTGCCATGTGGTAAGGGCACTTTTCGACACTTTCTCAGCCTTCCTCAGAGATATTTTTCGCGCCAAGTCGCAATCACGAGGATCTCTCTCTCTCTCTCTCATCCCACTTGATCTTCAGTTTAATAAGAGAAACACGCATTCGCATTTCGACGAGCACTTTCAATAATGCCGATCGAGCTGGAAATTGACGTACGTTAATGATGAATACGTTCCCCGGAGAGATAATTTCTCCTATCACGATGCACGTGGCTGCCACTGACTTTCGTACGTCGCGGATTGTAATTTGAAACAGAACTCCGCGGCACCGGAAAAACCCACCCTCGATTTGCGGAGCAAATCGTTGTTATTACATGTCCATTAGCGCAATCGAGGCGGCCTTTACGTGCCGTCATTACGTGCCGATCTTAACGCGACCGCTCCTCTCTTGTCACGTCGGCATAATCTCTTTTCCCGTTTCTCAGTCCTTTTCCGTCTCTCTCCGTTAGCTGTTCGCGCTGGCATATCAGCACTGCACTAGGGAGAGCAACTCTTCGAGCCGTTCCATAAGATGAGACGAGGGCAAGGACAAGGCCAAGTTTGCCAAGAGCGGATCATCACACTTTCCATCTTACATTCCCTCCGGCTTGTGTGCTTCTCAGCTAGATCTTTTCATGTAACCGCAGATTGCTTCGCAACTCCCCTGGGATCTTCTTATTTTTCGAGTTTTGCGAAAAAATTCGTATAAAAGTACATTATCTGCAACAAAAAGAATTTCTTTTAATAACAATAAAATTAAATTTAATCAAAATTAAAATTAATAAAAAGTCTGAAATAAATTAATATAAGAAGAAAAAGAACTGTTAATATTTTTTAAAATTTAATCGCTCTAGGGATCTAATAATAAAGTTCTTAAATACATATACACATAAGTTAAAAATTTTTTGTAAATCAAATTTCTTAAACGTAACGTAAATTAATTGAATTAAGCCTGCGAATGTCTTCCGAACATTTTTTTGCTCACGAAACGAGGTCGAAGAACTGCGATCGAGATGCGACATTAAGCGTACTCGACTCGATATCGTCGTGTCATAAGCCGACTGCTGGCATTTTATTTGAACTTTCACGAGACGAGTCGCAATCTCGGTCTAGCAACTCCCACGGTAAATATCAATAACATGCATACATGGAGAGAAGAAAATCCGATCCTTCTGAAGCGCTCAAGGCTGAATAATGGCACAGATTTTTCTCATTCATGAGTTTTTGTGATTTGTGAAGCGCAATCGTCGGAAGTAAACATATTTCTTCCTCACGTAGATCACTTTAATCACTTCACACTTTCATTCTCACTGATACATACGATATTTCAATAGTTCCGTAAATATGAGAGGCTCGCTAAATCCTTATCTTTTACAATTTGGCACGCGAGGAGCACTCAACTACTCGAAACGAAAGTGCGCTTTTATTTATCACGCGATCCTGCGATTCTGCTCTCACTTCCTCACATTTCATTGTTCGCTGAAGATTGCTTTTACATCTTTTTATCTTTAATTGCAAAATCATGCCACATTGAAGAAATAATTATCAGAATTGATCTGTTTAAGAAATTGTTGCATAAAAGCGATAGCGCAGATATTCAGGACATTTTCTTATTTATTTAAAGTGATTTTTTTAATTTATTTAAAGTGATATTTACGTTGCGTTATGTGCGCTTCAAATCCTACGATATTTTACTACTGCGAGATTTTATTATGTGTCTTGTTTGACATTTAGTTGCATTAACTACTGCGAGATTATTAATTATGCTCGACCATCGCTTCCGATTTTGTTGAGAACGATCCACTCACACTTGTAAACGATAATACTTTATTGAGAAAAATATCAATCAATGAAAACACGGTTCATTAACAATTATGAGAGTTTGTGTAATTTTGCTTGAATCTCTTCTACTTGAATCTCTACTCTTGCACTTCCTTTACATTACTCGTAATTCTTTTCATAAATGTCTTCAAACGCTTCAAATGTTGTGTCATTTTCAAACACCTATTTTGATTTTGGGAAAAAATGGTTAATTTAACATCGTTCGCATGAGTAAAGCGATTAAAATAAAATGTATGAAAAAAAGGATATCCTCGGTTCTGATTTGTAAAAAGTGTAAACTGAACTGATTAAAGGCGTTTCCGTTAAAGTAAGTAATCAATAACAATTAATTGGGGAGGGGGCAACTACGGTTTTTAAAGAATCTTGTCGTAGAAGCAAACTTAATCATACATCTGCAAAAATGCATATTAATACGCGAGGCGTCGAGTTGCGTGAAAGAAAGGGAAGGAGACGTAAAGTGACCGAAGAAAGCTCGGCTGACCGGACACGCGTGATCGCGTGCCAATCAGCCGAAAAAAAATTGAGCTGCAGCCTCTGCTCCGATGCCAAAGAGGCGGCTTTAGTTCTTTAAATATAAATGACGGTTCTTTTATGAGATTGAAGGTTGAATGTGTATCGAATATGAGTATTGTGAGAAACGAAGAAAGTGGCGATTTGAGAGCGGGTGTACTTTTTGTTATTGCCATACAGAGCGAAACTGAAAGAAATTTGACGTTGACGTTGATATAATAAGCATTTAAATCAGAAAAGAAATGAATGAAGTGTTTTAAACCTTTCAACTTCAATAAGACTTAAGAAAATTATAACAACCTTTATGGCTAACAGATGTGAGTTAAATGATTGATATGCTTAGAAACCAGTCATTCGTGTAATAAAATTATAACAAATTGCTGTTTTATATGATATAATAAAAATTACAAAACACGATATTGAGAGAAATTACGAAAGTTTTGGTGGACTTATTTCTTAATTGTCAAATTTAATAAGTTTTCTCTGATTGCTTTCACCGATTTTTCCAACTAAATATAAGACAAATATTAAGAAAAAAAGAAGTCGATGCTAATCATCAAAATACGCAGGAAAGAAAATTTATGTAAATTACACGTTACGCGCGTCATATATCTTGCGAAGCAACGCTGCGTATTTGTTTTGTGCAATTATACGAGTTCGACGTCAAGTTAGATAGCCAATACTCTCACGTAGGCGCCCGAGTTACAGTAGAATATATAGACATATAATTAATTCCTTGAAAGTGCGTTCCTCTTATCAAAGCGTAGCTCGTTTCATTCGATATTTGCGCTTCGCGACATTTGCTACGGAGAACCTGCAACTTTGTTGATGTTCTGCTTTGGTACGCCTGTTCATGACCGACCGGCCTTACATAACAGCAAATATGTCGCGAAATATAGAATATCAGTTGACGGAGCGTGCAGAAGTCGTTCATTACATCAACAGCGATTAGGGACAATCGCGAAAGCATCGGTTCGTGCCTCACGGGATGTACCGTTACTCGGCAACCGTTCGAACAATCGTGGCAGGCGGCGAGAAAAAAAAACCGGCAGTGTGGCGAATTAATTGCCGCGCGAAAGGAGCGGCGGGGCAGCGTGAAAGCGCGATTTTGTCTTACTTAATTCATTGTGTTTTTTTTTTTTCTCCCCTTACACAACCGCGACTTCGCGCTTACGGCTGAGTCTTCGCCTTACGACAGCGCCGTCACCCATCCCGCCCGGCATAATGAACGGCGTAGTCGCGAGGGCGAAGTCGTTACATGCCCGCGTTATGCACTCGCTCTAAATCACGCGACCGAGCTAGGTACGACATTGCCTCATCGCCTCATTGTCATCGTCACGGCGGGTACAGGACGGTTCCTACCTGACGCGCAAGTGGACCTTTCATGGCAAAGATTCAGAAACCTTTTGTCTCGGAAAGTTTTTATTAAAAACGTCTTTTTTTTTATTAAAACGTGAACATTTTGCAAAATCTTTGTCGTGTACTTATTCAGTGTGAAATTTATGGAAACAGATAATATATCTCTTTAATATAAAATATAAACTGAATAGTTTTATATTGTTACATTAAAATGTATATAATTAAATTAATTTTATTTGTATCATAAAATTTATATATGTATTATTTACTGCTTTGTGGAACATTAGGTGGCAATTTTAAAATACGTTTTCTAATTTAAACGCATATAACGAAGTTTGCGGTGTGTTTTTACATTTCTAATATTATTTCGCAAATATTGAATGCAACATAAATTATTTTGCAAATTTGCATCGCACGGAAACGCCCCGTATTAACATAATCAATCGTTTATGCAATTATGCGGCCATCAATCAATAAATAATGGCCTCGACAAAGCGCGGCGAGTTTCCTAGGTGATACCTTGTTAGATGAAAAATTCTTATATAGATAAACAAGCGTGACTTTCGTAGCTGGGCTATAATAAGTCGCTACTTTGTTGACTAGCGGATAAATTTCGTAGAATCGACGTTACACGAGGCAGTGGCGAAATACAGCCCCGTGGCGCGCACCATGACTTTCATCTGAGTATAAATCATTCAGCGGCCGGAATGGCATTTCTCATGGTATGTTACGATATAGCCGGAAAACGCCGCTCTGACTTCGACGTCGACACAGATCGACAGGTCAATCCGACTGAATCGGGTGCAGATCGTAGAAACTTCTAGTTTAATACGTGCCCCGTTACATCACTCGCCGTGTAACGAGTAACGATTCCAAAGAAAAAAAAAAGACTAACGAGCGCACAGCGCGTATTTGTACCTCGATGCAATTTCGCGAGATCCGAAACGCGACCAGTCGTAGGATTAATCGCTCGGATTAAGTTATCCACATAATTGCAAAATGAATCAGAGTAGAATAATCCAAAGTGATTTATGTCGTTGAAAATTTCTACAGATAAACGTCTATAAATGTAAAGATTCTATTAAAAGAATTATTTATGTAACGTTTATAATAGATTTAAATTTTTTAAATATTATTTCCTGTGTAAAGATAAAGGCTTCAATTATTTCTAGTGTCAATTTTAATGCAGGTTTTTGTTATTTTTATGTTATTATAACATATTTTTCTTCAAGACTTAATTTGCAGATATACATAAACTGAAGTTCACTCTGAATTATTTCCGAAAAATTATATTAAATTATTTTATTATCGTTTTATTGGACTTATAACCTTTTACTTTTAACAAGCATCTATTATGCACATAATATAAACTATGATAATGATACATATTCGAGGTTGCTGCAAAAGCTTTCCGCGGTTGTCTCTCAGTAACGGTCTCAAAGAGACACTGCGAAATCATTACAGTGATGAAAGAAAGCGGTTCCCATAAACTAGTAAGAAAATAGTTTTGTTTGTAAGAACGGGAGGAGATGTGGGTGCCACTGCAAAAAAAACGACACAAAAGCTGTGTTCCGATAATCACGTTAAACTCCTTTGGTTGTAATTATTGGAAAACGCTATTTTCTTTCCTGCCGATGAAGGTCATGAATTTGCAACATCTATAAATATGTAATTTTTCGCAAAAATTACAATGTGTTACAAAATATATTATTTAAAATGCATTTAATATTTGATTTTGATACAATTTTTATTTTAGGAGATAAACTAGAAATCTTTATAAAGAGAGAAATAAATCTGACATAAAATCTGATTTAAAGGATAAACTCAGTATTTCAGGATATTCGAACTAAAGTAATGTAATATTTAAAAAAACCATACAATAATTCTAAATCTACATTATATAAAATAAAATGTTATCGAATCATATATTTATCTGAACGAGCAATATGATCAATCAATAAAGCATGAAATATTAAGTGTTATACTTTAAAACTCCCACGAGATAAATCTCAAATAGCGGCAACTGATATTTATTAGCGCATTCTATCGCAGCTTGCTTTTGCTAACTTTAAACGTGACTACAATATGCGAGTAGTTTTCTCTTTTTTTTTTCATTTAATTCCGTATCGAGGAATCTGATCTAATCATTATGCAATTAATAAAGGAAATAACGATATCCAATAACAATTATCCAATTAAATAGAAATTAATATCAGATATTTAAGTCTTTGTTTGATACACACACACACACACATACATATATACACACTATATAAAACAGTTACCTATATCTTTGTAAAATACAGAATAATTTTTTGGAATGTTTAATTATTACTTTTTAAAAAATATGTTCGTTTTCGAAATATGAAAGTTATAATGAATGCAAATAGATATACTTATTATATACGGTTTTGTAATTATTTACACTAAATAAAAAATTTAATATATAAAGCCTTTAAAAATTTTAAAATATTACAAATATAGATTACTTCTTTGATTAAGAAGGCATGTAAACTTAAATTATATAGGATTAAGGTTGCCTATCTCTTTACAAGAGTGCCATTTGTACAAGAATGTCAGAACTTCATTGAACTTTCACGTCTCGCATTCAAATGCAACTTATTAGACCTAATCTAAATCTGACAACTTTGCAAAAAACTTTCTACTTTATTCGAAAATAATTTGAAAATTTCTACTCTGCGGACGTTTTGATTTTCCACACTGCAACCGATCGACTGCTAACAAATAAACATTGCGTGACTACAAATCGCGGTAAAGGTTTAGAAGACCTCTTAAATTTGTGTGTTATTTTGAAGTTATTCCAATTAAACGTCTTGGTTTTAACGTATGTAGAGTATGTACAGCTTTTCATGAATTGTTAGAAATTGAAACTCTATTAAGCGTTATACGTAACGAGTTGAAATTACTATTGTAGTCAAACTTTTCCTGTTTCTTCTGCATCGTATGCTCACACGACTGATCGATGCCGGAATAGAAGCAGAAAGACAGCTTGTAATGATAGAGTTACGACATCATTCGTAGCTTACGACAAAATAATGATATATCACACGCCAGTTGTACAAAATTCACGAGTAACGAGAAACTTACTTATTTCGCAAGTTAGTAAGTTAATGTAAAAGAATAAATGCTTATAAATACCAATTCTTTTATCTTATATCTTTCGCTGCTTCTCATTTAGGATTTTCCTGGAAAGTTGTTTTACAATTCAGTAATCGTAGGTTAATTTATCTGTGAAACGAACAACTACCAGAACTTGTAAATTATATGCTAAAATAAAGAAAGGAATTTCTCGAAAGTAATATTCCGCATTCGCAAATAATTCTAATGCATAACGATAAAAAATAAACGTTTAAAAAGTATTAATGACGATTAAAAAATGAATTTAAAGAATCATATAAATACGACATAAGCTCACATGCATATAATTTTTTTAGTGACACATGACACTTTTGTATATAAAATGTATATTAATTATATTTAAAATGTACTTACTCTAATGGACTAATCTGCTTCTTGCATTGATAAAATTTTAATCTACTACTGTTTCTTTAATTGAACACCGGCCATCTTTTAGGAGCTTTCTCTCTTATTCGAATGTCATATAGTTCTTGCAGATCAAGTAGCAGCAGCTCAGACGTCGTCGTCATTTTGGAGTCCCCTCAAAACCGATCTCTTCTCTCAGGACACCAGCGGAACTTTCTTCCCCACAGCACATGGCCTGGTGCAGACTCACCCGAGCAGTGCGTTCCGTAGCGGTTTCGGTGGGATCGACAACCTCGGCAGTCGCGGAGTGACGATAAGGCCACCGCGGACGCGGCCTCTCAATTTTAATGAACGCGCTACTGCCGAATTGCGCCGAAATCCGTCACTCTCGTCACCCGACGAATGTGCTCGCGCCTGTCGTGAGCACGAGCCTCCCAGGATATGCTATTATCATTTTACACTCGAACATTACACCGTACTCGGCGGGTAAGTACATCTCTGTAACCATCTTAGAACGATAACTTATAACGATGGAAGCTAATAACGTGAAACATTTCCTCACTATAATAAGTCAAAATTTATTATATTATTTAATATTATATAATATTTTTTATAAGTATAAAATAATACAATAAATTATATTATTACATTTATAATATATCTTTAAATTTGTGATATTATTTTATTTAATAATGTAAATATATAACTTTTTGCATGTCCACAAAGCAATAATAATTCTTACAGAAAAACTTGTTTTAATCAAAACGATTTTTTTTTTCTGAAAACAATGTAAAATTTTTATTAGCAGATAATATAATTGAACTTAAACTGTTCTACATACCTATATACAGAATTACGATTAGGATATATAGATTGCTTAACTTTCTTAACCAGTATTGTGTAAACATATACTTGCTATAAATTTTCAGAGCGTGTCAAGTATGCACACCGAACGCTACCAACACCGTGTGGAGCGAATGTCAATGTGTTTTGGCGGACGGAGTGGAGCGAAGTATCATGACTGCGAACAGGATGATTCCTGGACCAAGTATTCAAGTTTGCCAGGGTGACAAAGTCGTTGTTGACGTGCAAAATCTTATAGGAGGTAATGAAGTTACAATTCACTGGCACGGCGTGTGGCAAAGAGGATCTCAGTATTATGATGGTGTACCTTACGTGACACAATGCCCTATTCAAGAGGGTAATACATTTAGGTATGCAAATTTATTTTTAATATAATAAATATTGAAACATTTTTTAGAAAAAAATTTATAATTTTTAATTATATAAAACTTTAATGTAGTAGCTTGTGTACGTTTAATAAAACATTCAGTAAAGTGTAGATAATTAAATTAAGTGTAAATGGTATGTTTTATTAAATTTATCAATTCGATTAAATTTGTTAATTCGAGGAAATTTCTCTTGATATTTTAAAGTAGAAAAAGAATATAAATTAATTATTGAAGAAAAATGTCTTCATAAGTATTTTCAAAATTTAAACTAAATTATATATATATATATATATATATATATATATATATATATGAAATATATACTAGCTATGCCCTGCCACGCATTGCTGTGGCTCTCTATTCTTATGCTACGTTTTTTTCAAATTTTCTTTGCTTTTGTTGTTTAACTTTTAAGAGCCTTGCTTTACTGTTGCTCTTTTTATTTTGTTTTTGAATAAGCATTTATCTAGCTTTAATAAATCTAATATTCATTCATTCACGTACTTATAACTTTTTCTAAAAGCTGCCATGGACTTAGAAATCCATTTAAAAAACTGTTTTAAATAAATTCCTTTTTTTCAATAAAATAACAGCCATCTTTATTTTTCTTATTACCTTAATTTAAACACAATAGAAACATTCTTCGCCTCTCCCGGTCTCTCCCGTCTCTCCTGGTCTCTCCCCGTCTCTCCCGGTCTCTCCCCGTCTCTCCCGGTCTCTCCCGGTCCCTCCCCGTCTCTCCCGGTCTCTTCCCGTCTCTCCCCGTCTCTCACGGTCTCTATCCGTCTCTCCCGGTCTCTCCCGTCTCTCACGGCCTCTATCCGTCTCTTCCGGTCTCTCCCGTCTCTCTTGGTCTCTTCCCGTCTCTCCTGGTCTCTCTCCGTCTCTCCCCGTTTCTCGGTGTCTCTCCCGGTTTCTCCCCGTTTCTGCCGGTCTTTCCCCGCCTCTCCCGGTCTCTCCCCGCCTCTCCCGGTCTCTCCCCGCCTCTCCCGGTCTCTCCCCGCCTCTCCCGGTCTCTCCCCGTCTTTCCCGGTTCCTCCCCGTCTCTCCTGGTCTCTCCCCGTCTCTCACGGTCTCTATCCGTCTCTCCCCGTCTCTTCCCGTCTTTCCCGGTCTCTTCCCGTCTCTCCCGGTCTCTCCTGGTCTCTCCCTGTCTCTCCCCGTCTCAATGTGTCAACATTTCAATAATATTAATGAAAAACTATTTTTTACATTTAAATTATGGCCATCATTTTTGAAACACCGGTATATCCAAAATCAAACCCCATAAGAACACTCCCGTTTTCGAATGCAACATTGTGTCAAATCCTGCCATTGATTCTAAATTGTCATATACACGCTGAAAGAAACATTCTCAAATTAAAGGCCTGCATTTATGAAACGACCAGTAATAAATCTAATATCCATTTATTCACGTACTTCTAACTAAATTCAATACAACGTTGTGTCAAAATTACAAAAAAATATTGTTTAAAATTAAATTATGGCCATCATTTTTGAAACACACGTATTTCTAAAATCAGATCCCACTTCCGGTTACGAATGCAACGTTGTGTCAAAATTTCAAAGCAATCGGTGAAAAACTTACGGAGATCTTAGATGAGGAACAAACATTTTACATTTTTATATATATATATATATATATATATATATATATATATACGACATGAAATTTATGTAACAATTTATTAATGATTTATAAAATAAAACAATTATATGGCATATGAAGATACCAATGGACGGCCGGAAATGAGGGTACACATTTCTGGCATGCTCACACTGGCCTGCAAAAGATAGATGGTCTCTACGGAAGCATAATAATCCGACAGCCACCGAGTAAGGACCCCAATAGCAATCTGTACGATTACGATTTAACCACGCACGTGATGCTCATCAGTGACTGGTTCCACGAGAGTACCGTCGAGCGTTTCCCTGGTCGCCTTGCAGTCAATACCGGTCAAGCACCTGAAAGCGTGCTGATCAACGGGAAAGGTCAATTCAGGGTATGTCATAGAATATTAATTTATTCTGAATAGAGAATAATATTATCTAACATTATTACAGACAGGTACATGTCAATTTATGATTTATGATAAAAATCTTTTCAAAGATGATTTATATTCTTCTATATAAACAAATTTATTTCTAACAATTAATATTTTTTAAACGTAAGATAAAAACTATTATTTTCAAAAATTACTGTACATTATAAATATTGATATTTGCTGTTTTCTAATATTTTGTTACATAATGGTTTATATTTTTTATCGTAGGATCCTAATACCGGTTTCATGACAAATACGCCTCTCGAAGTGTTCACGATAACTCCTGGTCGTCGTTATCGATTCCGATTGATTAATTCATACGGATCGGTATGTCCCTCTCAAATTACAATCGAGGGTCATACTCTAACGGTTATCGCCACCGATGGTGAAGCAGTGATTCCAGTACCAGTTAATACTATTATTTCATTCTCAGGTAAAGCAATTAATCCTAATTTATTATAACTTTTCATTAAAACATTAAATAATTATTAAATAGATAATGAAATAAATAAAATAAGACAGGCAAAAATTGTTATTGAACAACTGTCTGATGTTAGAACAATTTAACAAATCACAAAAAAATGTGTTAAAGTATATTATAAAATGTAGAAATTGAATAATAAATTGTTATTTGATAATTTAGTAACTAATTAAATACCTGATTTAAAAAATTATTTCGAAGAAAATGATTTATACGACAGATTCTATTAGACATAATCACCATCTAATTATGTGTTCTCCACAAGACCAATTAAAAGTTGATTATATTGTCATCTGCAGAAATTGCCCGTGGCAAGTGTCATATATTGTGTTATATTCTTTCTTAGGTGAACGTTATGATTTTGTCATAAATGCCGATCAACCTGCTGGCGCTTATTGGATTCAGCTTCGTTCTCTTGGAGAATGCGGAATTTCGCGAGCGCAGCAGTTGGGTATTCTTCGATATGCTCGTGGTCCTTATCAACCATCTACTACACCACCTTCGTATGACTTCGGTCTTCCTCAGGGCGTTGTAAGCATATATTTATTTTCTGAAAATTATCAAAAATGCACCATACAGTTTGATAAAAATGAAAGTTTACAAGATAAAATTAAATTTTTCGCACAAAATCTATTAAAATATATCCAATTTCTGTAGTTTTGTGAAAAATGTACTGTCATCTGTGCAAATAAAACAAATAGAAAAGAATTGTACATAACTTCTTTACTAAAAAATGAACTATAATTTTTACTTAAAATATTATATTTTTCTATACATATATTAAGATATCAATTTAAATGTGACTTGTATATATCACGATAGGCAATATAACAATAGGAAAAGAATTGAATATTATCCTCAAACGATACAATAGAGAACTTCCCAATCTGTATCAGTTATAGAAGGAAAGATGATATTTAAGAATATCACAAAAAATGTCTGATGAAATTAAATTAAATATTTTAAATAAATCTCTTTATATGAAAGAAAAATTTATTAAATGATTATAAATTTTGATTCAAAATAGATTTTTTAATCAATGCAATTGCATCATAAGTGACGGAGTAATATATTTCTATATTACATAAAATACACTTTGTTTTTTTAGATTTAATTGTGAAAAATTAATTACATAGGATATAAGAATAATGTAATAGTATTTTTGACTATTAAACTTATGAATACCGCCCCTCGATAAATTAATAAAGATTAATTCTCTCAAAGAACGAACTTTAAACCGTTTTTCCTCTTCAGGTCCTGAATCCTTTGGATGCCATTTGCAGTCAGCCGCGCGAGGATGCAGTTTGCGTGAGCCAACTGAAGAACGCTCGACAAATCGATAAGGGTCTTCTGCAGCAACGCCCCGATGTGAAGATTTTCCTGCCGTTCCGCTTCCTGTTTTACAGACCAGAAGAGCTATTCCAGCCACAGACGTATAATCGCTTCCTCGGTAAGAACTAATATTCATCTTAGTTCGCAAAAAGGAAACAAACGCAACACGCGACGATTGCGTTTGATTTTTGTATAGCCTAGACACGGCATTTCTAAGACTTTCTTAGAAAGCTGTGCCTTCTTGAAAAGGGATACAATCCAGACGTATACATTGCATGCAATACCTTCGGTGGTTCGTGAAACTACAAGAATTACGCGAGGTACTTTACTAATATTTCTCTTTGCGAGATATATCCATTATAAATTTTTTTGTTTGATAAAATTTGTCTCGATAATATAGCAAGCTTAATAAAGCACAAATCGCTTTGTGTTTGTAATATTGAAATATAAAGTGTTTTGGAATCATCGCACGTCTTTATGAAGTTGAATATATTTTTGTTAATTTAAATTTTTGAAATTTTGAAGTAAAAATGTATGTCTTTGTGTGAAATTTTGCGTAATTTTTAAACTCTTTCGCTTTAAAATTACCTCATTTAATACTCACTTAATACAGAGAAAAATAAGCGACTTATTATAATGCCGGTACGTCTGTAGTTGCACCGTCCGGCGATCATGTGATTTCTCTCGTTGACGAGATCTCGTTTACGTTCCCGCCGTCGCCTCCACTCTCACAGATCGATGACATCCCACCTGAACAATTCTGTAACGGTGATAATAGGCCAGCTGATTGCGGCGCCAATTGCATGTGCACGCATCAGGTCGACATTCCGTATAACGCGGTCGTCGAAGTGGTTCTCATAGACGAAGGTATGTACACCGCAAACACTATGATTACTAGACTTGCTTCAGGCTATTCTGGTATTGAACAAAAAAAAATATTTCAAAGAAAAAGCTAAGTTAAAACATAAAAGTTAAAAAATATTTAATTCTTATATGCTATAATTATAATGCAGTTTTTATTGTGAAATATATTTTAATGTAATTAAAACAAATGTTTTAATCGTATTAATATTATGAAGTTATATATCTTTTTTAATCCTTCGTGTACGATTGATTGCAGTACAACAACCCAACCTGTCGCATCCCTTCCACTTGCACGGATACGCGTTTAATGTGGTCGGTATTGGTCGTTCTCCCGATAGGAACGTGAAAAAAATTAATTTGAAGCACGCTCTCGATCTCGATAAGCAAGGGCTCCTGCACAGAGAATTCAACTTGCCTCCTGCTAAAGACACCATCGCTGTTCCTAACAATGGTTACGTCATCTTCCGCTTCCGCGCGGACAATCCAGGTAAGCTAACAAGGACAATTGAAAACTTCTCGCGCGATAGTCCGATGAGATGCAAACGGCTTCCGTTCGCAACTGCTCGTATAATTGTGAAAGTTTGCACGGTACATTTGCATATGCTGACCTATCTCGTATGTTTTGTCTAATGTAATCTGATTAACTTCATACTAATGTAATTTTGGGGATGTTCGCATATTCGTATTTTATAATAGAAGCTACTAGCAAAACTTTTTTTATCGATTTTTATTTTTAATAAATGCAATCTATTTAAAAACTTTTTAATATTTATAATAGATTATAATGAATCAAACTACTGTCTTTGTTTAAGGGAATTTATTAAAAAGATTATTATTTTGACTATAAGGTTTATTATCTATTATAACATAAAATAATCATTATGATCAACAATAATTATTTTAATATCATAAACAGAAGTTAACGTCGAGCTTCTTTATAGGATACTGGCTGTTCCATTGCCACTTCTTATTCCACATACTGATCGGTATGAATCTGATTTTGCACGTGGGAACGCACGCGGATCTGCCGCCGGTACCGCCGAACTTCCCAACCTGCGGTGACCATTTACCGCCTATCACACCACCGCTGTCGTTGAACACGTTCCATTGATACGATGAGCAACGAGCTTAGAAAGAGAAGGAGAGAGACGCTCCAAAGTCCATACGATACTTGTAGCATATTTCTGTAAAGTAGCGAGCATGTAATATTGATTTTTTCAACTACGCAACCTCGTCCATCGTTCACGAGAGCGTATTTTCGACTCGAAAACGGCGATCGATCGGACGAAGAATCTGACGGGTGTTAACTCGCTGCCTCACGAGAACGGTTAAGAGCGAAAAAGATGATGAAAAAAGTCAGATGTTGAGGAAACCCGCGAGGCAACGGGTTAACAAAAGGTGATCGACGTCCCGCTGGGCGTCGCAAAGCGACGAATGTTCTTAAGGTAACGATGACTTTAACTAACTTGAGAGATAATGTTGGCGGCAGTTGATAATTTATTGTGTTCCAGATGCTTCACCCATCACTGTCATTTAGATTATACTAGGTCTATTACGCATCACACACATCCTTGTTACCCCTATGCATTGCTATGAAACTTTCTCTGTCGTTCATAATTCGCGATCATAAAATTTAGTTATCTATTTCGCTATAAAGCATACTACAAAAAAACGCTTGAATATATCTTTACAAAAATATCTACTTTATACGTACGCTGTCTCCGTAACTGCAATGGCAAATCCGCGAATGCCGATGTGATGAGTGAAGCATCTCAGCGAGAAATGTACAAATGTTACTGGTTAACATTTGTAACGCTCTGTAAATAATGTAGAAATAGTCACTACACTTAACGAGATATTAATGTGGGAGTAACGGGAAACGTAGCGTAAGGGGGGCATCGCCGAGATATCGTGATGACGATCCAGGCGGAGAATTATCATTCAGATAAATGCCCAACAAACTGGATCTGTATGATTATCGGAATCCGCCACTATTAAAATTATGTAAGGACTGTTATATCAATTTCAAAATTGTTACATAGATAAAAATTAACTTTTGTGAGCATGAAACATATTATTTATTTAAGCTAATAACGATTAACTTTTTGTTAATTGTAAATTGCCTTTATTTTTGTTAATCATACTAATCATCTTTGCGACTATCATGCTTATATTTATTCATTTGTTCGTTATTTAAAACCAGAGAGAAGATGTGACAGATTTGTGGAGGGGAGGGGGTGTAACGTGCAATTAATCGTGATTACAAGTGGTGTAACAAACGAGCTTTCCTCGACAGATCCAGGCTCTTAAAACAGTTTCTTAGTTAGAAAGTAATTTCGCTTTTATGCTACGAACAGCCCGAAATAGCGCGTTTTTGTCAGCCTAAAATTAAATTGATGAAAGTATTAGAGTAAATATTAGAGCGGTTATTCAAATTTTATGTCAAAGATCTCAAGTATGTTACAACAACGTTTAAACTGCAACGATATTGTCAATGACTAATGAATTTTTAAACAATATTCTTTTCGCGGCTGCATCAATACATTAACACACTATTTATTTGTTCATCTTCCGTTCGTGTTATCTTACAAAATCCGACGATATCCTAAATTGATCTGTCTCGAAGGTTGACACATTATCACTAGTATACATCGCGCAACGATAATTATACGTTTATTCATGGTGCCTCAATTTTCTATAGAGAATACATTTATACGCAACTTACAATTAACGCTTAAATCGTTCGGTCATATATATATATATATATATATATATATATATATATATAGATAAAATTTCTCTGGTACATTTCACTAAATGCATTTGTCAGGATCACCGACACACGAAACACTCAACAGCGTAATCGTGAAACGCAATGTAACTCATTGGCTTGGTGCAAAAGAGATATAACTTGGGTCTGCGGATTTTTCAGTTGGTATTGCCAAGGGAAAAAGATCTATCTTGTTACTGTCATAAAAATAAAAAAATAAAAAGTAATATAAGAAATGTTTAACATAGAGATATTCTTTTATAATCCATTAGTAGCTAGGATATTTAAAAAATACAATATTTTATGTAACGTACACGCAAAATCTCGTTAGAGTGAAAAAGATACCAACTGGAAAACCATCCTTTTTTAAACCGTAATCCTTTTGCATAGAACTATCGAGTTGTGCTAAGCATGCGTTGTTGCTTTCTCGAGTCGGCCGTTTGCTTTCTCGCCTCGGCAAAGGAGAACGTTCCTAGGATTGAGAAGTACGATTTAGAAACCGTGCAAAAAGCGTGAATTCGCGGGTGAGAGGATGTATCTTCGAGACTACCAGTCGAGGCAGTCGGCTTCAGAGACTGTGACAATATACGTCAATCTTGAATAGACGCGGATGAAACAGTTTAATGGGATAGCAAACATGCGCTGTGTTTTTTAAACTGTATTCTTTTATTCTTAGTAGGAAATATAGTTTAAAAGAGATATCAAGGAGAAATGTACCTGCTGTTTAATTAAATGTATTACGAGTACGTTGATTCTGTATTTTCTCCGTAAGCGAATCTAAAATTCAATGGCTTACTCATGAACAGAGTAATTTAATCGTTGACGATTAGTCATAATTCACCATTCATGGGCAATGAGGAATACAGGATATTTAATCTGCTCTTACAAATCGTCGTACACTTCTTATATTGTGCACTTGAAATATTTTTCGAAATATTTGAAATATGTAGGTTTATCTATGCATTTATAATAATTTTTTATTGATTTCGGTCTTGAAAATCTTTTCGATTATAATTCTTGAAGGTAAAATTAAAAACGTACATTTTGTCTTAAATGTTTACGCAATTTGTCATCTAGTTATTTCTTAATTATCTAATTTGGAAATTTCTGATTTTACTAAACTTACGTTTCTGTAAAGAAAAATCAACTATACAATTATTTTGTGATTAAATTTTTGAGCAGGTACATCAACGGTTGTAAATATTGTAATACTGAAAATTGTCCAGTATTCATATATCTAGTAATATCAGTTCTCTCTCCGTGTAATTATTCATGTAATCAAACCCATATAAATATTGTCAGTTACCATCTGTAAGCATATGAGTTTTCGTGTTTTATATTGAGTATTTAAGCAAGAGTTATATTGTGTATGCGTAGACATAAGTAAGTACTACGGATTATTCTATCATATTTTATTCTAAAAAATGTATTTTTAATAATAAATCGTTTTTAAAAATACTATTTAACAATTTTAATGCTCTCACTGCAAACATATCAGCATCGTTACATCTTCTTGAAAGAAAGATTTCACTAACCTGTTTCACAATTTTTGCATAAGCGAAAAGACCAAGCTATTTTTATAGATGTCCAACATTAACTACTGTACTTCTCCGAATGGGCATAATAAGCATTTGCGAAGAAAATATGCTGACTCTTACGTAGTCATAACCTACCTACCCACACTTAAAATAAGAAGGTAAGCTAGAAGGTCATAATAGAGTAGTCGGATATAAAAATAGGGGAAAATATTTTCCTGGCAAACGCGGAATACAAAAAAAGAAATGCGATTCGTAATAAGAATTATTAATATTAATAATGGTCATGGTGCTTTTATTCGACACATGTTATTGAAGAAAAGTTATTATTATTACATTATCGTAAAAATTATAATTTTATGCAAATATGAGCATTATACTCATAGATTTATGTGTCGTGGGAAAAAATACATAAAATTAAATACTATCAGTTATATACACCACGATTTGAATATTTCATGCAAACGAAATTAAAAGAACATAAAAATATGAATAAAGATACACAAATACTCTCAGAAAACATAAAGAACTTGTAGATATCTATAAAAAATATTTAAAAATATCTTCAAGATATTTCTAGTATTCACACAAGATGTCTCTTATGATATTTCAAAAAATGTTGCGTATAATATCTTTTAGATCGCTAACATTTCGAAGAAATGCCAGACATTTCAAAACGTGACAAAATATCTTTAAAAATTAAAAAAAAAAGATCTTTTTTGTTTATATAGGTTTTAGAAAATTTGTAGGTGGATTACTACCATAAACTCAGTAGAAAGCAACATTCTCTCTAGGAAAAAGTTGTCAATTATAGTTAACACGTCTGTATATTTCGGATAGTCGAAGGTATATGCCGATAGAAATAAAAGACACGAGTCTTTTTAGATTAATGAATTTATATATGTACAAAAAGCATTTATATCTAATATATCTTATTTAAGATCAATGCGCATTTTTGTAAATTCTATGTGTCTATGCTTATGACTATAATTATATTATGATACATATGCAGTCTAAAGCACGAGAATCATTTCATGAATGATAAAGCTAAATATAAAAATACCAATGTGTATGTGTGAATACGTATCGTTTTATGTCGTGCTTATCCATAGGAAATTTCATCTCATTAATATAGGTATTTAATCCGTGTTTTCCGGCTCTATAAAAGTGTCCATTGTTGATATTAACAAGTGCAAAAGTATAGAAAAAGGTCTCCTGTGAGAAAAACAATGAAACACGTATAATACCCGGAATTTCTTCGTCATTCACCGTAAAATTTTTGTATTGTTGAAAAAAGGAGATGAACAATTATTATGTAATATTGAGCTTGACACTTTCCTATTAACACTTTCCTAACAGTTATTAATTTATTATATATTTTAATGTTAAAACAACAATTTGTTGAATGATATTATCTGAAGTACGAAAAATGGAGTAAGTTGATTTTCAGCCATAAAGCGATAAATGATATAAATTGAAATCTTCAATAATCCTTTATAATCAAAAAGGTGTTAACGCATTGTTTAATATATTGTTCAATTATTTTAACTTTATATTTCTTAGTAATATTTTAAATTCTTCTATGATCGATTGCATCGGCAGTTTTGCGGTTGAACCGAATGCCTGTCATTCGTGCGGTTGGGATAATGCCATAGCGCGCGACGCATAATATACATAAAATTTGTGTTTTAATTAGAGTAACGTTAATGAAGACAATGGAGTTCTAGTTTTTTTTTTTAATAAATGAAGCTAACGGGAACATCACTTCCCGGAGTAGTGTGAACCGATGTTGGACGGCGGTCCTCTGTGATGATGATGATGCTTCTGTCCGGGACCGGAGTATCTACTTCCTGGTCGGGAGTGCACTATTGCGTAGTGATCGCTATTCGTCGATATCGACCTCGTAGAGTTCATGGTGGATCCCCCGGAGGCGTATCCTTGCTTGCCGTTTAGCGAATACCTGAATACAAGAAGAGGGTCTCGTTCAGACACGCCATCGCATGCGTTATGATATGTAATGCAAGATACTAATTGCTGTTATCGTGACTCTGCGATGCTTAAGTAGAAACGATTTTATTTAGACAGATCACGATATCTTTCACTTTTGCCAGAGAACATCTTAACATCGAAGATTCCTCAGTCGCACGTTCTGATGTTATCCAATTTTTTATACTCGATTACCAGAAAAAAAATTAAATGTATGTATAAATCAATTACACATCGCATTTAATCCGACAGCGATTTCATTAGCTTATCAGTAATCAATTCGAGCCACTTAAGTGAGCATCACGCCGTATGGTGGATGGCGCACAGTTATACAATACGTAATCATATATTATTGACGCAATTAATAGAGATACTTTGTCGGCGAGTCACGCAATTCGCTTTAGAGAGGTAATTAAGTCAAACCTCGACCCGTATTGAGAGCCGTGCCAGCTGCGGTATGGATCGTAATCCTCAATGATTGACGGCTCCTTCTCGATAATGTCGGTCCGGGTGCAGCTACAGGTCATCGCCGAACACAGGAATATGTTGATAATGAGCATGATGAGGAATAATATCCCGAGTGCCACCGCCAACCATAGGAGCCACAGCGGGTGCACGCTGCCGTCATCGTACAATGTTTGTACAACTGCTGAATATGAAGGAACTATGTAATTTTCGTATTGCATTTGTGTATTTATAAGTTTGTACATGCGTTGCAATGGAAATACCATCAATTATAGTATTAATGTAAAAACTTCCATTTGTTTAAACAAGCAATTCAATGAAAGAAAATTCTGTTTAAGCAGGCGGTCAAATGAAATAATTAAAAGACATGCATTTACGATGCAATAATTTTCCAATGATAAATTCTTCTCTCGATAATAGTCTCGACTCTAATTTGTTTTAATAACTTTTAAAACAGTTATTAATTTTATCTCTCCTGCTGGAAATTGCATTTCATTTTATACAAGGTTCAGTAAGATAAGAAAATAATTTAGTTTGTTTCTATAACATAGTATAATTAATTTAATGACATAAGTTCACGAGGACATCGTTGATGACCGGTTGTGAAAATTACAGCGTGGGACTGTATGCCGGACGGACTAACGAAAAAATCCAGAAGACACGAAGTGTGATAAGCGGAATAAGATCACTTATGCCAACTTGAGTACACATTATAATTTGATGACAGCCCCTGGGCTGTTGCGTGTCGAAGCGACTCAAAATGCAGGTCAGGATGACGAGGAGGGATGACAGGCAACCATTTTGCGACGCGCGGGAAGAAGACATAAATGGGACATATACGCAAGAGAAGCAATAAGGAGATCAAGAAAGAAGAAGATCGCACGCATTCCCGACATAGCTACATACTTTTCATGTCACGACGCGACGGCTTATCAAAGCTAACTGCACTGGAAAGCAGACGCCGC